>NW_028262359.1:1676074-2001929 GCF_047370975.1 Nipponia nippon
GGCCTTGCTGTCTGCAGGGCTCTGTCTCTCACGTATTCTCACTCCTCTCTCTGGCTGCAGTTGCGCAGCATTTTTTTTTTCCCCTGAACTATGTTCTCCCAGAGGCACTACCACTGTCGCTGATGGGCTTGGCCTTGGCCAGTGGTGGTTCTGTCTTGGAGCCGTCTGGCATTGTCTCTGTTGGACACAGGGGAAGCTTCTAGCAGCTTCTCACAGAAGCCACCCCTGTAGCCCCCTTAGCTACCAAAACCTTGCCATGCAAACCCAATACATGTGTTATGAGCAAGAAATTTTTCTCTTGGTAAGCCATGGCAGTTTGACAGTGGCTCTGATGCTGAATGACCATTGATAATTCTGTAAAAAGTAGAAAAATTCAATGTTAAGTCTTCAGACTTCTCAACTTCTAAGTCCACATCTGGCTCTGCAGTTATTCTAGTGTTGCAGATTCACTTGATTGCACAGGGTCCCAACAGCTCTTGCAAATCGTAATTGGTTTGAGGATCAAACAGTTCATTTTTGCTTTCTGACTTGTCGTTTGTGGAAGATTAGTCAGAATTATAGGAACATGTTGTGAGCTTTTTTTAATAGATACGTAGGAACTCAAAACCAAGTTCTGAGGCATTTTTGTTGACTCCTTCTTTCCAGGCCAGTTGATTTTGGGTTTTTGAAAGATTTTTCAAATAGCCACTGAAGTCTGGCTTTCTCTATTAATTAATAACTGGGAGAAAGCTAGATGCTTTTACCACAGGTATCCTGCATTGGTATGGCAGTTGGTAGATACTGCGGAAGAACCTGCCGGGAGACTTTGCATAAATTCAAAACTCATTAACATCACAGGGAATTACCAGCAGTAGGTTGCAATGGTGATAACGTTTTCATGCTGACACACAGAGAGCCAGGAAGCATGGTTGAGGCAGACCTATTAAATACTGCTTCAAGCTTGACCTTCTGAAGTGTTTTAGACCCTTGCTGAGACTTTATTCCCTTGATATTGCAAACTTGTTCTTTTGGTTTAGCGGGGCTGAAGAGCTTGCTCTTAGTAGTCTGAAGCTGTACTTCAGGCTGTGATCTTAATTGATAAACATGACAGGTCCTTTAATTTTTCAAGGTTGAAGTCCGTTCATCCTTTTTATTATGCAAAGATACAAGTGCTCTCCCTTGGTCATTAGTAGGACATGGGACTTAATTGTATTGATTGCCAATGATGATAAAAACCTTCAGCTTAACTGGTAAATCATACCAAATTTAAAGGGGATCACTTCCAAATGAGTATTTTGGTAATTGCAGTAGTCCTCATTCTACCTTTTCTTTTGGAATAGCTACCACAATGTGTCTAAATAGCAGTTTTTAGATGGACATATGTCTGCTCTTCAAAGACAGGGCTGCTTCCTCGCAGGTTGCAGTGCTACACATCCAGTATTGCAGTGAATAGTGAATGACATTATGGATCTGTCACTGCCACCAGAATCCTCTCAAACTTCAAAATAGTGTTGCACATGTGGAAATACCATCCTTTACTCAGTCTGCCAATAGCAGTGTCAATGGCCATTTTGTATATTGCTGGGTCAGATTTTTCAAAAGCTAGCTATTGTCTTTCTCTGAGTTTCCAAGTAAGTTTCGCTGTATTTGTCAGCATGACCTTCAGTTAATACCTCAAGTGCCTGCCCACAGCCAGAGTCTATTGTAAGCAAGTGCTGTCTGAACTCGAGTTTCACTCGGGATCAACTGGTGCAAGCAGTGCTCACGTGGTGAGCACATATAACACTCCAAACCAGGGCTGCTTGGTTAGTTTTCAGTACGGTCCTGCAAATACATGCTCCAGCCAAGTCCTCTGTACATCTGTTATCATTTGGAAGAGGGGATTGCGCTGTGGTCACTTTGAGTGCTCGTGGGATGTACAGTCCCCTTCAAAGGGCAAGAGGCACCTAACAGACGTCGCTAAGATGAGGTGAAAACTATTTATGGGTAGGATTCAGATTAACCCTCTCCTAAATGGTGTCAACAGTTCAAGTTACGGACTTCTTAAAGGCTAGAGCGACCAGATGGATGTCTTCTGAAGTTACTTTAAAACTCCTTATGTCTTGCAGAAACATTTTTTTAAAAACTGGAAATATAAAATCTTAAAAGGAGGAATTGTTGCTGTATTTTACCAGTTTATTTAGCAGTTCTGTCTGAATTTCTGCTTTGACCTGCTATTATTTACAGGTGTCTTGGTAATTCCTCTACAGTAGGATCGAGAAAGGGCTAATAAACCACTGGGGTTTATTAAAAATTGTTTTACTGCTTTCTGAAGTGTAGTAAGTGGTTCTGTAAACCTGGCCGCCTTTCAGTTTGGCAGAGCACCTGGAAAACTACCAACCACGTCCAGTGAATGCTTCAGCCTAACTAATCTTTCTTGCCTTGGGTTGCTGCTCTGAAGCTCACCTGAGTTTGTACCAGGAAAGAGCAAAAACTTCATTTAGGGCAGAGAGGTGTGCTGAGCGATGAGTGTATATCAAAAAGCTCTAAATTGAAAGTAAAGGTGTCTTCTAGGATGGAAGGGTTGATCCCTGAGATCTCAGCACCAATGATGCGGGGAGAGAGAGAATAACATCTTAAGGAGCTGTTACTCTATGGTGTGCCTCCAGGTCAGTGGATGTCTTGGTCTTGCTCTGCTCTGCTCCAGGTGTTGGGCTGTCTTCAGACCTGGCTGAAATGCAGCGTGGTTTTCAATTCCACAAAGCTAGTGAACTCTTGCGTGTCCCTCGGTATACAACAGATCTGTACCAGTCTCCTTATATACCTTAAAAAAAACAAACCAAACAAAAAAAACCCAAGTCATTTAAAAACCACAAAGGAGACCCTACAAACCTACAAGTGGCAGATTTTTTCAAGGTCATAAGTAGGATGGCATGAGCACAGTGAGACTGGGGCAGGGGAATGCGCCAGGCGAAGGTGGGGAACTGAAAGGAGGCGCAAGGGGAGAGCGGATTGGAAGGAGGATGCAGGTGCAGTCCTGGAAGAAGACCGTGGCAGCAGTAAGTGGTGGGTGTAGTATAAGGCAAGGCAGAGGGCTTAATGTGTTTGAATCTGTAATATGCCAAGTACAAGTGTCATCCAAGTCCTAAGTCCAGTTTTCAGCCTTCAGAAAGAGGTGGTAGAGAGTGATGCACCATCAGTGTTGTGCTGATGCACCTTTTCCTTTAGGAACACGCTAGTGGAAATAAATCAATTACTCTAGCTGTCATTTCACCCATACTTTCTTAAAGGAGCAAATTAGTATCACAATGCATAGTTACGGTCAATAATGCCAATTGGACACATTTTGAAAATGGACAAGCCTGTAGCTTTGAGATCTGAGTAGGGAGTGCTGGTTAAATATGACAACTCTATATACTACTTTCTCTTGCTGAAATGGAGCAAAGGAAATGGCAGCCCAGGTCTGTTCCCCAGCAGCTCTGTAGAAATGGTGGGTCAAAATCAGATTTTTGTTTTGAAATTGAGTGCTGAGGTTCTTAGCAGCATTTACACTATCATAGCAATCTGATATGCAATTAAAATTAATCTGTACCAATATTAGTCCTATTGTCTTACCTTGTCATAGTTCTAGCTTCAGAGATAATTGCATGTCAGTAGTAGGCAGAGTCTGTATGTAAATAAAACATGGTACAGCTGGGTGCTGGAAACTGCAACACCTCCAAGAGTTCTAGTCAAATTTGGTGAACTCTGTGGGAAAGTTACTGTGTGCATGCAAGGTAATGTACTGTGCCAGTCTCTTAGATGCTTGGCATTGCAGGGAACTTCCTACCAGCTGTACAGAGCTGTGTTTGTGAACTGTCGAATCTATTTGCTCTGCTGTTGCAACCCATGATGTGTTGGTGCTTTCACCAACTGTCCTAGCCTTTTTATGGTTTTATGTTATTCCAAAGAACCCTTTTGCTTTTATCACTTTTTTTTTTAATAGAGGTCTCTCCTCTCTGGTGTTGATACAACTCTACCACTAGTTATAATGATGCTGTTGAATGGAAGTTTTTCTTTCAACTTTTCTCTCTGGTTTCCTCCCCTCCTACCCCTGAAATGGAGAAATATGAAATAAAGGAGAAACCTTTACCTTTTGGTTTTGTGCCAAACCTCGGTTGGTAGGTTTATGGGATGAGCAACATCTTCCCTTGAAATCTGCATTATTACCAGATTGGTATGAAGGAATGGTTGAGATTCTTACAGCTGCCAGTGGAGAGAAAATTAATCTTACATGTTGCTTTGGGTTGTTGAAGCCCAGGAACTTCTGCTGGTAAGAAGGGTGTGACTGGTGTGATTAGTTCTACTTGAGATGCTGAGCATCACTCCATTTTTTGCTCAATCTCAGGTATTAGGTGCTGGCTTTGGTACTGCACCAAGGTTTCATTGGCTACTAGGTGTTTGCCTTCCAGCAGTAACTGTAGTGGGTGAAATATTAGAACTGTAAGTGTCAATGCAAGTATCTAAAAGAAATGATTGCATGACACATTGCTCTGATAAAACAGAAGGAGTTTCATAGTACATCGGATAGCAGTAAAAGCACGTGCACTTTTGACTTTAAGGAACACCAGGTTGTGTACTTACAGTGCAATGGCCAGTCTTCAATAACATCCTCAGCATGTGTTTAAGCTCCGTTTACATGGGTGTGTAAACTTAGCTGCCTTGCACCTGATGCAGCGTTGCCGTGTCCTTCTGTCACTTGTTCCGCAGCAAGTTGTATGGTCACAGTCTTGAGTGTTACAGCCAGAGGTGAGTTTGTGGGCATACATGCCAGGAAACATCACAGGGCAATGACCAGCTCCAGTGTCAGGCTGTGCCTCATGCTGCATATCGAGTGACTCTTGTGCTACAGCTTTTGAAAACAAATCCAGGATGCTGGGTTAAAAGATGCTGATAAAGCAACTACAAGGATTCTTTCTGATCTCCAGAGGAGCTGCTCTGTGAAGTCCCTATCTCTTTCTCATAGCTCAGAGAAGGGTTACTACAGATTTAGCAATGTTTGTGGTACTGGGTCAGGACTTTCTTCTCTAGAGCTCAACCACAGGGTAGCCTTTACCGGGCTGAACGCCCCTTGAACGCAAAGTCTAGGTAGCAGCAAGAAGAAAAGCCAGTATTATTTAGAGTGCTTTCTTAAAAAGCTTTTCCCCAGCTTTTATAGAACACAGCAAGGGCTTAATGTGACACATCCTATTTTTAATGCAAACAGCTCCCTTCTGGATACCTAATGTCATCTAGAAAACAGGCAAGAGAAATAGCAGCTTTCAGGGCTTGGTATTTAGATTGGAGAAATTAAGCTGCATTACAAGGTCCAGCGAACAGGAATATGGACTGTCTCATGGTGACTTTGTTGCAGGCTTGCCATCTGGCTAATGATCCAGCGGATGGGGGGAGGCGTATGTGGGGGTTCCTTTGCTACCTGCAGGCCTCTGGCAAGTTGGGGTAAATTGGAGTACTTCAGGGCTTGCAAGGTAAAGCCTTCCTGTGAACTGTTGTTTTGCTGGTTTGGTGCAGCAGGTACACACTTAGCTGTACAAAGAAATCAAAAGATAGTGGGCCACTCCAAAAGCACAGGTATAGGACTTGGGGTGTAAGCAGTGTGTGTCTCATCTGTGGCCACTGGGTAAAACTATCACACCTGCGCTCGTCATCGGCTGTAACTCCTTTGCCTGCATTGCTGTTTGTAGCTTGCAAATTGTGTCCACGTGTCTGGCCGTGCCCTGAGGAAAGGTTCTTCCCTGGTTAAGGTAAAAATTGCACCCAAGCTCCATCCACTGTGGTCTGCTGAAGGGAGGAATTTTAAAAACAAAGCAAAATCTGTCTTCTCTCCTGCAAATTGTTTGAATCTATCCTATCTGTGAAGTTGTTCCTACTAAAGAACTATTGAAAAAGGAACGAACCTGGACAACTGATGGTGGTGGGTTTTAGTTCTGTCCCAAAATGTGTAGAAGGTGGGCAAGAATCACAGAAACCTCCTGATGAGCCAAACTCAGTAAAATTTTCTGGTCAGTGGAAGGGACTTTTTGCCCAGAATTCCAGAAGGAGGCTTATGGTCCCCTTGGGGTGATGTGCCCCATTATTGTGAAAACTGTCATTTTGTTGGCATATTGGGAAAGCCCTGCTGTGGCCCTGTTTGGTGGCATGCTGGGCTTCTGTGGGACCTTCTGTCTCTCAAAAGAGGTATAGGTGAGAAACTAGGTAGTGAGTTCTGCTTTCCAGAGGAAGAGGTGGCACGCAGTAGAAACCTCAAATTTTAAGTTTTTTCTCTAGAATAAATGATTGTAAGGTTTAAATTTTCTATATGCAGCGTTGATTAAGAACATGATAATTTTGCGGTGCTGTACCACTGTATCTTTAAGTATTTCCATAAATAACCAGGTCTGGGTGTTTAGAAAAATAGCTCTTGAACCAGATAGTTGTACTTAAATGTCAGCTCTGTGTCAAGACAAAACCTCTGATTGGATGTGCACTTGGTTAATATTGATTAAAATTGCAGTCTCACTTAAGTAGAGTCTGGCGATAGTGCCCTTCGTTGCTATAGGCAACCAACATGTTGTAAACTTACCGAATATTAGATTTATATTTAATGTTTCCGTGGTCTTTCTGGTAGAAACAAGGTTTCTTCCCATAAATGAAGAGAGCTCTGACAGCCCTGTGAGTACACAGAAGCAATGCTAACAACATCAGGGATTTAGATGTCTGTTCTCAATTGATTGTATTTTAAATGTCTTTCCACCATGGAACTGATTTTCTATCTAAGTCTGTCTTCCCTTTGCTTCCTGGGTGGTCAGGGGCAAACACATTAGAACCACACAATGCTCACCCTGTGTATCTAAGGTTAAAAAAAATAAATTTTGAGTTTATACTTCAGCAGTGGCCTCTGAGATTCTGGCAGGTCTCCCCATGAAAGTACTGGCCACCTTCCTAAGAAACCGACAAGGCAGATGAAGGTGAAACAAGACTAAATGAATAGACTGTTCGCATCAACTTTCATTTGGAGCTCAGCAGTTCGTGGCTTTCCTGGAAGCAGTGGGAATTCTCCAATGAAAACAACACACAGAAAAATTAATCCTATCCCAGCAATGAAATAGTGTAGGGAACCTTACAGGTCCTGAGCACTAGACACTTCTGTTCCACGGATGATCTGTAAGTGATCTTACAGCATTTATTTTTGTCTTTATAGCCTCTGGTTGTTCTCCCTGAAGTCAGATGGTAGTCAGCAGCCATCGTAGGCTAGAAGCATCCTTTTGTGATGAGTGTGACGTCCACATCCCATGTTCTCCCTCAATAGCCACCACTCCTCTTGTTCCTACAGACAGGATGTTACAAGCTGGCTTAATACAGGAGCTACAATTCTGAAATGGCTTCACTTTTATGTAGACAAGAAGTATATGAATGTGCCTTCACCAGAAATAAAAAATATTTCTATAGCAATTTTTGTCTCTTACAACTTAATGTTATTTGGCTGTGTCTTTCAGCTAACTGGCATGGGATGTAACTATCTCGTTCATTATGAGCTATGTATCATTTTCTTCTAATGGGTGTCTTAAGTCTCTTTCATGGAAGGAACCTCCTGTCCAGTATGGGATAGGATATTATGTAGGCAGTCCTTGGCTTCACAGTGGTGACGGCTGTTACAACCACATGGGAAAATGAATGGGTATGCAGTACTGTTCTCCATTTCCAGGAACATCTGAGGGTTCATCTGTGCTGTAACCACATCAACAATTCCAGTATAGTGTAGAGATGCCTGAATTAGTGTTAAACTAAGTGTCTCTGTCCAGGAATCCCAGCATGGAGCCCAGCAGGACTGCAAGGTCTGTCCCAAAACACAGGTAATTTAGCCTTCAGTGAGCTTTCTGATGAAAATAAACCTTAAGTAACTTGTTTAAAGCTAAGTGGAGCTGTCTTTCAGCTGCACTGCAGCAACTTAGATAGTAAATGTTCTGAGGGACTCATAATTTTTTTTTTTTTTTAGCCACATGGAAGAGATTTGCCTCTAAGCTATGCAAGAGTGCGTGCCAGTCATGCAGAGGTTGTATTGCCTCTTGGTTACATGTCTTCACTTACATATTCAAGCTGCTTCCAGTGAGGTTACTTGTGCAGAGAGAGTCTGGAGGAAGATTTTTGTGATGTTCGCTTATTTGACTTTAGTTTTATGGGTCCTAAAGGATGTGTTTTGTAGGTAACTCTGCAGGGCTGGCAGCATGGAAAGCTGGGCACAAGTGTCTTTGCTTTAAAAATAGGGAAGAAAACTTGATTTCTCTTAACAGTCACTTGCTGAACTAAAGTGTAATTAAATTTCCAAGCAACCTCTAAGCACTACAGAATATTGCATAGAGTTACCGATCTTGATGGTTTGTGCAAGACAATGATTACTGGGGGCAATCTGTAGAGCTTTTGCAAAGTAACAGAGGATTGCCAGCAATGCTGCCATGTTCCCTCCTAAAAACTGTGTGGAAGGTGTGTTGGGAAGAGGATTTTTTGCATCCTGCAGCTGTTGGAAAAGTGTTGCAGAACAGGGCAAGCTCTGTGGACTGGCCTGTGGTATCTTCTGTTCTTGCTTTAAACAATTTTACTCAGTAAACCTTTTTCAAATAGTTTTGGTGCTTTCTGTAGGTGACTCCTATGCTGCCATGGTGTGCCAGGTTCTGGAGGCAACTGGAAACAATGGAGGACCTCTGCAATGCCCCTGTGAAAGCCATCAGATAAGAGTTTTAAATTACCCCTATGCCTTGGCTGTGCCTGTAAAATAAGTAAATGAATGGGTGGGCAAACAGAGACTTATATGAAGATTCCTCCAGATGCTTTTGGAGGGCTATGTTCAAAGGAGCAGCTATACAGGACTTTTTTTCTAATAAGTATTTTTTTCAGGACAGTCACATCAAATATAGTAAATGTGTGAGCTAAAATAGAAGATTCTGCTAGGCTGTTGCTGGGTCAACAGTGTGTTGTGTGGAAAAAAAACTGATGTAAAAAGTTGGTGCCGATTGATTGTAGCATTGATGTGCCTTGGTTCTGGCTTCGAGCTGCTGTACAGGTTTTTGTCTCTCAAGGACAAGTAGCCCCAAAGGACTGGACAAGCAGTGTTATTTCCTGGCCTGTCTGTAAGGCACTCGGCTCCGTGGCACGGCCCTTTTATTCACAGACATCCATACAGTTGTGCTCAGCAGAGATCTGAGGTTTTCCTGTGCTTGCTTGGTTGAGACTTTTTCTTGAGTTGTTTTGGTTGAGACTTTTTCTCGATTAAGATGTCAGTATTTTGCATGACACAGTCCTACAAATCAACTAGTTTGCTTTAAAGGTATCACTAAACAGGCCTTTCTTAAGCAGTCTTCCTTGCTGCTGTCCCCCCATGTTACTTCTGCTGTGGGGTCAGATCCTACTTTAAATACTGGGAAACAGCCAAGTATGTTTGTGTGCAATTGCAGGTTTCTGTCCTTGGTGCAAGAGCCACTGAGCTTTGTGTGCACCTGCAAGAGGCTGCAGGTGAAGCAGCTAAGGAAAGATGGCTTGCCATTTCCCAGCAGAGGTTTAAGGGGTTTTTTGTGTGACAAGGTGTAGCTGTTGGCAAGGGGGTGACAGCAGGCACCAGCACACAGGTCATGGGACCACCCAGAAGATGTGACGCAGGCTGTTGCATCCATGACGAGTTGGAGCAGAGCAGAGGAAAAGAGCCTCTGGAGAACTTCAAAGCAACAACCCATCCATCAGCCCCACACACAGAAGAGGGAGCCACAGGCTTGTTGGGTGTTCAGTGGGATGGGATTTCTGCCATGAAAGCAGCAATTAAGCTGTAATTAGCCAGCAATTGGGATGATGAAGAAATACCACAGGCCAGTGACCTCTAACAAGGCTTCTGATGGGAAGGCACAGCCCTTGAAAGTCAACTCTTTTCCAAGGTCAGATTTCTGAAACCTTGGTAGACACAAACCTGCCACCAAAACCTGGTGGGATGGAGGGAGCTCTTCCAGGGAATATTAAATATAACACTTTGGTATATGCACTGGGAGTGCACTTTTAGCTGTGGCTGATGATGGCAGTGGTCCTCTCGGCACCAGCCTGTTTTTCTAAACAAATCAGCATAAATTTGCCTCCCTGTTCAGATTTCACAGGGGGAGAGGCTTCTGCCTTCTGCTAGACCCCTCCTATTTTTCTGCCCCATAAAGTGGGTTGCACAGCCAACACCAGCCCCTTCACAGTACAGGTACGGGAATCAACATGTCAGAGACCAAAAGCAATTGCAGCATAAAAAATACCTTTAAGTTTGGGCAACATCCAGCTTTTTTGGTCACCTTATTTTAAATGGCACTTTGAGAAATTCTTGTCAATACATTCATGGGGAGGTAAGTCACTCAGTTAATCACTTAAAGCATTAATGACTCTTGTTTTTGGGATACCTGCTTATTTTGCAGTGTACCTCTCAACACTTGGTTGTCAGCAGAACAGAATTCAAAAGTGGAGAGGGTTGTTTTTCCTACAAATACTCAAGGCTGCACATTGTTTTTATCACGTCTGTGAATAAGTAGTACTGCTTTCTGCTGCTGGAAGAGAGCAGCATCTGGTTAGGTATACATGCGTGTCCTGTACCAATCTGAACAAGACACATTTCTGCACCCTGGAGACAAATAGCAAGGCTTCAGAGATGTCTGGTTAGTTGTCAGCCTGTTTCTGATACTCTTCAACTTTCCTTCTTTCAAGCAAGCCATTATAGAGGTCCTGTGTTAAACAGACAGTTAAGCAGAGAAACGCTTTTATGTCAAAGTTTAAAGAAAGTTTCTGGGAGTATTACTGCAAAAGTAGGGAATTTAGTGGTTACTACGTGCCCTTTTTAAGAAGAAAGGGGGAGATGCTTGGGGGTGTAGTGGAAAGGAAATTGCGAAGAGACATGCAGCAACAGTGCTTTGCTGGGGAAATTTGGATTATGATATTATTGCTTATTGTTGCAATAAAATCACTGTCTGAACACGTGGTGCCTAGGTTTGACGTGCAAAGCCCCAGCTTCTTTGGTAATTGCCTCTTCAGGGCATGAGAAAGATTTTTTTTTTTTTTTTCACGTTATTAAGCTGAACTAGTTGAATATTAATTTCATAGTTGAGAAATCAATTGGGAGTTGAAAAAAGGGAAGAAAGCTTACTTTTCCTCAAGCTGTGAAAGAGGTCTGAGGCAGATACCTGCTTGTTCTGAAATCTCGTTGGATCTGTGGTCAGAAATTTAATCAATTTTGCAACACATTGCTTCAAAATGTGCATTTATAATCTTAGGTGTGCAGCGCTTTTAAGGCTTTCCATTGCTTTTTAGAAGGTGGATTTTTGCACTTGACTTCCAATTGCTATTCAAATGTAGTTTCAGCAGAAGAGCAGGAATTTGAGGGGAGGGAAATCAGATTAATTTATCATGACACCAGAGACTGGATAAACATAACAATGGGTGATTACTTTTGTATGCAGACTGTTACCAGTAGTGAAAATAGTAAGTATGATGTAAGACTAGATTTAGTGGTAAATTTGAAAGTTAACCTTGTCTGAAAAATTAAGACAGACCAGTCATTGGAGTAAAAACTAATGCAGAAATGGAAAGTTAGTCAATGACTTAAATTTACGTTCCACAATTGATGATTTTATTTTTAAGTCACTGATGTTAATAAGGGTATAAATCATTTAAACTCATCCTGTTATCTTTACCTTGCAATTCAAGGCAATGAAAACAACCAGTTCTTGCCAGTTCTGCGTACCCGGTCCTTCTAACCTGCTGGAGCCCTGTGCCTTCATGCTCTTCTGATCGGTATAGCCAGATGGGTCTCCACTCTAATGTTCTGTAAAACTTTTATGGAGCCTTGTTTCAACATGTTCTGTTGGTTGAGTTTCTGTTGTTTTTGTTAATAAATGTATATTTGAACGACTTACTGTTTCGTGAAGCTTATTGATAAAGACTCAGCTGTTCTAGTACAGTTATGTTGTCTCTCGCCATAGAACAATGTCTGCTCATGGAATCACTGCAAAAAGCAGAATAAACTTTCCTCCTAGAAATAGCATGCCCATGGACAACAATCATTGTATTATACAGTGTCTTCATTCAGTAGCTTTGGTCCTAAGCTTGAGGCATAAAGTTCATCAGTCCTGGTTTACTGCAGTGGTGGGAGGATAGGCTGGATTTTCTGGGGAGTCTGGGGCCTGAAAATCCTTCCATTAGCATCACCACAGACACAATACAGTGCGCTATGTGGAACAGGGGGTAAAGAGCCACAGTTGTGCATAGGGCAGGCACGTTCTTCCAAGAAGCCTCCCACCTCTCTCTGGCCCTTAGTGAGTCAACAAATTTTTACCACTAACGCTTCTATGATTCAAAGGCTGGTTTACTTGAGGAGGTGAGGTCTTGCTGGGTTTTGCTCTCTGTAAGACTGAAAAACTTAAGTGTGTAGGGTACAGAGCAAATAAGGAAAAAATTGGGCATAAAGAGCTGGAACTCTACATGAGAAAGGATGACTTTGGCTTCCCAAAGGTTGGACCAAAGAGTGGTCCTGAGTTGTGGTGGTGGTGTTCTTCCACGTTTGCTGGCTGGGTTAGCTCTCACCTGCCTTGGTAGGAAGGTGCTGTTTTTGTAAGAGCAGCTCAGTCCAGAACTAGATGGTCACATATGGTGGTCATGCTGCTTCATGCAGCATCACTTGTGATGGAAGTGGTGCAGGGCAAATCACCCAGTCTCTGACACTACCAGTTCTTTGTTTGGCAGAGTATGGTTGTGAGTCCTTAAAAGCATTCAACACTTCAGTTCTAGGTGAGGGAAAGGATCCTGCCACAGGGTTACATTGCTCACCAGGAAAATGTCCCTAGAGAACTTACGTGATTGATCTGGGCCATTGAGATTTGCTAACTTTGAATTCTGCAATATTTTTAGAATTGGTTTCCAAATGTGGAGCCATGCTTTGATTTCAATGCAGGACTGGAAGACCATGTCAGCTGACCCTTATAAATGCTCGAGCAGGTTTGGAAGAAGCACATCTATGTGTAATGAGTCTACTTAGAAATGTAAAACTTGCATTTTTATAGCTTTGGGTGGAAAAAGATTTTAATACAGAGGCTGTGTCTTGATGAATGCATGATGGTGGGGGGAGAAGAAAGGTGACCCTGGGAAACCTCTCAGTAATCTCTTCCAGTTTGAGGCATGTGCATAAAAGCCCACTATGTTTCAGTCTTTAAGTATTGTTCAACTCTCTAGAGGTAACTGCTATTACGCATTTAATCATCTTAGTTAAAATGCAAGTGAATGCCCAGAATGCCATTGATTTGCCCCACTTCTTAGCTGTGGTAAGTGCTGCTTTGAAACACCTCTGTGGCGTGCAGGAAGATGACAGCATATTTTCAGCAGCACATGGAAACATGAAGGTGTGTCACGAGATAATTATTGTACTGCAGAGCCTGCCTCCATAACATAGTTTGGTTGCAGGAGAACAGGAGGCTTGTACGACAGTGAGTCTGTCCATCTTCCCTTGACATATGTTTTTGTTGGCTGATAGAAGCCAATTTTAAAGGTCTTTTCCGAAGATAATTAGGATGCCATATTTCAGGTTCACTGAAAAACAGCAGTAGGGTAGAAGAGACCCAAATGATTGTCCCACGGTGGGAAGGACGGACAGAATTCAGGTGGGCTGGGGTCTGCGTGGCAGATGCCTGCCAGCTGGGCCATGAGCTGGCTCTCGCCTGGTCCGAGTGATGCTTTCTGACAGGGGTGATCTAGGAAGGCTGTTTGCAGTGAGCTGGGGCGAGGAAGGTTAAAGGGCAAAATAAATATTTGTGTAACCAAGATTCATCAGTTTTCCTTTTCAGGGAACAGCCTGTTACTTTTTTAGAAGGAAATCAGAAGGGTTGATTTTTAGAGAAAAAAATTGGATATAGATCAGTGTAATCTAACAACCAGCAGTGTAACAACTTGTGAGGTAGAAAGCATGTTAACAAAGGGTAAACGTTGACGATAGGGTAGCACAGCACTTGGGGTCAACACTGTGTGAGATGATTCAGAAAGGGCCCTCTGAGCATGTTTTGTTAACTTTCATCTTGTTTTTAAGGCTGTAAGCTTATTCCCTCCACCCTGTGCTTTGGCTTCTTTTTTCCTGGTTCTCTGATGCATCTCCTATTGTCCCCAGTAGCCCAATGTTCCTCTGTATATTAGTTGGGTTTGGGTTTTTTTTCGCTTAAATGATAGATTGTGATTTCCTTCAGGCAGAAGATGAGAAGAAAAATCTAAGCAACAGATTAAATTGCTCTGTGAAAGCCTCAGTTACAATAATGGCTTTTCCCTCTCCCACACAGACTTAGATTGAATGGAAGATGTGTTTGGGAGAACCACCGTGCTGGAGAAACCTGCGCTAGTTTTTCAGACCCTTTAAAAGAATTGGCTGTCCATCACATCATAAGAGTGTCCTGCTGTGCTCCATTTTCATTAGCGGAGTTCCTTCTTTTGCTTGTAAAAATTCATTTGAAAATCTAAGTCAAAATAAAAATTCATTCCTCTCTGCAGCTCTGATGTTCTGGGGCAAAGCACGATGACCGTGCCCTTGCACAAAGTCATCTGTCACCCGACTTTGCTGGCCTGTGCACGTCCCATGGGAGAGGGGTGCCTTGGCAGCCTGGCTTTGAGAGCAGTCCCTCCCTCCTCAGGCCCCACACCTGGCGTGGGCAGGACGGGTGCGACTAGCAGCCTACCAGCCAGATTCAGTGCAAACCATCTGCTTCTCACAGCAGGGCTGGGTAATGATCTCAGCATGTTTCACGCCCTGAGAACTTTGTGCAAACACGCTCTCATATGGTGGATAACAAGGAAATCCTAAATGTTTCCAGCCTGCAGAGAGGCTGTGACAGCAGTAGCCGAATCAGGGGTGGGTCAGATGCCGGCGGTCAGCAGAGATGGTGATGCCGTGGGCTAAAAAGAGCCACTCCACCACCACACATGGCACTGATAGATTGAGCACTGGCACGCTCAACTTCGCTTGCTCAGCCACTTCTGCAGGGAAGGCAGTTCACTGCGCCGTGCTTGTCCCTGTGGAGACAAGCTGTTCTCTCTGCACAGCCCGGGGCCTCTCTGCTACCCCTCTCCTATTTCTGCCACCAGCCTGCAGCTCTAGGAGTTGTTTTGCTAAACGCTTGTTTCATTCAAACAGGGAAGGAAGGGTCTTGCTGGATGTGGCTTTTCTCCCATTATCTTAGGTTTCGGAGCTGCTCTCTGTAAGGCTGCAGTGCAGGGGAGGCTTATCGTGTTCTGTTTGCATGGAGCTATGAAATGTAAGTCATAGTGATCTGTAAACCCGCATCTTCCCGGGGCCCTTCTTGCTGGCTGTGCATAGCCAGAGTGGGACAGTATCCTCTGTGCTGGCTGAGGATGGCGGGAAAGGGAGAGGAGAGGTGATGCAGTGCTTGAGGACAACAGAGCAGGTTCATTCTCTCAGAAACCTATTTCCCCCTTCTTCAAGATTGCACACCTGTCTGTCCTTCCAACAAAAGGGCACAAGCTTCGGGAAACTCAGACACAGGTTTTCCATGTGGCAGAGTGCTGGACAGGTGGAGTAGCACAGCAGTCTTGGAGCCCATACAGGGCTCAAGAAACATACTTACGCACCTGATATCTCAGAGCTGAGACAAAAGACTGGGGGAGAGACATTGCATTGTCTGCCGCAGCTGCTGCTGGGATTCAAAGGTGTCAGGATTCCTGCTAAAGTGGTCCTGCTCTTTAGTATGGTGGAGCCCCATTTAGTCAGTACCTGCAGAAAATAAGGTATCTGAGTTGGATCTTCCAGTTGCTTTCATTGCTGGAGAGGATGGGCATTATATCTTCGAAGCCATGTTATTGGGGTTGTGAACAAGAGAGATTTCCCATTGTCTTTTCCCCTGTCCTTTTTTTGATCTGTCTTTTTCAGTAACTGAGAGCTGCTAATCAGACTGTTCCAAAATCAGCAGAGTAAAACAGAGCTACTTTGGTTAAGTTTTACTGCACACGATCCTTTTTTCCACCCTGGCAGAACTACCCAGAACGTCTGTTCTCGCTGTGCTGCTGGTGGGCAGAGCACAAGCAGCCGGAGAAACCCTGTCCGTCTGCAGATGGAGGACAGCATTGCGTGGACTCACATGCGGAAGCAGAGGGATCAGGGCTTTGCTGCTTTCACGTGGGAAGTTTGCTTTTCTGGCAGGTGTGGTCATCTGTCTGTTAGAGACTGAGTCCTGGGCTGCTGTTTCTTTTGTATCGGCGTACATAAGCAACCACTAATAAAATCTACAATTTAAACCGGGGCACCAAGGTGAAAAGCTCTGTCGTCCTTCATTAGTACCTTATAACATTAAGGCATCAGGGTTAATCTTATGAAAGGAATTGGCAAATTGACAAGTCATTTTTTTTTTAATCTAATTGCCCTTGCATTTTGATGATTAGTTGGAGCCACTGACCCTTAAATGAGTCAAAACCCTCGAGTCACTGTCTTGGATGGTAAACACCTTGACATAGTTTCCAAAACCAATGATAAACTGCAGCTTTAAAAGCTCTTTTAATTATTAAAAACAAAACCCTAAGATAAATACACCTTCAGCAGGTTAGATGGCTTCCTTCTGAAACTTGCTATATGTGAGCTGAGACGAGTACAAAAGGAAAAGGAGTCAAATATAAAAGAGGTAAATCTACTGGCCTTCTAATCTGGTGACTGCCATGCAGTGTTTCAGGCTATTTTCTGATTGGCAAGCTGAGTATAGTGGTCCTAAAAATGTTAATAAGCCTTTTGTAAATGAGCTTTAACATGTTAATTAAGAATTTCTAGCTATGGTTATGACCTGCAGGGAAATATTTAATTGGCTGTTTTCCCTAGCTGGTTAAATGTCTTCTTACTAGAAAAGAACAAGTGTGTATGCTTATGGGATTTGAATACCTCAGACCTAGTGTAAGCCAGCATTCCTGTGCTTAACACTGCTGCAGAAATTTTCACCGGTGACCTGTGCAAGGCAACTCTCTACTTCAGCGCAGCGGAGCAGGCTCTTGCTTGCCTGCCTCAGTTTGCTCTTCCCTCGGAGATGAATGCAGGTAGTGGGAGGCAACAGAAACATACTCTTCTCTGACAAAGCATGGGCACAGGTTTCCCACAGAGGTGGAGTCTCCATCCCTGGGGATATTCAAAAGCCATCTCGTCGTGGTCCTGGGCATCTGGCTCTAGGTGGCCTTCCTTGAGCAGGGGTTTTGGACCAGATGACCTCCAGACATCCCTGCAAACTTCATCCAGCCTGTGATTCTTCTGAGCCAGAAAAAGAGGGAGGGAAGGGGTGTACCCTTGCGGTCGCAGTAAGGCGTGCTGTGTGTCAGCAGGCAGGAGAGGTGCAACAGGCCGGAGAAGAGCAGGGGGGCATTTGCAGCCACCAGCCTGTGTTTGGAAGAGGGATGGCCAAGGCATGAAAGATGCTGCTTGGTGTTCCCAAATGAGATGAGGGTGACTAGAGACTGTGCATGGAACCAAAACATGAGCCTGGGTCCACTGTCAAATGGGAATGCCTACATGTAATCTGGGCTGGCTTTCCAGCATCCAAACAATGTTCCCCACTATCTGCTACAAAGCCCATGAAACTACTGTATGCTGTGCTAAATTCCACTTGTTTGTTTGTAGGTAAGTACCCATAAAACTTTGGTTAGATAGTCTGGAGAAACTGTAGAAACTGATTCAGTGCTTCTTACAGCAACACCAGCTTTCTCTTCTGCAGAAATGCCGCCACTACCGGAGACGCCCCTTGGGCGTGCGGGGCAAAGCGGGGAGAAGGCACTGTGTGGGCAGGATCATTGACATCACTTTTAGTTTGCTGGGACAGGGCTTTCGTACTCGAGTGGAGAATGCTTCAGTACCTTCCTCAGACATGCTTTCTGCGGTACAGAAGATGACCAGAAGAATATTTCTATAAAAGTAATTTAAAACCTTTTTCCAATTACATTTGGAAGATGTTTTTTTTTCACTGTGCTGCAGCTTCCTTTTTAAATGCTTGGTTGTGGCTGAAAACAATCTGAAGCTTGAATTCATGTTTCAGCAGGTTGCAGCCAAAATCTGGAAATCCAGTCACGTCTGTGTACAGCCATTATTGCGTTTAATGAGAACTGTATGTCTGCAACAAATGGCACCCCATTTGTCTTCATTTAATCATCCATGAAATCCTCCACTGCTAAAATAATCTCAGAAAATTTGGGGTGAATCCCTGGTTGAAAGTAACTGTCTTGTAGCAGCGGCCATCTGGAAATGCCTGTTGCAGCATAGCTATGAAGGGTGAAGAAGCCCTCTTTCTCTGTTCCCGTATAAAACTCCTGAGTGTTTCATTTGAGAGAGCAGCCACATGGCAGTTACCACTGTTGCAAACCACTGCGCTGATTCAGATGCATTGAGATGAGCAGGCAGTGTGAAGAAGTGGATAGAAAATGATTGAGGACTGTGTGTGCAAGAAAACCTTTAAAGCAAGCACTGTTGGAAGAGGAACAATATTCTGCTTATTAATGTAGATTGGAATTTCCTGCTAGCAGAGAATAATGCAAAGGTCACTCACCAGCTGCAAGCAAACAGCATGTGGTTGATTCTAAAATTAGTTAATCTCTAGCATTTTCATTTCTCTTCCCTGCATTTCTTGTTCTTTACCTTAGGCCTGGGAATCCTATTAAAGATACTGCAGGCTTGAAAGAAAATTAATTCTTTCTTTTTTTCTTCTCTGTAGACTTCTGTAAACTGCTGCAGTTGAGATAACTAGGTGTCTGTTGCCTATAATTATGGCCAGGGTATTCTTATGGCCCAAAAACACTTCCCATAGGCTCAGTGACATGATTTTAACTCACAAATGGCTTAGAGTTATCCTTTCCTCCCCATCAGCTGGAGTCTGCTAGCACAACCATGTTATCTGCAAACATTTTACACTGACTTTTTAAAAAGTCTTCTCTTTTATCTGTTTGGCTCAGAGATAAGCTCAGGGAGAGCCTGAACAATAGCCTCAGAAAACCCTCAGTTTCTTTTTACTGGTGAGCCGGGAGCTGCTGGTGTGATGATGCAGCACCATGGCCAGTCCGGAGGTGGGAAAATTGTTGGAGCCTTGGATGGAAAGGAGGACAACGGCACTGCAGGCGTGAAACTGTCTTAGCTGACATGCAAGGCAATGCTGACTACTGAAGAAAATAACTCCAGAGAGCACCTGCTCCTGCTTTAGGGGATCTTGCAGAAAGGTTTTAACCTGACAGCTGTATAAAATTAACGACTTCAGAGCAGAAACACCTATCTTGGGACACGTGGCTGATCCTTTGCCTGCAGAGGTGATTTGTATGGCAGAGAGGCGGTGATCCTTAGAAAGACTGTGGCCAGCCGATAACACGGGAGGAACTTGTCACGTTCGAGTGAGTTTAAACACTGAGAGCCAATTGTGCTGTCTGGATATAATAAACCAAATCCTTCTCTCTGCAAAACATTACTGGGGAGATGCTAGTTAGTCTGTTACACATCACAGGTAATGAATGGATGGCCACTGAGCTGCTGTGCTGTGTATGAGTATTGTGTACCTAAGCCTAAGGTGAGATCTAGGCACCTCTCTTCTGTCGGTGGATCTCACTGCTCTGCACACACTACTGGTACCTGCTGTGGGTAGAGCTGTGTTAAAGCAGATATGAATGCAGCAAAGCACATGGGACATTGTTTCATCACACAGCTAGTCATACTATATCAAGAGATTATTTTATAATAGATAAAAGTCTCATTTTTTTAAAGCCCTTGTAGTCGGGAGAATGTGATCCGGAATGCCCTGCATCCAGGGAGTGCTGCGGTCACAGACACCGCAGGAGGGAGAGCTGACAACACCGCTCTGTGCAAAAGCCCTGGGTGTCTTCGCTTTTTTCTCGAGCCTGTCCATCTGCTGCAGCCTGTTTAGTGGGACAGGCAGTAATATGTTTCATAGCTTCTCTGATACCCTTGTTTATGTTGAAACTTGTAAGAATTTGAATTTTAATCTCTTGTTAAACTTTCCTAATCAACAGTCACAGAATTTATCAAACCGTCTGATTCCTAGTTTGCTTCCTTAGGCTAGAACTAATGTTTCCGCGGGTTGCAAAGTCAGGAGTTTCCTTTCTTCTCTAATAAATGTAAATACAGTTTTAGGATTCAGGATTTCTCACTTTTTAGGCATAAGACCCAAGATAGCTGGCTCCTGTCATCTCTTCAATATTCTGTGTGTTTAAACAGATCACCTGGCCAAGCAGCCTAAAGGGAATTCAATACAAAAGATATTAAAAGTAAACATACCTTTTAAATGTTGATTGCATAGAGGTGTTCGTGTTCTTGTATACAGAAAAAGGAGAACAACATCTTAGATGTTACATTCTCTCCTAATTTTGTTTTGACAGTGATGAGAGTACTTAACAAGGCAGTGGGGGCTGTGGAAGCATGCTGTTACACTAATGTAAAACTCAAGCAATGCCATTAAAATAGAAGGTTTTTCTTCAGATTTCCATGGTGGACTGTGAGCAGAGTATGGTCTGCAACCTTGTGTTACATCATAAGCATGGAAATCTCTGTACTGATAAACCTACAAAACAGAAAATACAGCCATCAGTGATGTGTCCACTTTTACAGAACACCCAAAAAATAGCAACGAAAGGGAAGGAAACCCCCCAAGGCCATGCCCTTATGCTCACTGAACTTTTTTTTAGCCTGACGGAGGTGAGCCATGTACTGCTGGCATCGAGAGCAGCCGCCTGTGCACGGGGTGGACAGGAGAACACTGATTGTTCGTGCGGCTTGTAGCGGTGCAGCAGGAGGATTCGGCAGCCACACAGAACTTCTCAGAAGAGGTGGTGTCCAATCTTGTATTTATGTCCAGCTCTGCTTTCTTTTTTCAGTAGGTTCCTGACCTCCTTTTCATGACTGTTCACAGGATATTTGTGACACGTGGCCTTGAGGAGGGTTTATCTGTATCACCCATGTCATTCGGGATGCTTGTAGCAACATCCAAACCGTGCTAGCAGGGGAATAAGGAATGAGAGTCTTTAGAAGAGTTGATATGTGGTGCTTGCTTGAACATTCTGGAAGGGCAATCATAGCCTTGTACATTGTAAAGAAGAAATAACTTTCATTGATACAGGGCAGAAAATACAGCAATCAGAAATCCTTGCTGCTCAGCACTGCTCACTTTTCATTCAACCACCTATTATGACCCTTCCACTACTCTTGGAACAACTGACTCTGGGCCTTTTAAATTCAAGCTTCTGTTTTCTGTGTCTTCCCATGGTTTTCATAGTCTCCTCAAGGAGGCAAATTATGGAGTCGGAGAACTGATGAGACAGTAGAAAACCTTTTACATTTGAACTGCCAGTTCCAGTCCAGCAAAGACAATAACCAAGAGTCATGACAAAGCTATTTGGACAGAAAACCACAGATTTTCATGAAGACCAAATTCTGCTATACCAGAGCCCATATAGAAAATTATTTATGAAACACACCTTGTACTAATCTCGTTTTTGATCTTACCAAACTAGCTGCAAAGGAAAGCAGTGTTGGCCATCCCTCAGGATGGTGAACTTGCTGTTCCTTACTAGCAATAGATCTGTTTTCACATGTTAATGTTTAACTTGGAGGGACTGCATGGCTCTTCAGGATGGCCTGCCTTGCCCCCAGCACTACAGGCTGCTCTCAGTCACTTTTTCTAGGAAAGGCTGGGGTGCTCCAGCAGTGCGGAAAGATCTGGAGCGTTAGGATTAACTGGAGCCGTGGAGTGGTTGGGAGGAGCATCTCTAGCTGTTCCAGCAGGTAGTAGCTGCTAGGTTACACTGGGATGCACAGCATTTGCGCGTGCCTCTGAAATCTACTGATAAACCTATTCACATCTCATACATGGAGAAATTAGGACCGATTTCCATTGTCACCTTGTGTTTAGTGGGCCTCCTGGGAATCAAATGCAGACACTCCTCGTCTGTCCTCACTCCTACGGGAAAACACTTTGCTTATGAACATGCAGATACTCTGCTGTCTCGGGTTTATCCAGGCTCCTCCTGCGTAGTTTCTCTCTTCCCTGTTTCTTATTGTGTCTGTGAATCACTCTGCAGCTTGTCATAATTTATTTTTACAACACACTGAAAGGTATAATAGGGAACTTATAAACATGCTAGGGAGAAGCCACCTGAAATAGCAAATGTTTCTAATTATAAAGTTAAAGCTGCCTTTCTAAGCTATTTGGTTCTTTATTATACCTTGAACAACCCGAAAATGTACTTGGCTACAATTAGACTTCAGATACAATAGGTGAATTGTAAATGAAAACCATCCAGTGGAAAATTACACTATTAGCCTGGAGCAGTAGCCCTGATCTTTACAGTTTATGGTGCTGCACAGCCTAGACATCCAGTAATGTTCTGTGAGTCCATAAAGTTGAGAGGACAGTCTCTTCAAAGCAGAACAGTTTAGTTTTTTGAAAAAATTAAAGTCGTTATTACATTCTTTTATGTTTGTTATTTTTTGTAACATTCTCAGGCTTTTCTACATTAGTCTGGTTTAAATGGAAAGTAATTTATCTTTGCCTTACCAAGATGTATTAGGCAACATTCCTGAAAGGGCTACATTTAATTAGTTTCAGTCATGGGTTTGGTACCTGCAGGGTAAAAAAAAAATTATATGTAGATTTCTGTACAGGGAAGAATAATAGTAATTGTAATTTAGAGTGTGTGTGTTCTACAGTTGTGCTTGTATTTTAATCCCTTTCCTTATGCAGAGTTGCATCCTGATGGTCCAGGTTTGCTGCTTTATGAAAATGCTTTGCTGACCGTACTAACTAAAGGCTGTGGTGCACACCTCCAGCCATCACTGATTCATGACAGTGTTCATGGAGAAACGAGAGTGGCAGTGTCACAGCTGGTGCAGGAAGAAACGAGCTAGAGCTACACAGGATTGGGTAAGGACTGGGGCCATGTGCATCTAGGTTCAAGAGAGCGGTGAACAATTCAGGGTGCTCACTGTCTAAAGCTGTCATGTCCTGGCTTCTGAGAAGAAGTCATCACGCTGGCTGAGATTGACATCTGGAGAGAGCAGTCTGGATACAGACTCTTCATCGTCTGCTCACTGGACTGGGAGCCAAGGACATTTCGGATGCTGTCGGAGATGGTTTGAGTAGGGTCTTCAGTAATTATGTTAGTTGGTTTGGGCACAGGACATTAAAACCGACATCTTGTCCTTCTACAGGATTTGAATAGGTGCCAGTTTGCATGAGGCTTGCCCTAGTCATTAAAATAAACAGAAACAGGAGAGGAGCTTTCACTTGACTACAAGGACGAGCTCTAGATAAGCAGTTCTTTTGCTAGGGAAGAGGCTGGAGATCCTTATGCTTCATTTTGCTTACTTCCACCTCTGTTTGCAGGTAACACATAATGTTCCCAGTCCTCAATTCCAAATGTGTCTGTAGTTTGTTTGGAAGGTATACTTATCAGACAGGGATCAATATCTTAATACAGATCTCAAATGATCTGTTGCAGAATATGTGTTAAATGAAATTCCTCGGGTTATAAGATGTAGAAGACCACTGGTATGTTTTTGATTAGTGATGTGCTTTCCTGTTTTCTCCTGAGAAAGAAGAGTTTGCCAGTGGCATCTCCCTTGTATTTTTTTTTTTTAAATGCAGCAAAAAGAAATAGAGTCTCTAACCACCTTCTGAAACACACACGGTTCTTTTAGATTTGTACTTTCTTTTTAATTCATGGAGAACAGCTGTGGAATTGTTACTCCAACAGCATAAGTGAATCTCTTAACAGATGGCTCTCGCACTGGCTGGGACGAAAGCAGCCTCTTCCATCCTGGTGTGGCTCGTTTGTTTTTCTTAAATCCTGATATCTTGACAGGGCTCGAGTAAGACTTTGCTGTTTTCATTGCAGTGTGAGTATAGCATCGCTCCAGTAATTCTGCATTGAAGTCTTGCCCCTCTCCCCTTTACAATTTTTCTTTTAAAACAAGGGAACAAAAGTATTGACTTTTTGCTTAAATCTCAGTGCTGGTGCAGCACATTCAGCTAGAGAGATCTGAATGGAAATGTAAAGTTCCTCCAGCTGGAAATGGTTTTACAAGGGAGGTACTGAGTGCAGTTATGCCAAAGACACTTGTTTTAGACCTTGAAGCTTTCTTCCCTCCATTGCCTCAACTGAGGAGAGTTTATTAAAAAGAAGAGGATGTTTGGACCATGTAATAGTTTGCATATAAAATACCAAGGTCGCTCAGGTAACATTTAATCTCCTGTTTCTGAAGCAGGGATGAGTCTTCACATTGCACAGACGCATGTATGCTTACTCACCTCACAGACTTAAGCGGATGTAGGAGTCTCATGCTTAGAGAGTCTGTTTTTTTCACCTGCGGTGTTTTTGTGACAGTCATCTTGAATATGACTTGAGACGCACCAAGCCCCTCCCTTTGCTGTGCCAGCAGAACCTGTGAATCAGCGTAGCCCAGCTGCAGAGGCTTCACAGAGCTGGATCCTGCCTTGGAGGGCCAGTTGATGCGGCTGTGGCTCCAGCAGTAAGCTCTGGGCTGCACGCGTGTGCAAGGAGCGGTGTGATCCCAGGCTCACTCCATCCCTCCAGGGATTCCACAGCTTTGAGCAACCGATCGGATGATAAGGCAGCTTATGCTGCCAGAAGAGCCTCACCCCACCTCTTTCAAGGAAGAAGCAGCATGCCAGCCCGGGCTGCCAGCTGAACTACGCCGTTCTAAGTGGTGGAAGAAATACAAAAACATACTGCGAGCAAATGTCACAATTTGTGGGTGAATGACTTGTCAGCCTGGCAGTTGATTGCAGTTGAAGGGGGAATGCGTTGCGTTCGTAGTAAGAGGCTCGTCTGAATAGCTGAGGTCTTGATTCAATTGTCGGAGAGCGTTTTGTGTTCACCTGCCTCTATTAGTTCATGCTCTATGTGGGGATGTGACTGGAAAGTGATTTTCCAAACTCTTCTTTTTGTCAGTCATCTGCAGGTAGGTGTCTCAAGGAGTCACACTGACAGAAGGAGCAGGAGGTCCTCTTTCCAGGGGCTCAGTAAGAAACCCTGTTTGCTGATTGCTAGTGGGCTGGATTCCTCTCAAACGAGGAAACACCTTCGCTGTGATAATTACCTTCTGTAAACTGAATTGATGGTACCAGACCTAGGCTTCTTCTGCAGGCCTTTGGGAAATGATGCTCTTCAGCAGCAGCCATACAGTACAGCTGTTGCGGGATGTGGCAGGGAGTAGAGACAGGAATTAAACTGAAGTGGGGGGAGAATGCAACTTCAGCCGTGTGTTCTCCACACAGCCGTGCTTTTGTGAGTTACGTCTTGGCTCCGTATGAACCGCAATACTAGCTCCTGTTCTACTTGGTGTACTTTTCATTTCTGGATTTAAAATATGGCATGTTAATGCAATTGGATAACCACCAGTGTGATGGAAATATAGAACAATTACTGAAATGTTTATGCAGGATGAGCAGGCGTGCCGGACTTCAAGGTGCTGGGCATGGCTGAAAATCTGTTTGGCATGGCTCCTACATAATTAAGATGCCACATGTTGTCTCTTTGTGCATGGGTCACTGCCAGCACCTCAGGGTTATTGCGGGCATGACGGCAGGAGGCAGCTACCTCCATAATTTTCTTGATGTAAAAGCTGGACCTGAGAACTGGCAGCTCGAACCGGAGGTCAGCCATACAGATGGTTTTGGAAACTTCAAAAGCAGTCACAAATTCCCTGAACCCTGCCCCATTATAGCTGGGGGAGTAGTTATATCTGAAAAGCCCTTGGAGCAGTTAGAGTAAATGGCCCTAAGCTGTACTGTTTGTGCAATTTAATATCCATTTCTGCTCAAACCAATTCTGCAGGGATTTTACATAGTGTAAGAGCAGAAGAATTTAATTTTGCTATGTTAAAGTCTATTAGCTCTCCTGCAAACAGGAAATAGTTCACAGCTTCTTGATAACTCTGAAATGACTGAGGTGGGAAATTCAAGTGAATTACATTTCCCTGTGTAAGCGCAGGTGTATACTCAGTGTTGACTATTGCTCTGCTTCAAACGTTTGCAAATACTGCTGAAATGGAAGCATGAAAAACAGAAAGAGAGAGGGTAGATGCACACCAGCAATCCTATGATTAAACATAACACAGTCTTAATGTATGGTATTTATCCTACTGGCTGTGCAAACTGGGTGAAACACAGATTACAATTAAATTGTTGAGCTCTCTGGCATAGATGAACCACTTGAGTTGTTTTGGGTGTTTTCTGGCTGTGCCCCTGTTCCTGTTTCTGTTTCTGTGACCCTGTTCTGTTGGGCTCAGGCCACCTCTGTGGGCTGTCTGGGGATCACTCCACATCACACCCCTCAATTAAAACCTATTCTGCAAGCACTTTACACAAGCTCTTGCGAGGATGCATAATTTCCAGATACGATAGATGGTCCTGTAATTTAGATTGAAAATATTGCTTTGGAGGCAAAGTAGGTACAAGATGGATTTTTACTTCAACAATTGTAGAGACAGAGAAGAGTTTAAATGGAAATGTAAACAGTTTAAAGTAAATTGAAAACCTCCAAGTTTTGTCAGGTTCAAGCACAGATTACAGGTAGAGTAGAGGCTGGCTTCTTCATGGGAAGTGAGGTGTCTCACCTAGGAATTATTACCTTGACAGGAGACCCTCTTCAAGACTAATGGGCTCCCATTAGTGGGTGAAAATAAAAGAAGATGGTAAGAGCGAGAGAAGGTATGTGAAAGAGCAGTAAAGAGCAAGCAAACCTAAAATCATGTCCTGAGATAGCTGCACTTAGCTTACAGGCTAATCGTTGTGATTTGTGTCGTCAGTACATGATGTGATTGTACATCGTAATGGGCCAGGACTCCGCTGCCTCTTTTGAAGGTCATTACAACGCACTTAAGCATCTTGTGTTTGTACAACATCAGCGTCAGCTTAGATAGATCTGTATGCAGTAAAGTATGCTGAAGATATGCCCAGGGGTTACGCTATATGTAGATGAGCTTTTTAAAACGCAAGTTTCATCTAAAGCATCAGAAGCTCTCTCTGAGCCGTGGTGCTGGGGGCAGGGACCTAATGAGTCTGCTTTAATACAGCTCTAACATACGCATTAGGTAGCGGTTGGAAAGCCAGTCAATCTTTCAAGGTTTAAGCAGCACTTTCTGAAAGTGCCTTCAATTAACAGCTAATGACAAGCTTTCTTTGGTGATTCTCTCATTATCTTCTATAGCCAGATAATGAGAATGATCACCCAGAGAGACTTCAATTTATTTACCATTTTTTATTTCATTGGGAGGCTTCTGGATATTTGAGCCAGTAACGTTCCTGATTTGTGCCTCCATAAGTCAAGTGCCTGAGTGCAGCTTCAGTCTATCATTGCTCTGAAGATTTACATTTCAGATAGCTTTTTCCAGCAGCACAGATGTTGCAAACCTTAAATTAATGCAAAAAACTGCTTCTACCCTGCAGAAGATGGAACTACTAAGTAAGGAAAACAATATCTCTTTCCCGTGGCTGTCTTCTTAATGATAATGGAATTTAAAAGATCTACAAAGGGCTGTTTCAGCTAAATATGTTATGTCCACCGGTATTTGAAAAGAGAATAATGAGCTGAAAGTGTTTCTGTGCCCACCCACAGTGTTAATTGAAAGCTGTGAAGACAGAGAGGTAGAACCAGGCTCAAGGGACCTTTCTCACAGAAACTTTATGTGAACCATCTCTCCTGTATCTGAATGGATTGTCTAAGCCGTCGTCATTAAGTTAAAAGGCTTCATATGTAATGAGAAGTCTTCGTAACGCTTCCACTTGTATTAATTCTATAGGCAACTTACAAACCAAATTGAAACCCTTGGAGAAGATCCTGTTCTTACCCTTTGTTGACTCTCCTCTAGTCTCTGCTTTTCTATACATGCTGTGCACAGCAGAAGAAACAGACGCAAACGTGGACCTAGGCTCCAAACTTACAACTGAGAAGGTGCCTTAGGAGGAAAGTTGTGCATTTTTTATTTGCTTTTTAAGATCACATGTTGCTCTTCCCCGTTCTGTTGCAAGCTCCTTAAATGAATGAGACTCATAGGGAGAAGAAATTGTGAGACGTGACAGATTCGTAGAGAGGCGACTCTTTACATTGGCCAGGGATGTGTGACATAATTGAAACACTGGGGAACTCTGTCTGAATTACAGTAGTTTGGATGATATTGAGAAAGGAGTAAGTTCCTGAGAGAATTAACTGAGCAAAGACCATGAAGCCGTTCACAAGGCAATTCTGGAAAAACATTTCACTGGGAAAGGAAGATGATAGGATGAAGAAACAAGCCTGTATACTGAGACCAACATTCAAAATGCCTGGAGAACAGTCTGGCCTGTGACAGTTGTGATTTGTTTATGTAATTTTCTGCGTAATATCAAATGCGTGCAGGAAGGGACCACTTTTCAGGACTGTAATATAGTCCTTGAACTGCAGCTCCTGACCACTTTTTTCCCCCTGCAGTATAGTTTGAAGTGTAATATTCGTACTTACTGCTTTCTGGTGCATGCTATCAAATGTATTCAGGAGAAATGCATTTATGAAGATGCTCTTGTCGCAGGGGACAGAACCCTGGAGGAGGACCCAGCTCTCCTGCTCTTGTGTTGAGCAGCTACACTTCTCTGCATCTCCGTTTTCCCAAATATAAAATAGGGGATAATGATTCAGACCCCTCCTGCAAAAAACACTTTGAAAGATGAAAAGGAGGGTAGAAAAGCTGAAACACAGGGAAAAGAACTTAGCGTCGCTGCAAGGAACACGAATGAAGCCATCTGTGCAGTGTGGTGACAGAGACAAAAAGGCAAACAAAAGTTCAGGGAGATTAAAATGCAGACAAAAAACTGTGAAGCCATTCTAAATCAGTAGTATGTTGCCTGGGACATGGTGCGTGTTTCTGATCACCCCTCCTAAAAAAGTTATTGTGGAATCAGGAAGAGTTTGGGGGTCTGTAACCAGAAAGAAAGAAACAGTGAAAATACTGAGATTGTTTCTTCTTGAAGAAGCAAATAGTAGGAGGCATGCTAGGAGAAAGAAAATAAGCAAGGAGGTAGAAAAAAGAGATAAGGGGTTAGTAGATACCTGAACTCCTACTCCAAAACACAAGATATTAAGAACTTGGTGGGACTGAAAGACACTGGTCCCAAAGCTGAGTCAGTGAGGTGAGGGGGAGAGGCTGGGATGCGAATCCCTTCCTACAACTTATGGACCCGCTGGCACAAAACACCACCAGTTAATGGATAAGGAGGATGCAGGGATCTACACCAAAGTAAAAATAGCATGAGAAGGAATAGACATTCTTTCTTCAGCACCTCTGGCAGCCCTCTAGCTACTGGGGCTTTCTCAGGAGAACTTTCCCAAGTGCCAGGTCATCCAGAAGGAGATTTCTTACCTTGTTTGGGGTGAATGAGCACAGGCCTTTGGTAAGATCGAGGTAAAGATCGGGGCTGCTGCTCTGATTTGTTGTAATAGTTCCCTTGCTCTTACTTCACCGAGGGCTCCCACGCTCCCAGCACTGAGTGGAGAGCGGCTGTACAGGCAGTGGGGTGATGCTGGCAAGGAAACTGGCAGGGTTGCAAACAGGGTTGGAAGACACACCAGTGCATCGGGGGAAGGATAGGTCTGCGGGGTACAGAAGGACATGACAGAGCCACACACACACACAAGATAAAGAAAGGCATAAAACCAAAATTCCCCTGATGGCCAAGTAAGTAGTTTTGTGGGCTGTTCTGTGGTGTTTGGCATGACAGATCATGTCCGAGCACTTCACAAAGTCCTTGTTCATCCCTGCACCCCTACTGCTAGGTGAGGGGATGGATTAGAAAGCCTTACCAGATCCCCCTAGTCCTCTCAAAATCCCTTCCGTCCCTCTCGTGATCTGGTGGCCGGACAGATAAGGGCTTGAGACACAGACCAGTTAAGGCCAGAAGATCATTTGGGGTTTTCAGTGCAACATACCTATTGCCTGATGATTTTTCCCCCCTCTTGATTCCTATCTTTTCACCTACTTGAAGCACAGCTCCCGCTCACTTTGGTAGCATTTGTAGGCAGTCAGCATATCACACTGCAGGGCTGTGGTCCAGGAGGCCAGCAGGGGAGGTAGACCTTATTAGTGACCTTTTGTGGGAAATCTGGTTTTAGAGACTTGGCACATTTCATGTAAGAGCATAAAGGTCCCAGTTCTCTAGGACAGCCCCATGTTGTATAACCACAAGATCATCTTTCCTCCTGTGCACTCTGCTCCCCTCTTCCCTACATGACTTGCAACTTCTGCAAGAAATCATGTACTTGGGCTTCTGTTCCTTCCTTGTGTAACCCTGATTTATCTCCAGCATAGGTCCATGCTGGCTCCTGAATTACCAAGGGAAAGGGTTTACATGAGTATGTCATTAAAGACTGTTTTCTAGCACATAGGTTGCAGGGGCTCAGATTAGGCAGCAGCAGCTGTATTTGAGAGCTTGGCAAAGCAGCCCTGCTGGTTTTTTTTCTTATGTCAGTTCCCTGCAGTTTTAACAGAGGAAGATGGACTATAAGGAAAACCCAGCGTGGCCTGGCACAGCAGCAGCAGCGTGGCTCTGGGCCGTCTGAGCACACTGCTCCATGCCACCAGCCTTAGCTGAGTTCAGGCCACAGAGCCAGTTAGGTTGCTAAATCCCCTCATTGCAAAAAGGCTTCTGGAGCTTCACTCAGAGGTAGTCTGGGACCAGCTGGGGAAGTAACAGCAATGGTCAGTTGTTGTCCTTCATGTGTGCAAGCCCTGCAGAGCACCAAGGTACATCGTATCGCAGATGTCTGACAGCTGTCTCCTCTAGTGCTTTTAACCCTGACTGCCTTTCGCTCTCTCTGTCCTGTCTCTTCCTTGTCTTCTTGGACCGGTTCTTCTAGGAACATCATTCAGCCATCCCTATTTCCCCTCCTAGCTACCCATCCAGTCTGTTTCCCCCATCCCCTTTTCCAGACAGCTCTAGTCGTCCTGGCAGACCCTGCCTTCCCTCCCTGCTCATCCCCTGCCCTCATCAGCCTCAGCCTCGGACTGAAGATGCTGAGAGGGATATCACTTAGAGGGGAGGGCTCAGGGTGACAAAATGTGTTCCCAGCACACCACCCCAACAAAAAAAAGGGGTTTTTTATATCTATATATGAAATTATATATATATATACACACATATATAAAATAATTATATATAATTATATAATATAATAATTACATATATAAAATTATACCTATAAAATTATATATATATATATTTCAAATCAGGCTGAGAGAAATGTCCAGAGTGCAAAGTTTCGCCCCAAAGAGTAGACATTTGGCAAATGAAAAAACCTGTCAAAATGCAAAGATGTGGGCAGTCACACTTAGTGAGCAAAGCAGGCAAAACCCTCCATGGCTCACAGCAGTCTGCCTTCCAGCAAGGCCTTTGGGAGCCCCAGCACAGGGCTTTGGGGCCGGACCATCTCTCCGCAGCAGAAGGAGCAGCAGCCCGGAGAGAGTTGAATGAACTGAGAGCCGGCGTGCACGTGCCTGAGCCTGTCCCAGGGTCACCCTTTCATCTCGTCCCAGCTCAACCAGGGATCTGGTTTGGCTTTTTGTGCGTGCGGTGAGCTCCCTCGACCTCCTGTTCCCACCTCGTGTGGTGCTTCCTCCCGTGCTCCGCAATCTGCTGCGGCTCCTCGAAGGGGGCTGGGGACAGATGGCTTGATTTTGGCTGATGAAGGGGCTGCCTTCAAAGCAGAACCAAGACGGAAGCCGTCTGGCCTGATATCTCTTTCTGGTGTTGTCAACGGGAGGCCAAGGAGACAAGCTGGAGCTGGATGGGACCAGCTCCATTGCTGGGAGCATGGAGGGGAAAAAAATTCGCCTTTAAAAACGCTCTCCTTGTGCCGCTGAATGGTGTCTGCTTGCCTTTATTTCGGACAGCTCCTGCCAAGCCCAGTTTACCTGAATATTTAAGGTATGCTCCGGTCTTTGCTCAGCCCACTGTGCTATGTGAAAGATTACAGCACTAAATATCTTCAGACGATCTCGAGGAATGGCCAGGAATGTGGCTGGCATTTTGTGTGCCGCTGACTTTTAAGCTCAACGTGGTAAAATGGTAACCAGGCTTGTCCCTTCCCTCCCATCCACAGCATCTGGCAGCGCTGGGGCTGTTGGACACCTTGCTGAGCCCAACCCCAGTGGGCAGCATGGGGCTGGCAGGCTCTCCAGGACCTTTGCAGTGCTTAAATTGCAACCCTGCAATAACCAAGGGAATTGGGAGCAAGCTAAGTGAATAGGGGAGATGATAAAAGCCACTTATGGTAGTAAAAATAGGTTTTTCTTCAGGGACCTTAATTTTGCGCTTTTTTTTTCAGGATTGGGAGGGGAAGAAGCATCCCCGCCCTTTGGAGACAGAATAATTTATAAGCCACATTTATAAAAATCAGCGATTTCCCTTTAAGTCGGCTCCTGTGCCTTGTCTCAGCTTCCCTGATTAGTCACATAATGAGGATATTTCTAATACAAAAGTGTCAGGGGAGAGGGGAGCCAAACAGCGCTTTGTCAGAGGAGAGTCTGTATCCCCCCGGATGCTAATTAGTCACGGAGACACAGGCGTGGGGGGCGGGGGCGAGGCGAGCTCTTATTTTAGAAGCCGAAATGATTTGTGCCCTCACAATTTCTCGCGCAGGGCTGGAAAGCCGTGCCAAGGTAGAGAGCGACTTGAGATCTCCCTCGGCTTTCGCATCCCCGCCCCTCAGACATGTTTGCCGTGCTGCTGCTCCTGCTGCTGTTTGCAGGGTTATTTCTGCCACAAGCTTGGCTAAACAGAAACTCTCTCCTTATAAATATGGAAATCTGATGACTGAACTCTCCTTCTCTTGGGACAAGTTGAAAGCGTTGTGCTAAAGAGAAAAGGGCTGCTGAGCGCTCAGCTTGGTGGCTTTGTTTTCTCTACTAGCGGAGAGAAACTGGTAAGGTTTTAATGCTGGGATCCACATTTGCAGGATGGGCAAGTGACCTCTCAGGCCGTGCTGACGGCAACATGCTGAAGACTTTGAACTGGTGGCCACGCTGAGAGCAGTGAGGTGAGGACAGGAGCGGTCCTGCCTGCCCAGTGCTGCCTTCTCAAAGCTGTCAGTGTTACCCACCAAGATCAAGGCTGAAGCCATCAGCCTGGGTTGTGGGGTCAGGAGGCAACACTGGGTGAGTAGGAAAGCATGGCTGTGGCGGTGTCCCCTGCTCCGTCCAGGCTAAGCTGGTGTCTGCTGCTGAGATCCCCACCTGCCTGCAGTGTGACAGATACGCTTAGTGCGTGAGCCTTGGGCAGCTGCTCATCTTTTGGGTTGCGTTGGAAGAGTCAATGTTTTTAGATTTTTTAAAGAGCTTTGAATGCCACTGGGCATCCATTATTATTCCTGAGAAAGCTCTTGAAATGTCCACCCCAGAGTGGTGGGCCCCCACAGTGCTTTTTTTTTTCAGAGCTTTTTTTGGATCCTGCTTACAGCCTGTCTCCTTTCCTCGGTTTTCTCAGCATCCCTCCTTCCTGGGGCCAGAGATAGCTTTGATCTTGGAGTAATGCACAGGTATTTGCTCCTCCCTCAACATCCTGACTGCATTTGCTGTGCAGCATTCCCAAATCTTCAGCTTCCCTAGAAAGCAGAGTGCTGAGTCCTTGAGATTTCCATGCTGCTGACTTTAACTCTTTCCTGAGCCACTTTTGGCTGAATACCTGAAGGGAGATGCAGTGATTCCTGCTGTAAGCACTTACAACATCTATCCATGCCTTTGGTTGTAAGTCCAGGCTGAGTAAAGTGCAGGCATACAAACTCAGCTTGTATAGACAGCAAACGCTGTGCCCAGGGTGCCTTGGACTGAAGGCAATAGACCTGGCAAACGTGAAGTAGGTGTGCGATGGAGAGGGCATCCTGCGGTTTCAACATGAATCCAGAGGCTGAAAAAAAGTTCTGCAGTCTGCACACATCTCGTTTTCATTCCAGAAACGCCTGACGTCAAGCTGACACTTGGCATTGTCCATTGTGCGGGTCTTGTCGTTGACTTGAGACCTCAGTCCGAGAGCCTGCAGAGCTGGACACCCCTGGCCTCCGGGAGGAGGGGGATTGACTAGGTGCAGGAGAAAGGCAGGATGAAAAATGATTGTTGGAGAAGGATTGAACAGGAGAAGCAATCAAACAGCTCAGAAGAGGATCTGAGGGATTGGATTAAAGGTGCCAGGGGTATTCCAGGAGCAAAAAGCAAGACCTCATTCATCTTACATGTATAGAAGTTGAACATGTAAAAATCAGCTGCCTTTCTTAAAAAAGGAGTCCTAACTGCTAACGGGAAAAGAACAAGTGGCCCCAGAGGTATGCTCATAATAGCTCTGACATTGAACCACTGATTGGAGCCCTTGGTCTGTTGAAAGGTATGGATGTGGAGCTGTCCCGGCTTTTCCTGTTATTGTTCCTACAGCCAGAGGCTGTGAAAGCTTAGTAACATCATATTTGCCACGCTGGATCCAGTCCATGGCCTATGAAAGCGATTATCCCATCTCCAGGACATTGGAGGGAACTTAATCACTGGAACAGGACTCTCCTACTGTCATTTGTATTGTGCCGGGACATTTTTGTCAGAATATATAATTTCTGCAGTATCTGCCAGCAGCAGCCAACATTTTTGGTGTTTCCTTCAGGCAAACTTTGATCTTGTCTTTCACGTACAGCTGGAACAGCCTAGCTGCGTGCAGAGAGGACCTGTAAACCATTCTGTATGTGCCCACGACCATGGCATTTCAGCAATGATGGCACCACTTGTCTTCACTTTCTCAGCCAGTTTCTTCGGGTGTTCGGGTTGTCCATGGGAAGGGGGCACCTCTCTGCACTGCGGGACAGTCTCTGGTTGTCTTCATTTCAGGTGGGAAACTCAACTCTCTCTTTGAAAACAGACTTTTCCTCTTGGTGAGGCTCCTTGAAAGCCTTGAAGGAGTAAAGACAGGACGCACCTTTGAAAGAAGCTTTAAACACTAACGAAGAAGCATGAATTCAGTCACTACAAGATCCTGCTGTGGTCCCTTATGGGCAGCACTAGGGCTGGGCAGGGCACTGCAGTTTTCTATAGGATTCGGCTACAGCATGTAGCCAAGAGCCTAGGCTCCTGTTCCCGCCTCTGTCCTCCAAACACACCATGACCTTGGCTCTGACACGTTTCCCCATTTTTAATAATTTTGAGGGTATCCTCCCTCATAAGTCGAGGTTTAAAGAGCAGTTGTAAAGTTGCTTGGGGGTTTTTGAAATCCCGGTTTGGCCAGATGCTGGTTGCTAAACTGACTCTTACAATAGCTACCAAGGAATTTGTGATGCTTTATTGCCTTAAATAAACCTGTGGCTGTATAATCAGAGGTACAAAAGGAAAGGTGTAATGTCCTCATGTATATATCCTTTACAAGGAAGGAAATGTTTTGGTATTGAAGCATCCTGAAAACATACCTCAGTTAATAGCTAGTTTTAAATAGTTATTGCATGCCAGCTGCTTGGCAAGTGCTGCAAGCGGAGGGGAGTGCAGTGTGGCATTTCTCTAATTTGCAATGTTAATGATCCAATTTAAGTCATGTAAAGTTAGCAAAAGGTACCAAACCTATAAATGCATGTGATAATAGTGATGGCTTATGTGCGTGAGAAGAGCCTGGAGGGAAATGCTCTAAATAAATATACACTATCATGATTGAAAGGAAAGGACCAGAGGCTGCTTGTGCTGCTGGTTCTGTGGAGGGAAATCTAACAGAAATCATGTAATTGCTCCCATTTTTTTTTCCTTGTCCCTCAGTTGCTTTCCCAAAGTATTTGGTCTACTTACTGAATCAGTGCTTCCTCTGTTGCTGTAGGCTCCCAGGATTAGTCATACATCATCATCTAAAAAAAGAGACTTTCTTCCCTGTGCTGCAAATGTAATTTTTGATTAGGAAAACAGACCTCTGAAACGCCTTGTTCCTGTTCCACAGCTTACGCCTTTCCGTTTGCTGCATTTTGTTCGGCTTGAACGTGGCAGTCGGGCAGACCCTTCGCGGCCGGGGCTCCACGGGAGCATTTCGGCACAGGCACACAGGCAGGCTGGCACTTCTCTTCTGCCTCCATTCGAAACTAGGCAGAGATCTGAACTCCTCGTTACCTGCCAGCGAGTTGAGCTACTCCAACTGCAGGTGTACACAGTAAAAAGTCATTTCAGTGACATTCTGGTTCAATTTAATTAATGCAACTTGAGGTTTTAATCATGTTAACACTGCTGGCTTTTCAATTGCTGAAAAAAATGGCTTCAAATACCAGTTTGTCTTACAATTATAAATTAATCAGGTTCAAAATCTGGATCTTGAAGTGGATATTGCAAGCCTAATTTGTTACTGTTAAATAAGATCTGTTCGGCAGTTGCTCAGAAAAGAGAAACAGCAATGTTGTAACTGGTGCATTGGCAGAGCTAGTAGAAAGTCAATAAACAGTTGTTGTTTACTGCTTTGTTGAAACTGAGTCAGTAGCTATCAGAATGTCTTTCAGTGCATCAGTCGCTGTGTCACCAAAATACCATTTATTTCCTCTTTGGTAATGGGTGGTGATGCTGAGATGAGCAGTTAGTGTTCTGGATCCAGCAGCATGCACATGTTGATGAAAAGTGACACCCACGTCCTCCTGGGAGCCTTCTGCTCTGGTCACCGTGTGATTCTGGAGTTCCTTCAACATGTGAGACTTAGAAAAAAGATGGTTTTATTCAGCTCACCCAGAGAGAAGGTGAAGGCTAGCCATGGTCCTTGGCAGTGGGTAGGGGAGTTTGGAGAGCCTCTCGTTCCCGGGATAAACTGCTGTTCTGCCTAAATGAGTCTGGCTTAGAAGCAGGCTTCTCTCCTCTTAAGACAGATCGGGGAAAGGGACCTAAAAAGATCAAGGGTCTTATCAGCTTGCACCAAATCCGGATCAGGCTGCCCCAAAACTGGATCAGCTCTGTTGACTTTTTGTGTGACAAATCGGTTTCTAAAACGGGCTTGCAACGGCAATTCCACAACTTCATCAGGCAAATGTACAGCTCCTTAGCCTTACCTATACAGTTTTCTTGTGATATTTCCTTGCAACCCTGCTGCAATTTAAGGCAATCATTTCTTATTCTGGTGATCAGAAACATGAAAAAGAAAATTACTCCCTTTTTCACTGTGGCAGCCTTTTCTATATCTGAAGACAGCTATTGTACCCCTCCTTAGTCTTCCCCTTTCTTCTCTGAACAATCCCATTCTTACAGTGTTCCTGGATGGTTGTAGCTTCTAGCTTTTATCTATAGGACTGCTGAGGGTATTACATCTTCCTTGAAATAATGGGCTCCAAAACTGTATGTTTAAGCTGAAGCCTGAGGGATACAGAGGAGAGCATGAGAGAGTCTTTTGTGAGATTTGCAGGTTCCATACCTGCCATACATCCCCCTGTGCCGCTTTCTCTTGCTGAACATGCTATTACTGACCGTTGTTCAGCTATACGGTTGATTCATCTTGATCCACTGTAAATCTCACAGCCTTTGATCCTCTCCTTTTATGCCATTTCTCACATAGACAGAATATGCACATCTTGGTTCCCGGTGGTTTTGTTCCCAGTGATTTTTTTTAAGCACCTCATGTTCATAGATATTTCGTGTCTATATTGTAGTGATACCTAGAGGCCGCAGAGCCTCACGGTTCAAAACGCCGTGAGATCATGCTTTTACATACCCACCTGTGCACATCACAGCCCCCTCCCCAGAAGCCTGCTGCCTACAGCTGCATTTCTCAGGATAACCTAGTGCAATGCAGCTTGAGGCAGAGTGAATCTGCAAATGGCATAGGATTTTCTGTTCCCAGGGCAGAGAGACTGAAGGCATACATATTTATTAGCAGGAGCAATGTTCTAGCCTGAGAGTCTGGGGTGACAACATGGGAATGGTAGAAACTTCTTGGTGACCCGAATGTACCCCCTGTATTTGGGGTGCATGTGGTTTCTCACTTGTTTTTCTGGTCACTAAGTCAGTCTCTCATGCACAGAACATCTATCAAATTTTCCAGAGTGTTTGATGTGGAAAAAAAGCAAAACACTTGGACTTGTCCTTTCTTGTTAGCATTTGTTTGCAACATGTGATCCACATGGGCAGCTTCAGAAAGCAGGAGTCTACTGAGCTGCAAGCGCTCGCTGTAGGCTGTCACACACAGGTTGGTACCGAGACCTCCAGCATCTTTAGGCTGGACAGAAGACAGCAAGCTCATCGTCAGTTGGTATGGGAGAGAGACAAAAGGTAACTGGGTGATACTCCTGAGCAGTCAGCTCATACTGATTCAGCTGATGATGATCAGACCAAAGCCTCTGAACTGTGGAGAGAAGTGGTGGGTAAAGCCCTGTATATTGGGTCTTTCCTTGAGGTCAGAGGGTAAGGGCAACCATGTCCCTCTGCTTTTATCAAAAATTAGAGCTGCTTTAATGATCATAGAATTTCCCACAGACGGCAGAGTGGAGAACATTTTCTTAGGGCTGTAAAAATGACTAATTTTTAGGATTGGCAAGGGTGGGCAGATAGAGACATCTCGGTTTCCAGCTATGTTTTTAAGGGGCACCTGAAGGCCACAGAAACTGCGTGTGCCCATTCCCTTCTGCATGCACTGGGGTCCCAGAGGATTTGCAGGGTGGAAAGCAGAGGCTTGTTAGGCTTGCAAGATGTCAGAAGCGTTAACTGTGAAGGAAGGCAAAGGAAGCTGCATTTTCCAAGGTGCTACGGGGTGTGTTTGTACCCAGCACTCAGCTCCATTGCTCAGGGTGTAACTGCACAGTTTGCTGGCTGTTTGGGGCTGTTTCCCCCCTGTAGTCAGTGTGGGTTACTGGGAGAGGTAGACGATAAGAGTAAAAAGGCTATTGACCTGGTGCATTATGACAGATGTTGTGTTTCTTGCTAAGTACTGCGAAAAGGAAAGGGAGAATTTGAAAAAAAGAGAAAGAATAAAAACCCTGCTGATCATGCCATCTTCCTTAAACGCCTGATTTCAGTTTGAAGTGGTTTCAGCTTCTCTCTGTGCCCCTGCATACCAAGGATTCACAGCACTCCTGCTCCACGAAGGTTCACTGGAACTAATTTCTGATGTTTAGAAATGGCACGTGATACACACCATAGGACATGGCTGTACCTAGCAGGAGGGCAGTTTTCAAGGTCCACTGTGATGAGCCTATAGAAAAAAAACAAACTAGTAAGGAACCGCCCCACCGTTCAAATGCTGTGGTTGTGCATGCCCTGCTGTGAGTATGTGCAGAGAAAACTTTGATTAAACCTTGGCCCCATCCAAACATTCATGCAGTGGCCTGACTAAATGTATTTTTTCCCTAGGAAGGAAGACATACAGAGGCCTCGGGCACAAAAAATCCCTTAAATGTATTAAATTCTCATAGCAATGTAGAGCCCCTGCAGCCACATCTCAGCACTTGCCTTTTGATTGGGAGCGCTGTGTTCTCCCCAGCGAGCAGAGAGAAATCACATCATCTGGCCTGGGACCAGTCACACCATGTAGCTGAGATTTTGACGTTGGGGTCAGGGCTGAATGCATCGGTTTAGGGAGGCTTGTAAAAAAGGACAAAATCGCCAAGTGAATTCCAATAGCAGAAGCCTGCGGTGATGCTCAGTGTGCTCATAGGCATTCACAAGCGAAAGGCTAATTAGTCAAGTAAATGTTTCTCTGGGTGGATGAGCTATAGAGAGAGAAATGCACCCGTTCAGTATGCACAGAAGCAAAGTGTGTTCATGGAAAGAGGCAGCTCCAGCTGAGCTGCCGTGGGAATGCTGCTGTTCTCGCGGCCAGGGTTGTTACTATGGAGTCCTGTGCATTGCTGCAGAACGTATATGAAGCGACAGATGGGAAATACGGCAGCGCCTTGGCACTCCTGGGCACTGGGGACTCTGTCGCTGGCTCAGCTCCGTTCCCTTTTGGATCCATTTTACTCTCGAGGGCGGGGGGAGCGGGCCTGGCCCAGGCACACAGCAGTGGTCACCCAGACTCTGCTGGTGCTTCGTGATCCCTCTGTGGAAGCCATGGGTCTGTTGTGTGGCTGTAACATGTTCCCCTGCGGGACTGCTGTAGAGGTGCCGTGCTGCTGGGGCAGAAAAGTGTCGTTCCAAACCTTGGAGACGAATTCCTGGTGTGGGCTGGCATTATTATGGACTCTGCTGCTGTGTCCTTCATCATTCTCACTTCCAGTGTCAGAGGCAGGGATGCAGTCTCCACCAGTTGCCAGGCCTCCTCTGTAGTCAGTGGGGAGAGGGAGACACACCTCCAGGGGTGGATTCATCTCCTTTTAAGATGAGTGTCTAAGACAGAATGGAATGAATCGCTCTTTGAAAATCACCTTTGTTTTTTCTGGAGGTCTAAGAAGTGTTTTCTACTTGTTTGGTCTAGAGCTCAGCTTTGAGATTGCTCCAGCTGAGTCCTCTGGTCCAGGACCAGAGTCTGAATCCTCAAAGGCACCTCAGAACATTTCTCCCTTCCCTCTGTTCATGCAAATGGATGTCTAATGTCACTGGCAGGTTACCCACAGGGAAAAGCTACTGTCAGCACATCAGCTTCCGAGAAAAGCAAGGGCTGGTTTTGATTTAAAGAGTTTAAGCGTAATTTTAACAGTGTGAACCTGAGCTAGTCCAAGTGGCCAGGCCCTTTCTCTGCCATGCGAACTTCTGGCTGTGAGCTCACGTCGCTCTATGCTGGACTGCAGCAGCACAGGAGGCCGTATGTGGCCATCGCACCATGTCCTTTACCATAATATGTCTACTCCCATGCCTTCCTGCAGCCAGTAGATTGGGGCTTCAAGGGCTTCTTTGTGTTCAGTAGCACTAGGAAGCATCCAGCTCTTGGAGTCGTGCTCCTTAAAGACGGCTGTATCCTGGCTTTTCCCAGACTGTCAGAGAAAAGGTTCTCATCTGGGAAGCATGGACTCAAGTGGTGCCACTTACCACCTTACACATCCCTCTTGGAGGGGTTCTAGCATGTCCAGGAGACAGCCATGTCCTTTGTATTATCTGGCCTTTCCCATGAATATCCTTCACTACAGCCTGGATTCTGGTCTGGCCCCTTCCGCTGGGTGTGTTGGAGACCGATCCCCTGTTACAACGATACCACAAGAATTGGTCTTCAGCTGGGATTATAGAATAGATGCTGACACAGAAAATAAGGGTGGCTATTTCAAGTCAGATTAAAGGTCTCACCTACCCCTGTGTCGTGTCCCTAAGGAGACGAGAACAGGGTGAGCCCGCAGTGAATGCCTCCCTGTTTCCCCTGCTCCAGTGGTCTGTGGCTGGGGGCAGCCTGAGCCAGAAGCAGTGCTGTTGGATTTGATGGATATTCCTTCCATTCATTTTTCCCACCCTTTCCTGAGCCCACAGGAATGCCTTTTAGCATCCACAGTAGCACATCATCTGCTGTATAGAGAAGTACTGCGTTTGTTTCCAGCTGCTGCCTGTTAACTGCCACGTGGTATCTCATGCTTGTAGAAAATAAGGGCTAGCTGATCCCTATTCACCTTCTCACCCCACTCAGGACTATGTAGACTTCTCCCAGAGACCCCGTCCATCGTCTCTCCTTGGCTGGAGAGTCCTGGTGGAACCTGTCATCCGAGATCTCTTCCTTGAGTGATAATAGCTAGCTACAGCTCGTCATTTTCATTTATAAAGGTGAAATTGTTCTTCTTCTGTATACCACTTCACTTTTAGCTCCAGTTAATTTCAACTGCTGTATTTTTGCCATTCAGCTGCTGTATTTTGCCATTTAGTGTGGTTATTAAAGTAGGATTTTTAACCTAAAATGCATGTGATTCATCATTTATGCCTAACTGCATTCTCTTGGAGACTGGCTTGTTTATTTGCAACCTGCTCTAACCTTTTTAACCAGCCATTAAACTGCTGCTTTAGAGGAAAAGTGCAGCAGCGTCTGCATTAGAGGAAAGCAGAAATTGCATATCGTTCAGCATTATCTATTTAATGTCATTGAATGCAAAGTCTTGTACACACCAGCCATTTTAAGTACTGTCAAAGTCTACTGGATAGTGCAAAGGAGCAGAATTTTGATAAAACATTATAACCCTATGTATGTTATTTGTCAAGTTTCTATGAAGACAGAGCCTAATTCAAGAATCACATTTTATCTCATAAGCATAGTATATTAAAAAGAGCTAATGTGCACTGCAGACAGAAGGCAGGCACTGGGGAGGAAGGGACAGTGATTTTTTTACTGAGAGCAAAGAGCGATGGTACCTTGCTTTGAAACTTGGTGACTCTGCCTTGCATACAGGTGTCAGTGCCAAATGATGAGTTGCATTTTTATAAGAAATTGTGTACAAAATATAAACTCCAGAAACTGAGAGATGGACAATATCATTTCACCAATTTGCAATGGTATTTTCTAGTATTTAGTTTCTGATGCTTTGTTCCATTTCTTACAAAGTGATGGTTTCTTCAGATATTGGGCCTAATACTGGATGTTTGTTTTCCATGTGCAGCTCCACCTATTATAAATCCAAATTTACATACACATACATGTATATATATATATATATATATGCATGTTCCATTTAGTTTCTAGCTTCTAGGTGGGAAGAAGTGAACACGTTTGAAAAGCAATTTTAATTTTCACTATGGTGCTAAGTAGAGATAGTTTCAGCAGGTCTGAAGTTTGCTGTGAAAGGATGTTAAATATTTTTAGCAGTGGTAGAACTGACTGAATAGGTAGTTTGTCTCTCTCTGAACCCTTTGATGTGCTGCACCATAGAGTACAACACTATGTGGTTTAGGTTCTCTGCAAGTAGGCATGATAGAGCAGACTCTGTGTTTGGGGAGCTTTGGTTTTCGGGGGGATTTCAGTGACAGTGAAAGGTGCTGTGCTGACAGATACTGAAATTCAGTCTTTTTGATTGGCCGCAAAATAGGTCCAGCATGGGAAGTACAGACTTCTTCATCCCTCTCCCAAAAGGAACCGGAGATTGAATTCTCCTACTCATTCAATCCCCGTTCCTTCTGAGCTGGACTTTCACACAGGTGGTTATGAGCTTTTTAATTTTAATCATGAGTTTGACTGGTCCACTTGGAACTCGACTGAAACTGTAAATGCATTTCATACAACACCCTGACGAGTCATCACATGAAAATGGTTTGGGACTACTGCCAGCCCAGGCTGAATTTGAACTGATGACCCACCTTCCACATTATATTCCCAGTATCATCCATCATGTAAGTCTGATGTTGAAATCTGGTGTTTCCAGAGGTACTTCTAGCATATTAAATGTGCTTCCAGAGTTCTGTGTTTTGCCCCTGGGTTTCAGCTGTTCAAAACACGGGCATGTTCTCTGCTCCCTCTGAATGCGGGTGGGGATGAACTCGCCTAACAGCCAGTTAGAGAAGAGACTGCATAACTTTTAGCTAAACCGTTCCGTTTTGTTTCCTTTTCTTTCTTAACAGGATCCAACAGCTGCATCTATTTCGGACAGAGACTGTGATACGAGAGAGGGAGAGACTGTAGCCATGAACTATAAGCCGTCCCCACTTCAAGTGAAATTAGGTGAGTCTTTGCTGATGGAGTGTGAAAAGGCTGAATCCAAGGTCTGAGATACAGTGAGGTGCTCGTGAGATCGTATGCAGATCTCCATGCACGTGGCTGAGCACGCCAGCTCGGCTCGAACAACTCGCAGAGCAGTTTTATCATTGTGATTCTGCTGCTGAGGGAGCTGACCTACAAACATGTAAGGACCCTGTATCTTGGACTGTGGTAGAAGGAGGAAGCTATGCCTTGAAAGGAAGGCATAGCTTTTTAAACCTACAGATTTTTATCAAGCTAAGATCAAGGCTTGGCCGGATAAAGAATGAAGATAATATAGAGGGACTGTAAAAAGAAGACAGAATAATTGCAAACAAAAGGGGAAGGATCAGAGACATGGGCCACTACCAGGAAAAGACAGAGCTGTGTTACTGTGAGAGGGAGGGCTTGTAGGTCTGTAAAGGTTCACATACAAATACTTGTGCTATTTCTGAGCAATATTTTTTAAGTTCTGGAAGCAGGATTGTCCAATTAGCACAATACACTGCTTCCTCGCAAGGCAAATGCTTACAAGAGGACAGCAATCCACACATGGCTGTCCTGCCTCCAAAACCTGAGCCACTATTGTGCCACACAGCCTCAAGAACCTGATGAAGGACAAGTCAAAGGAACAGTGTGCTTTTTTGCTCAGAGCGTGGATAAAAAATGAGAATCTCAGTCTGGAAAATTTCCCAGTAGGAGCAGGAAACAGTCCCCTGGTTGGCCTTCACATCAGAACAAATGACATTGAGAGGATGCTGCTGGAGCTGATTGAGGGTGACTATGCCATGTTGGGGAAGGCTCTGAAAGAAGTGGGTGCCCACATGTTCAGTGGAATAGCTCTGGCCCCTACCAAATGAGTGACAGGGAAGGTCAGCAGGCAGCTAAGGTTTGAAGAAGATTTGGGAAAGTTTGCGCATTGGTGTGTGATTATGAAGAGGTGTTCTCAAGAGATAGGTTTTACCCAAGGACCTGCAGTACTACTGCAAACACTAGTGTTGGCCTCATTTATAAGAGGAACCTTAAAGAAACAGCAGGAAAAGGCTGGGGAGCAGTTGTGAAGTCTCAAGGCTCTGCCTGAGTACGTGGTAAATTGAATCATCAGGCAAATCTGGTTATAGCAGTGCAAAAAGGAATGTCACAGGGTAGACCCATAGACAGCAAAGGAAAAGAAAGTAGTTGAATAGTCAAGATCTCACTGAAAGAGTGACTAAGAAGACAGAAAGTTGGATATGCAAAAGCAGCAAGATGATACAGCAAAGTGGAGGTCCTTGAGCTACTGACACAGGATATGAGCAAGTGCATTGGGACAATAGGTCTGTCCTGCAATCGCAGTCATAATCAGTGACTGCAATCACAGTCCCTGGAAGTCTTCAAAAAATGTGTGGATGTGGTGCTTAGGGACATGGTTTAGAGGTGGACCTGGCAGTTGGGTTAACGGTTGGACTCGATGATCTCAGAGGTCTTTTCCAACCTTAATGGTTCTATGATTCTATGAATACTCTAAAACCAGTGGCTGTTTTTCAGGAAAAGGCAGGGAGCAGCAGTATGTGTTAATGACAGCACAACTCACAGTTTGGTAAAAAATTATCGCTGCCAGCGTGCCATATGCCACCAGGATCCTTTTTCACTGCCAAGAGGGTTCTGTAATGTTATTAGAGAGATAATTACTACTGCAATAGTTGTTTTGGATAATTTAACATCAGGAACCAGGTTGGAGAGCAATTGATGCTATTATTGGTAAGTCTGAGATATTCTTGCATTTCTAGGCAATAAAAATATCCTCCAGAGATTTGCTAATGTGACAGAAAATGGTGCTATTTTAGACTTGGCTTTGGTAAGTCACGAGGACATTGCAGGAGATCTGATCATAGGAAGTAGATTTGGATTCAGGGATAACAAGTTCAATTCATGCAAATTAAATGAAAACGTAATTTGAGGTAGATCTCTAACAAACCTCAGGTTTATAAACTAAGTGCTTAAGCAAAGCCAGTAGATTGAGAAACCCAGAAACTCAAAACACATCAGGTATTGTTGAAGGAGAAAGTTTCAGAAGAAAGGAGATTGCTAATGGAGTTCTCCAACAGTCATTTCATTTATATGTTCATTAATGACTTTGACACAAAAAGCAGGAGTCGGCAAAGAAAATTTAGTCATAGCATATTTAGGAGACATCAGTACAACAAAGACTCAGAAATACCATAGAGAAAAAACATGAAAACTGGAATAAAAGAAATGACAAAAATATGACAGGAGAAAGTCAATCTGCTGTAAAGTGGAATTTACCAACTCTGAGTAAGGAAGAGGAAGCCTGTTACATTAGTTGATTGTAACGTAACTAATGATTAAAATAGACTAATACATGAAAATACGCCATAGTCACACTTCTGCAGAGCTTACCAGCTTTTTTTCCAAGGATCAGATACAACAAAATGATTAGTCTTTCTGCCAGAACTTCTGTTTTTCCACATAGAGAAAATTTTATTTCATTTAGCCACTGCTGAATGCTACTATCCGTCAGTAAAGAGGCAAAGGGAGGTACTGGAAGAGTCTGAACAGTTTTTGCGGTAGATAGAGGTGTACCATTGCCAGGATCTCCTTTCCAGCTAGTGCTCCTGCCCAGTGGACACTCAGTGCTGACCACAATATGCCTATGAAGGTAATAGTGGGTGCTTAAGAGGAGCTGTCTTGCAAGCATCTTCCTGCCTTGTCTCCAGAGAGAAGTCTGCTCAAACACCTCTCTCTCTGCCTGTGGAAACAGTCTGCCTCTTTAGTTAGGTGCACACATATCTAGTGGCATTTGGATTGACTGTCTGCTCTTAGCCATACCCAGATGAGCTCTAGGTTACCTGGGGCAAAACGAGACTAATGCTATTGTCCGTAGCCAGCATAACATGCTTTAATCCACATCAGCCCCTGCTGCTGTTATTCTTAAAATCTGCCCAGCCTTTACAATTTTCAAGCAGTTTAATGGCTCACATCTCCCAGCTCTGGACCCTGTTCCTCTAACTAGATTTTTTTGTCTCTTCCGCATTAAACGTGTCAGGATTTTGATTGGTTTTTTAATCTCTTTAAGGCTAGGCAAAGTTAAGGTAGTATATAAATGTTTAATAGCTTAACTGGCAGAGCCATTGTTGGGGATGGTAGCGACCAGGGGTTTAATCCTATTGCAGGTTTTCCACATGGATAGTGGCATTTTTCACTGTTAAATCAGAATCGATCGTTCAAATGTCAAATGCTCTGATGGAAGGTGGATAAATGTCATTTTTCACTCTGTGAAGATTCATACATAAATCTGTCATATGTTCTTGCTGGAAGCTTGGTTCAAGTGAGCTCAATTAAATACCAACCCAGCATGAATACAACTTTTACTTCCAGAGGCCACAGTGATTGAAGTGTGACAGAAAGAGTGTGCTGTGCTGCATGCACTGAACAGGCATTTTTCCTGCTGCTTGAATTGTGTTTTCCTTGGTTGTTTCTCCCCCTCTGAGTAAATACATTTGGCCACGTGTTTGCTTGGGGGGTCAGTTAGATACAAGAAGAACTTCACAAGTGGCTTATATTTCTAGTGACTTCTTAAAGGTTACACCCGGTTTATAAGTGGAACAGTAAAACATTTAGCTTGCTGCTGGGTCCACATCAAAAAAGAGGAGAACCTCACACCAAGGGGAAATAACATCTCCCAGTTCATGCAGTTCATCATCTTAAACCCTTATTGATATTATATCCATATTAATTATGTATTTGTTACTCTTCTAACACTCCCACTTGGTCTTTTTGTCAGGAGCTGCAAGGCTCAGCCATCCTTCTTTCTTTCTTTCAAATCACTTGATAAGGAGGCTCCCGACAGCACTGCAGGGAGCTGGGTGTGCATTAGTGCTTATGAGATGTCTCCAGTACATCCTTATTAGGAGGCATGTCCAGATGGAGCACGTACCGCAAGCCTTTTGAAAACAGAAGAGAGTTGTGATAAGGAGAGAGGGAGGAACAGAATAATCCCCAAGTGTAAATCTCAGGGGCTCCGCATCCACTGGAAGGCAACAGATCCTCATGGTATCCCCAGGAGATGAGATACGATTTTAATGAAGCTTATGCCATCTGTTTTTCTGTTTTGCATTTTTGATTTCCCTTCTCTGCACTGAAATCCCCATCCAGACAGTCTGTTTGTCTTACCTAGCAGTCAATGACCTGACAGTTTGTGTTAAAACAGAACGGGCAACGTGGCAATTGGTTGGAGTGCTGCAGGACAAGCTACAGTGGTGATGAAGGATTGTGGCGGTGGCATCTTCATCAGCGCATCCACCACTCCGGGAGTTTGGCAGTAAATTTCCCGCATCCCCATCTGCAGATGAACATATGGGAGAGAGGCAGACAGACAGAGACACTCATAGCAGCCTTCATCCCTCCAAGATACCTGTTGCCTTAGATGTAAGCACCTCCTCTCCTTGGACTAGATAGAGAGTAAGGTGCTGGTTTTGGAAGATTGCTCAGTGGGGTGCCTAAAAGTATGTGAAAAATGAGTGTCTAAGCTAGGCAAACTGGGTCCCACATCAAGACTGAGTGAGCTACGTGCAGATGAGGTCTCCTGCCATATAAGCAAGAGGAAGCCTAGTTCATATTCATGAAGCCTTGAAAGTGTTGATAGTTTTTGGTTTAGATTTTCTTTGCAAAGCTTTAACTTTTGCAAAAGTCATTTTTCTTTGCAAAAAATGACCTGAATTGCAAATGTAGCAGATAATTTTCCTGTTTTCCTAGCTACTCTTTCGTTCACCTTCTGGCTTAGATCTCATGCTGCTTTTTATCTTAATACCAAAAAGCACAGTGGCTGGTATTAGTCAGCCCTGTAAGAAGAAGTGTCACAGAGTTGCCTCTGGTGTAAACTGCTGTAGCTCAAGATTATAATCCACCAACCTAACCAGAAACGTGCCTTGCTTCAAGAGCCAGGAAGCTGTTGTAACACTAACAAAGCAGAGCTATTTCATTAATTAATAGTATACTAACACTTTCCTCCTGCCAGCTGCATTGTAGGATGTTGCTTTTTTTCTCTAGGAGACACAGTGCAGGCTGCTCTGAAAGCAGGTCAGCCAAAGCCCAGCTGCTGCTGGGGAGGAAATTCTGCTTGCCAGGAGCCTGGACTTGTTGGTAGGGTGAGCATAAAAGCCTCTTGAGTCACCCTAGCCTGGCCTTTTGGCTTTCTGCATGACAAGAAGGAGACGAGAGCAAGTGAACGGCTGTAGTGGGGCCTGAGCCAAGCAGATGGCTCAGGGAGAGGTGAAGGAATCTTGGTAGAAAAAGTCATTCTTTGACAAACAACCATAGTGCTCATCCTCCAAGGAGAGATCTCAGATGAGACCACCAAGGCTTCTTGTCTGCTTCTGCTTCTTCCTGTATCAGTCCCGCCTCTCCATCTTAGGATGTATAAACATCCTAAGATTTTATTTGGTGACAGCAGAGGAGTTCGTAGCTCTGTCTTCCACAGTCTCTAGCTGGGGATGGGGATTCTGTGTGGAGACACCCATTAGGTGCATCCACTTCCAAGCACTGAGTTATTTTACTTATGCTATTGGATTCTTTCTTGCTTGTTAACAAACACGATTCTCAAAAACCTGAAGCAAGTAACTGGAATAATGTTCACTTAGAGCAAGCAACTCTGGTAGGGGTAAACAGCAACAGAAACCCTGTTGCAAGGAAATACAGCATGTTGCTCCCTGGTATGCTTGACTTGGACAAAACTGAGGATCTAATTTATGACTGAGCTCCATCTTGGTGGGGACTGAAGTGAACAGAGGAGATAATCCATTTGGGGACAGAGGCTGATGACACATCTGTGGTGTGAGCTCCTGCCTTCCAGCCTGTTGCTGTGCATTCATGGCAGATATTGAATTGCTGTATGATCAGGGAGGAGTAGTACTGGGAATATCAGTCAATGAGCTGAGAACTACAAAGCCTTCAGGGTTCAACATAACAAAACTGGTGCATTTCTGGTTGAAACTTTACAGATGGTCTCTAATACCAGTAAAGGACAGACTGCCTTTATCTCCCCATGTGGCTCCTGAGACTGATCTTTCAATTGGTGTAGTTGTTTAACCCCCTCTTCTAGGGCTGGGTGTGAGTTCAGAGCTTGTTTTAAAGCATCTCCATCAAAGAGTCACCAAGCGCACAGCAGAGCATCCTACCCCAGTGCTGTTCAAAGGGATGCCTTGCTCAGAGATCCCCTTCCAGGGCTGCTCTTGCCTCAGGTCAAAACTGGTGCTGGGAGATGCAGTCCCCCACAGAGCAGGCAGCAGGCACCTTGCATAGGCTGAATGGCTCAGTCCCTGCCCGCATCCGTGGCTCCTTTTCTGCGTCATCCCTTCCCAGTCTTCTTCACAGCTTGTGTCTTCCAAGCTTTTCATACAGAAAACAGAATAATAAGGGGTCGTTGTAGTAGACTGGAGAAATCAATGCCATTATTGCATCCTTTTGTCAGTACCTCAAGTACTGTACTATTCCCAGTTGCACTTCTGTAACAAGGCGATTAATGCTAATTAGGTACAGCAGCTGTTGTTTCTGGGAAGAAGCCCTGTAGGTAAATTAGGGAAACATTTTATAAAAAAGCTGTAATTCTTAAGCTGGGTCCCCAGGTTCCAGCTCTATTGATAAAACTACACATTTCCATATCCATAACTGTTTGCATGGCGACCTCAAGTGACATCATTACCTTAAGTGCACAAAGCCATTTTCCTCCCCTGGGAGCACCCACTTCCTTGAACACAGTCTGTACTTTGTACGGGGGGGATGAGTAATGTGGAAGCCGGAGCACAGTGGCGATATAGCACTGCTATTGATTTTCTTCATGAAGATAGAAGTGCAGCCTACCACTCGGAGGTCTCCTGGGGCTTGGGAGGAATTTATTTAAACATTATTTCATGTGTTATTTCTCTTTCCATTTATAAGAAAAACTGCGTACGCAGATTTATTGTAGCATCCTTCCTGTAGGATATCTCCAGGCTCTTTTTGGAGGGGATGAGAGAGTGAACAGCTGCATCACGTTAAGGACAGTATGGGCTGTCTGCAGACAGAGCAGCAAAGGTCAGGGCAGAAAAACAGTTGTGACAGGCATATTAATGCAGATTAGTTAGAGGAGAAATAGAGGGGCAGAAAGGAAGAGGTGCATGAGACACTGTAGCTGACGCAGGCTTGGGTAAACAGTAAAGCTATTAAGAAAAACTGGAACAGAGCAATTCGCTGGACTTCAGCAGAGAGCTCTGGGCTGGAGGGAGTGTGTAAGTGGGTGAGATGGAGGGAAGGGAGGTACCAGTCAGCAAATCCCAGGAGCAAAGCATGAGCATGTGCGTATGAGCATGATGTGGCACGATGTTCACCAAAGGAGCCTAGTCTTTCTGTCACTGCAATTTGCTTGATTTGTTATGCTGCCCCACCAGGGCTTTGCTGACCTTTCCCAGCCCTCCACCATCATACATGCACCTCTCCCGTGGCAAGTCACTGGGTACCCAAGTACTTCGCAACTCAAGAGACACATACCCACTCACATCTTGTGTTGCACACACCACTCTTGGCTAATATACCTTCAGATAAAAAGTCATGAAGGAGGAGGCTGTAAGGTAGCTGAATCATTTTGTTGGGCATTATCTGGCCATCCTTTAGCCACTCCGAATTTTTACAGTGCCTACAGGTCTGATAGTCTAGGAGAGAGAGCTAATCCTGAAGATCTGCTTCTACACGAATTATTTTACTTTGTAATGAGAATAGGCCAAAGCATCTGGAGTCTCAGTGGGGGTTTGGTGCCTGAAGCAGGAGACCAGAGCTGCAAATTACAGGTTCTCTTCTTTGCCCTGACCCACCATAATCTGCCACCTCAAATATGAGAAGCAGCTCAGAAGGTTGTAAGGCAAAACAAACTTAGCAAATTATTGAGATTCTCCGGTAGAAGGAAGGAAAAATTCAGTAATTGAAGTAGCGATGAGAGTAAAAACTACCTGGTCTAGCAAAGCCTAACGCCAGCAGGCAGCACCACAGCAGTGACAGGCTGGTGATCTGTTCAGAGGTCTCCTTACACAGTGCATATTACTCTATGGTTTCTATGAAGTATGTAGAGAGCTGGTTTAAAAGAGAGTGATGCCCCCAAAGGTGATTTACACCTTGTTCCTGACATTAAAAAGACTAACGCCAGCTGAGTTGACAAGGCTGCCTGCTCAGGTGTTAGCATTTTGACAAAATCAACACAGAAAAGGGCAATAGTACTGTTTTCTGGCTTCTCAGAGCCCTGTGTCCTTAAATGTAGGTTCCACCTGATCCTCTGGCCCACCACAGGGGAACATTTCCCCAATTCTGAATTACCCAGGTGTTAGTGTTCCTGTAATTTCTTCTGATGTCTCCACAGGTAGATGAGTTTCTGCATAGCACTCAAGGGAAGCAAGTAGAGCCCAATGTAATTAGTGTAAACTGGCTCCAGAACAGACCACAGCGTCCGCGGACAGTATTGGATGGTGCATTTTTTTTAATGTGTTTGATTTATTAATGATGAGCCTTAAATTGTACCTGACAGTTAATTGAATTTATTCTGACTATTCAGTGATGTGGGCTCCCCCTTTGTCTTCTCTGTGCTGCACGCTCAGCTTTTAATCGGGAAAGGTTACTGTCTGCTTATTGAATGTTGGGGCTAAAATGCTCCGTCAGCAGATCAGGCTCTATTAAGTAGAAATAACACATACTTATCAAAGGGAAGAGATCTGTGCTGGTGTAGGAAGTTCACTGCAATTCTTGTTTTTTAACTGCTATCCTTATGCACAGAGGATGCTCACAGCACCCTGAAAGCTTTGTGTTGCTTCTCTGAGATCTTAAAGGATCCTTTGGAGACTCAGAGCTCAGAAAAACACACAAACTTTGGTGTGCCACAGGAGAGCAGAATAGATGAGGATGTCATCAATATTGGGTGAGGGTACCATGGTGAATGCAGACCTCGGCTGAGCATGAACAGAGGAACATCCAAGGAGCCCTTCTCCTGTGAACCCGGGGACAGTCTTGGCTCCAAGTATAGCAGACAGCGTTACACCCAGCTGTGCACAGCACAGTGTGTACAGGCCCAGCAAGTGATGCTGCTAAAGCACCACCTGTGTGGCCATGCTCTTAATGGGGCAGTTAGGGAGATGTACCACATGAAATGGTGGAGAAGGGGTAGGATAGAAGCAGCAGCAACAAACTAAGAATAATTTTTGCCCAGTTAGCAACAGTCAGACTTCATCATGTCTATCGGTTTTGGTTCAGAGATCTGGGGAGGAGCAACTCCCAAAAGCAGGGGGTAGCACAGAAACCATGGAGGTTTCTTCTGCGGTTCTTCATGGAGGGAGGGCTGATTGAATAAGATCATGGAGCAATATGGGCCTGTGCTGGGCACGCACAAAAGAGGCTGTTGCCTAGGTTAGCAGACTGGTAGAAGCAACTCTACTGCAGCTTCAGCTACTCTCAGCATCTCAGCTTGGGGTCAGAGATACCACCAGCCTCTTACGCCAACCAACACCACTGCTTTATGGAGAAGTTTTAGGAAGAGGAATTAGCTGCAGTGGAGATGGTAGGATGAGCTGTGCAAAGAGGCTTCTGGATCTTGCAAGTCCTGCCTGGGCCTTTGGAGGGAGCTTTGCCTGTTCCCTGACAGTCACTTCACCCTTGGCAGTCACAAGGCAGTGGCCTCTCCAGGAAAGACCACAGCCCACACCAGTCACAGCTGTTCTGCTCTGCTGCGTGCAGAAGGCCTTCTGGCATCTCTCCCCCTTTTCTTTCAAACCTCAGGCTTTTGGCACAGCTCTTTTCTTGTTCTGCTTGGTAGTCATTCTCTATAAAGCAGGTCTCACTGAAGGAAAATAAAGCCATTTTTATAGATGCCACATATTTACCAAGATAAGATTTTATTTAAGAAGTTGTAAAGTCACAGCAGTAATTGGACAATCTGATCCCATTTCTCCAGTTGTTAAACACAACTATCGTTCGAAAAGCTTTAATTACTGCCTGAATCATGGATGAATAGCTTGTGCTGAGGGTATGTGTTTATTGCATCATTCAAGGAAACAAGATGTCGCAGTCTGGTACTGTGCAAAATAGCTGTACTCCCCTTTTTGAAACTTCTTCTAGAAGGAAAACCAGGAATTGTTCATCAGATTTTAAAACATTTGAGCATTCCCCAAACCCTAAACCTATAGAAAAAGCATTCCCCATAGACAACATATGCATCCTTTCTTCAGGTCCAGTTACAAGGGGATAGGAGGGATAACAAATATGTTCTTGGCAGATAGATCCAAGTCTTCGTGTATTTGCTCAGAGAATTATCTCCAGCTTCTCCTGTGTAACCATTGCAATCTATTCGTCTCTGCCTCCAGCCTCGGCACAGTATAGGTAGTAGACTCCTGTTCTCTCCACTCTGCAAACTGCTCCTCTCCCAGGCTTCCTCCCACTTTCCCCATCAGTGAAATCATCCATCCGCACTTTTTAAGACTGCACAGCTGAGCCATTGCCTCTCACTGACTCCTGCCTTCCTCTTCATGTCCCTTTGAACATGAGACCTGTGAACTCTGCCCAGATCTTTTTCTTTCTTTTTCTTTTCTTAACTCTGTGCCTTTTTTTTTCCCCTCTTACCACTTACCTTGAGAAAAGCTTGAATGGATTCAGCCTAAGCCTTTGTGAATGGGGAACTGTTTCACCTCTGTCTTGTAAAGTACCACTGTTTATAGCACAATAAAATAAATCCTCTACAGGGTTTTAAGGCAATTCTACTGTAAACCCAAACCCATCATGTTATAGTTGCTATAACTTTGATTTTTTCTACCTTCTGCTCTAAATGCAAGACAATCCCCACTTTCTCCAAACAACCTACATACCCACTTTTTTGCTCACTGCTATGAAATTGGTACAATCAAGTCAGCAGGTGTTGATGTCTTTTGGAGGAATGATGCAGTTCTTCTGTCTAGCTCAGTAGTCTGACATTCATGAGCTTAAAAGTGCGTTCTGGCATGAGTAAACGGTGAGCTGGCTATGAGAAGAAAGTTTAATCACACCAGCTGTTTCAGAGCTGCAGGCTGCTGGCAGCCCCTTTGCTGCAACGGAGCTCCCAAGTCGTCCTGTCCGCCATCACTACCCGGCCTGAAAGTAAAAGCAGATTTTCAAAAAAGAAAGATTTGCTATGATTTATTTTAAATACTGGTTGTAGGACTAGGAACTTGAGAGAAGAGATGAATAGTACAAGTGAGACAATTGTACTTTGTATAAGTTCATCTGAGAAATCGTGTTTGACATACTAGATGACACTGTGCTAAAAATATGTCTTGAACAAGGCTAGCACTTTTAATATTTAAAGTGATGCTGTCAGGCATGGGTAGTTTGAGTCCAGAATGGAGGCCACTTTTAAAATTAAGATTTTCAGGTTCTGCTTACAATTTTTAAAGAAAAAACAAGTACCTTGGGCTTAAACTCCCTAGTAAACCCTAGCATTATTTTTTTTTGTAAGTTCACTAAAAGAATATGTAATTGGTTGTTCCAAAACTGTTCACAAATTCATGTCTAATTTACAAGGTGGTTTTGGCTATAAAAAGTTTGGGAGGCTCAATTCACAAACCAGCTGTGCCTTTTTTAGCTGCAGACTTTCAGCCAGAACATGGAAGACTCAAGTTTAATTCCTTTTTCTGCCTGAATGCTTTAACTACCAGGCTGAAATGTGGCTTTACGCAGCCTCTGATCTGTGGGGCAGAGGGTGAAGCAAAATGTGAAAGCAAAACTTTGACATAATTATTTCTGTGCAGGCAGATTTATGTTTTTAGTTCCTCCCAGCTCACATAGCTGACTCACTTCTGCCTATGTGCTACGATACATGACAGTCCTTGAATTTGGCTTTGGGTCCTTTGGACAGTCCTTTGGGGTTTGCTGTCCTTCATTGAAAGGGCATGATCGATAACACAAGGAGGTGATCTTAGCTCCTTTGTTGCCAATGTTCTTCTTTCTGTCTGCAATTAAACATTCATGGGTACCAGGGAGTTTCCACCTCGGTAGAGCGTGGTGTCATGACCACATTAGAAAAGGCTATGGCTGCTTTGGGTCTCATTGACCATGTGAATTGAAGCATCTCCAGGGGGTCTACAGGACGTTCATCTGACCTAGAACCAGGCTGTGATCTCCTCTGCTTCAGGGCAAGGCAGAGAGAGAAAGGGAAAAGGGCAGGATTAAAGGGGGGAAAGACAGTGCCAGCTGTCTGCATTTACCTGGTAATGACCACCAGATGGGAGATGATGAGGATAATCTGGAGAGTTGTAAGAAGAATGGAAAAGTTTCCTGTGAAACTTCCTCTGTGCTAGTGAGGAACGATATCAACGTGCCCGAGTGGGCAGTAAATTGCCTGTAGCATCTAGTGGGTACTTCATTCCCAGCCTGTTTCTTTTCTCACCTTAATCACCTTAAGGAAATCCTTTTTCAGCATGAGGACAATCAAGCACTGCAAAACTTTTCTCAGGGAGGTAGTGTCATCTCCATCCTTGAAGGTTTTGAAACCCTGACTGAATAAAGCTCTGAGCAGCCCAGTCCAATCCCATAGCTGATCCTGCTTTGAGCAGGACATTGGTCTAGAAACCTCCTGAGGTCCCGTCCAGCTTGAAATGTCCTATGATCCTATTCCTAGTTAGGACTCCAGTTATTTTTTTAGATGTCATATACTTTCTACTTGAAAGCTACTGAAAAAGCCTGTCTAAGTCCTATCTAGTTATTCTCTTGGGTTCCCAACTCAAACACAGTAGGATTTGCAGAGGTAGACATAGGTAACTTGTGTGCACTGGCAGAAAGCAGTTGTCTTCCATAAGCACTGGTATGTCCACAGGTAAACAAGAGAAGCCCAATTGCTGCTTGATTTTCACTCCGTTACAAATGTTATTCTTTTTAAATTTTAATTATTCCTCTCTGTTCCTTCTCTTTAATTCACCAAACCTCCTCGATTGTACAATGATTGAATTTAAGAACATATTAAAACTAATTTTCTCCTTTGCTTGTGTCTCTTACTGACTCCAGTGCACAGACAGGGAAATTTGTTCTTTTACAGATGTGTTTCCTGAATTGCATGTTATCCATGGTTCTCAATGCTGTGTGATCTTTTAATACCAGCAAGCAGCTGATTTCTTGTACCTGCTATGTCCTAGCAAAACAAGGGCCTTTACAGAGTGTAGCGATGGAATATTGCAAAGCAGAACTAAATTCAAGGTGATTGCGCTGCTGAGGTGAATGAATCTTCCCATCCCATGTTTTTTTCCCATTTGCATCCCATCCATTTTTTCTGTAGGACGGGGGAATAGATTTTAAGCAGAGAAAGTTAAAATCCATGCTGGAGAATGACATCTACTGTTTTAATAACTTGAAAAACATTGGTTTGATCTTCTTATGAGGATTTTAGGGCAGGAGTGGAAGCAGTGGGCAGATGTTCAAGGCTGTTAAAGGTGTAGAGGTTGCCTTTGGACAAAATGAATGCTGGTCTGGAGCAAACTGATGTGTTGCCTGTAGCCTGGAAGAAATAAATTCTCTTTCATGGTCTTGGAGTTTGGAACAAAGAGATGCTTGTGAAAAGCTGATTGTTACATCTAACAAGGCTACAGAACAATACTAAAAATTTTCGAAGGAGGGCTACAACAAAAAAGCAACTTGTCAGACCTTATAGACCAGCTCTACAATCCAGAGGCAGAATCACAGGATTGTGAAAAATTAAGCAGAGAATATTTGAGATTCTAAAAATGAAGATTCGTGAGTACATTTCTTCCGGTCCTTCACCTCAATAAATTATTTACTCTGGCTTCCTGAGTACTCATCCTGTAGTTAGTGCTCAAGAGGGCCCTTAGCAGTGGTTAACAAACAGGGCTGTTGAAAGGCTGTGCTCTATGGAGGAAACAGGGTTATGTTGGGAGGAAGGAAAGGGTAAGTAGTAGCATGTCATGATTTATAAATGGACACCACTGTAAAACCTGTTCTTTGGGGTAGTCCTTCTGGGGTTTGCTACATACAGATCCCTGTGCCAGTCCAGCAGTGTCGAAGTCACTCAAGTGACTTCAAGGGGTGGCCTTGGTCCTCAGAGATTTCTAGAGGGAGAGTGCCCCATGGGCACCATCTCCCTAGGCATTGACTTTTGCTTTCTTCCTTCACTTGGAGACTTTTGACTTCACTTGGAAACTGTCAGATGTACCTGGTAAGCACAAACTCTCTCAGAGCAAAGCCTTACCAGGTCCTCAGCACCTTGCACAGTTATTGGTAGATGTTGGTTGACCTTCATGAGGTCTGTTGCAGATGATCAGATTATGGAGCCAGTGGTGAATTCTAAGTATGATTTTTCACAAGGTTAACCAAAGTAAGCAGAGTGCATTTCACACTGCAAGTAAAGTAAGAAAACCATACGGTCACTGTCCCAGCCACCAAGGCCTTTCCAGTGAGCAAGTGTGGTGGGTTTAACCCCCAAATCTACCTCTCTGTGTCACTGAAATTTGCTGTTGCAAAGTGCCCTCAGCAGCACAGAAACAGCAAAGCACTTTTGTTGGGGTTATGGTTTATTCCAATTCACTGCTTTTAAGCATCAAATTTGCCAGTCCTCTCCAGAGGGATGTGGAAGAGCGATGGCTCTCCGTGCCTTTCCCACCAGACACTGCTGCTGCAGAGGTCACGCCGTCGGAGCTGCTCTGACAGCTTTGTCACAGAGTGGTCAGGAGAGGAGATGCAGCTTGCTTTCCCTTATATTTTACTGGACCCTGGAGACCTAGTAGGAAGAAACCTTGTTTCTGTCACTGGGCTGAGCCAATGTGGCTTAAGGCACCTGGGGAACAGATGCAGGGGACAGAAAAATGCCGGCTTGAGTTGTTTTTCTGTCTCTCCTCATTTTTTATCCCTGTGAGCTCCAAGTCAGGACACATCCCCTCAATGAGATGGCTTTGCTGGGTTGTGCTTTGGTTGATCGGAAAATGATGATTCTTCCTCTCATTCCCCCAGTGTACACGCTGCCCAAGGAGAGACTCTGTTGAAGACAGCTCAGCAGATCCCAGCGCCTCCAAATTTTGGCTTAAGTGCCGTCCCTGGAAAGGGCAAAGGGGTTGTCTTATGCAAGGACGGGAGTTGGACTTGATGATCCTTGTGGGTCCGTTCCAACTCAGGACATCCTGTGGTTCTATGGCAAGGCTGTCAGTCCCTGGGCTTCCTCCACATTTCTACCAGTGCTGACCTGGAGAGAAGTTAAAAGTTTTTTATTCCCCAAAGCTTGGCGTTGTCCTTCTGTTCACCTCGCAAGCGCAGCTGTTAGCAGCCACAAAGGCTTGTTGAAAGCAGAGTATTTTCTGCCCCTCTTTCGCTCTGGTCACAGCTTTTCCCACTCCTTTTTGAGCACTGAGTGTGCCAGCATCGGTGGGGTGGAGAGACTGTCAGGAAATCTGAGTGTTAAAGCCATTTCTGTTTGGGTCTTGGCAAAAGCCAGGCTCTTTCCAGCATATTGTGCATGAGAAAGAGATTCCAGGCTTGAGAGAGCCACTGAATGTGTGTGTGTGTGTACACACACCACGGCTCCTTCATCCTCCCTTCATTTGCTTGAATGTCTTGCCTCAGGGGAACTGGTACCTCATCCCCACTCCCCATCTCCCGCAGATGCCCCAGCCCCTGTGTTCAGAGAGAGTTTCTGATGTTGCTTCACACTGAAGTTGTCTTCAGGACAGATAATCCCGTCACCCTTATTTTCTGTCCCCGGGGTAATTTGGGATACAGTATGACCTAAAAGTTGATGCTTGTATGGAGAGAAATAATGAAGCAAAAAAGACAACGGTTGATACTACTAGCCCTGCATGCAGTTGGTTGGCAATGGAAATCTGTGTTCTTGATCCAAAACAGATTATGAACAGGAAAATTGGTTTCTTTACAAAAAAGCATAGCAAAAAGAAAAACAAAGCAAGGTTGTATCTCTGCAAAGGCTCTCTGAAATCCCACCATGCCTTAGGATAGCAACCCGCTGCTCTTCACATCTTTTGCCCTAAATTGGAGTCTGTAGGGTTTTGTTCCTTGCACATCCTGCTGTCTGCTCCATCAGCAGATGTGCGGTACCCAGCCAGCATCTCCCCACTGCCATCTCCTCTTCCCTCCCTTTCACCTCTGCCTGTCCACCTGGCAGCAGCACCTGGCTGAAGGGCAGGCAGGCCATTTCTTATAAAGTCCTTTAGAAGGGATTGGAATTAGCACAGACTCTGGCAAAGTTTTTATCAGGGCAAAAAAGCTGACCTTCCTCATTCCACTTTTTCATCATTAAATTCAACCCGCTTTCGCTGTGCTTAAGCATCTGTGTATACAAGTTAACGCCTGTTGTAAATCTTAATTATTGAAAGATAATTCAAACTGAAGTTGGAACCAAGAAGAACTGCACATCACTGAAACATCTACCATTTTAGCTGCCTGTACTCCTTATGCACAGCCTGTTTTATGTCTTACTTTCCTCGGGCAAGGAACTACATGTCTTCTATACACACTCACTAGTCCCTTAGCGCTACTGCAATAAAGTCGTGCTTCCTGAGAGCCTCAGGCTGTTTCTCTCCTCTTTTCTTCTACTCTTAAAACTCTTCTGTTCCTCTCATTTCACCTCCAGCTCCAGTCAGGTAACAATACAACAATAAGCCTTATGTTTGTATGCAGTTGGTGATTTTAGCTTACAAACATGTATGTGCCAAGTGGAGCTGAACATGCGTGCACTGTGGCCCGACACAAACCTGACCTAGGCATGCAAGGGGCACAGAAATGATGATAATTCTTGTATTGTTTTTCTCTCCCTCCCTTTTCTCTTAGAAATACTGTAGAAAATCCTTAGCTAATGGTCTTTTGATAAGCAAATCCAAGCTGGGATTTTTCCTCCCTTCAGTGCATACAGCTGGCCATCAGGGAGGGTGGTAAAAATGTTGGTCTGCCAGAATTTCTGCCTCACTGGGTCATTTAGGAGAGTGGGTCAGATAGCGGGGACTCTGCAGCTGCAGCGTTGCCAGCAATCTCATTTAGTGCTACGATGCCGAGAGCAGGCAGCTGGGAGGCAGAGTCGGAAACCTCCCCTGCCTGCTGTTTGGGGGAGGCGGGCTCATTTGCCAATCAGTGGGATCTCATCAGGCCTTTAGCTGCAGCAAGACAGAAAAGCGCGAGACTTTGCAAGATTAGTAACATGTGGGGTGAGACGCAGGGTCTGACATTCGGAGTCTAGGTTATGCCTTCCTCCCCTTCGCTTAGACTCCTGTTTACAGTCCCCCCAAAAGCAGCGTTGAACCTTGCTCAGGCCAACAGTGCTTTAGCACCGATCCTCTCTCCTTTGGGGCTGCGTGTGGTCTGGCAGTGAGCGGCGCGGGGATGGCAGTGCCGTAACCGCAGCCCTGGATGGGGACGCCGGTGCCTGACAGCTCGTGTTAGCTTCTGAGCATCGCTGCCCCACGCCCTGTCCGGACGAAGGGTAATGAAGATGTAAAATACATCAGCATTAAAATACTAAACCATGTTTCATTGACATCAGAGTTCTATATTGAGACCTGTCATCATCTTTACCTGTACGTCACTGCTATCTTCAGCGTGAATCAGGCTTTCCCTGAGCCCCTTGGAGCTCTCCCTGCCACCAGAACTGCCGCACCTTTGGCGGAGGCTTCAGCTCAGCAGTGCACGTGTCTGATTTCCAGCTGTGGGGCTCTGCAGTTTGGGATGACATCTCTCATCCCACAGCCCTGCTTCCCCTCCTGCAGCACGCAAAGCAGCTGCAGCCAGCAACCTTGCCTTTCATCTTGCCTTTCAAGGCCCTTTCTCAGGGGTTTCAGCAGGGACGTAAGTTTTCTCTGGCCAGCCCTGTTTCCCTCTGCCATTCGAGGCATGGCTGTGTTTTGCCACCAGTCCCTTTGAGGGGTGGAAGGAAAAGGCAGCTGCCAAACCCTCAGCCCTGCGCCTGGAAGGAGGAGGACGTTAAGGAACATATAAAATAGCTGGCAACGGCATCCTACCATCCCCTCCGCCATCCTCTACTGACTAACACTGACAGAGAGCAGCCCTACCTGAGAAAGGAGGCAGGGGATCCCTTGAGGATGGGAAAAGATTTAATCATTTATGATAGTCTGGGACTAATCCCTGAGCTCCGTTCTTATTTCTCTACCAAAGCAGGCGTCAAGCCGGAGGAGGAAGGTGGCAGCATCCTGCCCCCTCTGCCAAGGCGCCCTGCAAGGAACGGATCGCAGCACCCGGTGAGCCCCGTCCTTCAGAGCACGCAGCAAAGGACAAAGCCAGAGATGAAGCCGTGAACTTTCTCTAAACTCTTTGCAAAGGGAAAGAGGAAAGGAGTTCCCGCTCCTCCCTGGGGTGGGCCACCCACCCGAATCCAGATGAGAGCAGCGTGGATATCAAAATGACAGGCTAGGCTCTTTGAAACCATACTTGCGAGGTCTGTGCCTGCCCTAGATAAACCCTGCCTGCCTCTCTCCGCACTGTCTGGAGAGACTTCAGAAGAGAGGAGCGGGAGTCTTTGAGCTGCAGGTATAACAACCAGGCTGCAATGCTGAGCTGTCCCCAAGGGCCACCATGCCCTGGTGATCTGGCAGCAGCCCCAGGTGCCACCCAAGCAGATTTTGCTGGTACTTCTGCAGCAGGAGAGAGAAGTGTCAGGCATGCTGCACACAAGGGCTCACACAGAGATCCCCGATCCTGCCCCAAGAGGAAATGTATTAAATTAGGGGCCGCTATCCCTCTGAAATAGAATTCCTACCAACCTAATTAATGAAAGCTTAATCAGCAGATTGGTTAATCATAAACTTATTAAATAACTAATTGAGCTCTAAGGCTGTTTGTCAAATTTCCAGACAATGGCAATCTTGCTAAGGGAGAGATCAGGTCAGTAATTCTGTCAAGGGAGCGGGTTTGCTGTGCGGGACGGCTCAGAGAGCCGCTGCTGATCCGAGTACCCAGGAGTGGGGCTGATAAATTGAATAGCAGGAAGAGGCACCCTGGGCTGTACATATCCTGTTCTCCCATGGAGGTTCATAGTAAACAGGCAATTCATCTAGTGAAACAATACCTGAAAGTCCTCTTCTGGGGAGCAGAGTATTTGGAGGGTGACATGCTAAGTTAGTAATACTCTTTCCTTCCCTTTTCCAGGGAAGAAAACAGTAGGTATCATACTGCAGAGCAGGGATTTCTCAAAGCATGGTGAGGTGAGGACTATCCATCCACTCAGCGTGTTAACCAGCCTGGTTGCCTTTTTCCACCTGCTTTCATTTTATTAGAGAGAAAATATGGAATTTTGTTTGAAACGCATAGGATTGTAGAAACCCAGTGCAGCAGATGATAAAACAGAATGGATCAAATATATGACGTTTTGCTGCTAAACCAAAGCCAGAAACATGGCTGGGACTGTCAGTTGCAGTCCAGTCCTAGGAACAAGAGGAGTCCAAGGGTCCTTTCCAAGCAGGATGCTGGAGTCAGCAAGGTGCGAGTCCCTTCCAAGCTCACGTGCTGCCTGTGGCGTTAGCACTTCTTATTTGTTTTGGCTGTTAGACGAGGACTCAACAAGTCATTCCAAGCAGTAGTATCTGCCAGCCAGTGAAAGCTTTCCCACTTACAATGTATTAAAAATAAATTAAATCTCTTGTTCATATAGGCTACAAAACTCGTACTCTCTGCCATAGACCAATCATTTAGTGTATGTTTTAGACTCATGCAAGCATGGACATTTGACTAAGTATGTATGCAGTTCAAGCCTACTTATGTCAGACGCTATTCAAGTGGTTTTTATACAAATATGCACTATATGATGATCTCCTGTGTAACTGAAGGCTGTGAGTATTCAGCTAAGCAAGTTTGTACTGTTACTCTCCTAAATACACATCACACTTACTACATGCATCAGTGACCTTAATGCTTCTTCACAGAACATCAGGACCCATAAAAAAATGCGGGCATTAATAGTAACTCTGTTTATCTGGTAGATTATGCCTTTAGCGTAAGTGATGCTTTAAATGAAGAGAGCTATTTAAAAATGAAGAAAGTTAAATTCCACTTAATAGACACCTTTCTTTTTCTTTTTTTTTTTTTTTGTCTGCTACACCATACAGCAGGGTCAAGCAAATGGCTTTGACTTAAACCTGTGTTCAGCTGAGTAGAAATGATGAGGGGGCATTTGCAGAAGTTCTTTCCAGGTGAAATAACTTAATTCTCTCTGTCCCTTTAAGATATGTTAAGGGAGAGAGTAGCTCAGTTCTATGGATTGTATTTTGTAGACTTCAGTTTACAAACTGAAACTTTTTAGCTGGGCTTGTCAGGGTGCAAATGCTTCCCCAGATATCTAACTTTGTTCTTCTGGCTGGCAGGAGAAATGTTCTTTAAAAAGTACATGAAAATACCGAATAAATCCTTTTCGGAAGGTAAATGTGAAAAACAACAACAGCAACAAAAAACCATTTAAATAAAACTGATGCTGTTCATATATTCCAGTTTTGACAGTGATAAATGAAATCTTTATACACAGTATTTTGCAGCCATTAGGAATAAAAGTCTCAATCCTTAAAAATTAAGAGGAAAAGCACAGACTGAATCACAACAAAATGCCCTTGTGGGCTGGGAGCTGCGACAATCAGCCTTTGTGCCTTTGAAATCGGCACAGAAAGGTGTTCAAAGATGAAGAGAGACGAATTGCTGCCTGCTGTTACATAGTCACAACCTGTCTAAATAAAATGGCTGCAGAGACAGCTCAGGCAGAGGACTGGGAGCCAGGAATCACGGTTCTCCGCTCCCCTGCTGCCCAGATGCTCTATGTGGCTTTAAGGTAAACCAGTTAAATAGCTTCTCCCGACAGTAAAACACAACTTGCTGTTTTACAAAGGTGATCTGCGATTATGTTGTGCTCTGTGTTCAAAATAGTAATTTTTTTTCCCTAAAGTGTACAGCCATAAGGTTTTTTTTGCAAGATGGCTAATAGCACTGGATGCCCTGCTCTCCTACACATCAAAGCCCAACAGTGGATGTAAACAGAGAAGTCGTTCCTTCCTATAATCACGTGAGGGTCAGATAAATGAGCTTTGGGGCTGGGACAGTGTGGCTAGGGGATGGGGACATGCAGCTGAAACATAAAGCCACTTGTGGAGATGCTTGTGGTTTAAGTAAGTAGATGATAGCTTTGGTTGGGACTGGAGCACTCGTTTACCTGTCCTCCCCTGTGCTAAGGAATAGCTTGGTGCTTCAGTTTGGTGTGAGTTTTCCTAAGGGAAATGCAAAAAGTAACATCAGCCAGGCCATCAGAAACCTCTCCGTAACTTGTGCAGGCAGCGCTCTAGGTGAGCCTTACCCCAGAATTTGCCCTGCGTTGCTGTGCGTGAATGCACTGAGACTGCTTGTTGTAGTAGCTCCCATACGAGAAGTTAAGAGCTGCATCCTTGAATAAGAGATGCAAACATCGTTTTTCTACTTCCTAGGTCATTTACCAGTTCTTTGTCTGGTCAGGCCTTGTTGGGAGTTGAAGGGAGCTTAAAACCACTCAGAGCCCATTGGTGTTTGTGCCAGCTCTCAGCCATGCCAAAGGGACAGAGCAGCAGCCAGATCAACAAAACATAAGGAAATGCAGCTACTTGGATGTTTAAAACCTGGTCCAAGAGGGACCTTGGAAGACAGATTTATACGCCTGCTCTTGATAGCCAGTTCTCACAATTAGACATAGTTCACTAATTTCCCCAAGTTTGGCTGGGTCAGAAAAAATAACACACTTCAACTAAAAGTACTCTGTCTTGCCCAAGTTGGTAGTTGGATGACTTAGCTATCTGACCCTCGCTTATCTGAACAGTCTTTTCTGAAGCTCGGTGAAACAATCCTGATTCAGATGACCTGTCCGGAATAATCAACGCTGACGCCCAGAGCATATCAGCTTGAAACCATGTTGCCTGTATTCAGAGCAGGGGGCTGGCCGCAAACAGATCCTTTTTGTTTCTGCTACTCCTGTTTAGTAAAAATCGCTTTTCTTCTGCCTTTCTTTGCGATGCAGGGAGGCAGAGCCATCCGCTGCACTAATGCCACCCACGTGGTCGCACTTACACTCTCCAAATCTCCCTGGGGAGCACAGCCCTCACTGGGATCAGCATGGCCCCAGCACACAGCTTTCTTAGACCTCCCTTTCTATAGATTCTGCAGGCAAAGCCCCTATTGATGTACATACCCTGAAATCTCTCCAAGAAGTGACATAGTCCTCACTGACAAATAACTCTCTGTCAGAGGTGAACGGTAGTGAAGGTTTCAGTGCTAACTAGATGCATGCTAATGTCCCCGAGCTAAATGATGCAAGTGAGCTGAAATCAGGGCTTGGGCTTGAAATGGAAGTTGTAGTCAGCACTTGGTTCTTTCTCCCTCCATTTGCTCATGACTGTTCATCATACAGCGGGATCTGAGCAGACAGATTAATTTTATTTACTGTGTAATTTGAATTCTCGGCTTGCTTTAGAAGGTAGAATTCATCAGGGAATCTCTGCAGTCCTCAGCCTCTGAAACAGTTCGGCTGACCGTGGGGTACAGAGAGGCAAATACATCCCAAAGTCTCATCTCATAGACCTTGAAGATGGAAAAATACAACTCTCTCACACCGGACTAATTTCTCTTTGTCTTCCCGCTGCAGCAAATCCCTTGGACCCACACTGCACTGTCCCCATAGCAGGAAGCTCCGTCTCCTGCTAGCCAGGCAAGTTCACAAGCAATTGAGTTAGTGAGGTTCAGCCAGTGGCTCTCAGCAAAGAGACAGGAGCAGTCAGCATCTGCATGCTTCCAGCGCACAGTGCAGAGGAAGCAAATCAGTTTCGTCTGCCACTGAATGGCGTTTGTGCCCATCAGGCTGCCTCAGTTGAGGGGGATGCACGTAGTCAAGCATGGTGGCAGTGAGAGGCAATGGCATCCTAAACCACCCTCCACCCGCCACTGTCTGACCATAGCCGGAGTCACTCGCCATCTTGGGACAAATGGGAATTGCGGATTTGGGGGGGGGTTGGCCCTCCAAATAGCTCTTCAGCATAGTACAGGGTGATGTCTACCAAATCCCTGGGTTGCCTGCTTTGCCTGATATCGCAAAAGGAGTGGTTCTGCAGGAGACTGCTTTTATGGCTACTTTTGCCATTTCTGGTTTGGGGCAGAGTGTAGGCAAACCAATGCCCCCCCTACATAGCAACGTGTACCAAAGAAGCTGTTCAGCATCTCATTTTTGAAAAACAGGAAAACAGTATTGAAACTGGTTATGATTTTGTTTAAACACTGAAACCAGAGGAGTAATTGTCAGGATTTATTCAAGTCTGGTTTTTAACACGGACACACTCATGTGAAGTCCATTCAGCTTCACATGCTCCATTACTGTTTTCCCTCATCATAAAGCAGCTAGGCACATCCAGCCAGCTGAACAGATAACCATTTTAAATTGCACAGTAATTGCACAAAAAGTAATACAGCAGTGCTTGAAATCATTCATTAGGGCTGTAGCTGTTCCCAGGGGTAAGGGGAGAATTCAGCCCCGCTCGACTTAGGCACGACTTTTTCTAACGGAGGTTCCCTGTGGGACTGTGCTTCGTCTGTCAGCATGCAGGTATTTGTCCGTCCTCTGACACATCCTAAATCAGGCAGGTGAAGGCACACCAGGGCAGGGACAGTTTGCTGGGTGCTTAGCATGCTGGGGCACCGTCTTACTGAGGACCTTTGCATGCAGCTATAATACGAGACCATTGCCAGACAGGATGCAAGGCTGGGCACGTTATGGTCCTGATTGTGTCTGCAGCATGCATTTCCTTTGCTCCTTTCTACTTAGGTGTTATTCCTGCCTTACTGAAAGCTCCGTGGTCTTCTTTGGTGTTGTCTTATCACCAATAGAGCTTCCTCGAAGCAGTACTTGGAGCAGATGCTGAACGGCTCAGATGGGTCAGCAAGCAGAACAGGCTAGCACAAAGGTAGCAGCTTGCTCGTTGAGCAGATTCAGCTTCCTTCTTTAAATGATTTTAATGTCATAAGGGGACAAAGTGTCTTAAAGATTAAGTGACAAGGTGGACAAGAAAGGAGGGGCAAGATGAGATGTGGTTGGCAGGTCCGGATGAAAGGCTGTCCCGCATGCTGTTCAGAGCCGTATAGTGGTGTCAAAAGGATCCTGGACCCCCTCCTCACATACACACACACACACACACGAACGCACACACGTGCCACTCCATGTGTTCCTCATCTAACACAATGTCCAGGATTAGCTTAAGTGGAACTGGTGCAGCCAAATTCCCCCATGCGTGAGGCTGACAGCAGAGCTGTCTGTATTCTCCAAGCTCTCCACTGAAACAGAAGCTAATCCTGCCTTGCTCCGCTCAAGCATGGCGCCAGGTTGATTGCTGGTGGTGGGCTGACCCCGGCTGGACTCCAGGTGCCCACCAAAGCTGCTCTATCACTGCCCTCCTCAGCTGAAGAGGAAATATAACGAAAGGCTTGTGCGTCGAGATAAGGACAGGGAGAGATCACTCACCAATTACCGTCATAGGCAAAATGGACTTGACTTGGGGAAATACATTCAATTTATTACCAATCAAATCAGAGTAGGATAATGAGAAATAAAACCAAATCTTAAAAACACCTTCCCCCCACCCCTCCCTTCTTCCCGGGCTCAACTTCACTCCCTATTTCTCTACCTCCTCCCCCCGAGCAGCACAGGGGGACGGGAATGGGGGTTGGGGTCAGTTCACCCCACGCTGTCTCTGCCGCTCCCTCCTCCTCAGGGGAGGACTCCTCACACTCTGCCCCTGCTCCAGCGCGGGGTCCCTCCCACGGCAGAGAGTCCTCCACCAACTGCTCCAGCGTGAGCCCTTCCCAGGGCTGCAGTTCCTCACCAACTGCTCCAGCGTGGGTCCCTTCCACGGGGCGCAGTCCTTCAGGAGCAGACTGCTCCAGCGTGGGTCCCCCACGGGGTCACCAGTCCTGCCAGCAAACCTGCTCCAGCCTGGGCTCCTCTCTCCATGGGGCCACAGGACCTGCCAGGAGCCTGCTCCACTGTGGGCTTCCTATGGGGTCACAGCCTCCTTTGGGCATCCCCCTGCTCCGGCGTGGGGTCCTCCAGGGGCTGCAGGTGGATCTCTGCTCCAGCATGGACCTCCATGGGCTGCAGGGGGACAGCCTGCCTCACCATGGGCTTCCCCAGGGGCTGCAGGGGAATCTCTGCTCCGGCGCCTGGAGCACCTCCTCCCCTCCTTCTGCACTGGCCTTGGTGTCTGCAGGGCTCTGTCTCTCACGTATTCTCACTCCTCTCTCTGGCTGCAGTTGCGCAGCATTTTTTTTTTCCCCTTAACTGTGTTCTCCCAGAGGCACTACCACTGTCGCTGATGGGCTCGGCGTTGGCCAGCAGCAGGTCCATCTTGGAGCCGTCTGGCATTGTCTCTGCTGGACACAGGGGAAGCCTCTAGCCGCTTCTCGCGGAAGCCACCCCTGTAGCCCCCTTAGCTACCAAAACCTTGCCACGCAAACCCAATCCATTACCCAACACAGCAACCCTGCTAATGATCAGACAGGATCTTCAGACTCCTAATTGAGCATACTTCTTAATGTCAGAGGCACATGCAGGCTGCTTCATGCCCTCCCGATCCCTTCTGCTCCAGCCTCCTTATTCAAGGAAGAGTCTGTCTAGAAAATGAGTGAAAGCCAGCAGGAATCTGGATTTGGTTAAAGCTGCCTCTCCTCCAGCTGTACCAGCCCTGCTGGTATTGCTAATGCTTGCCTGTTGGCTCTGCAAGCCATCACACCTGTGCTCGCAGTGTGCTCAGTCACCCATAACCATTTCATGGGAAGGGGGATGACAAACCACAAGTGAGTATTTCACTAGGTAAAATGGTAAAAAGTAGAACAGCCAAGTGAAATGAAAGCTAAACAACTTATTTCAAATACTTGCAAATGCCATATAAAGAGCATCGTTGGAGCTCTGCTGTTATACTGCTCTTTAGCTGCCAGTAATTAGTGATTTCTCTGAAGCAGCTGGAGAGAAGCCTTGTTTCATTCTGGCTTCCCCATCTCCAAGTCCCTGTCCTTCACCTTGTATCTCTGCTGTATCAGCTTTTCATTGATCATCCAAGAGCAAACTCACCAGACACTAAATAACCAGTGGCTGAAAATCAGTCTGCTGTTTTTTCATTTGTTCTTGTATGTCCCATTTTCTCTGTATTTGGCAGGAGTGCCTGTTAACCCTTCCTCATTCTTCTGGTGCCCACGAGTTGCCCAGGCTTAGGCAGTTTTGTAGGGTCAGCATCGATTTTCCGTCAAGCTGCGTTGCCTTCCTGGAAGTTCACTGCACGTACTGGAACACTGCAGGCAGCACAGGCAGTCACAGACGTGGAAACCCTTTTCATAGCCAGCACCAGAAACCATCAAGTGCTGAGGACAAGCTATGCCTATCCCCTCTGGTCGGCCCGTGCCCTCAATGTCTCAAGCTAAGCAGCAGCCTTGAGGCTGGAGTCCAGTGGGGAATACTTGACTACCATATCGGAGAGTCTGGGATGGCTCAGAAGGAAAGATCATCTTAGTTTTTCATTCCCTGAGAAGTGCCCGGGTGCATAGTTGCCAGGTTTCACACAAAGGTTAGCACAGCTGGGTCAGTGGAGGGTTGTGATCTTAGGATTCATATTCATGTGGGTGTAGCATCAGCCAATATGGGGCAGACTGTAAAAAAAAAAAAAAGCCATTTACTTATCAAGGCTAAGTTGTGGTTCCTTCTCTTACCTTGTCTTTACTGTGCTGGTTATGTGTCTGATTGCAGATTCTGTGGGAACTACTTTAATTTGTGAAATCACAGGGTTTTGTTGAAATGTTGGACCCTGAAAGTAACATCTTCAGAAGTGCCTAAGTCAGTCACATTTCTAAAAGGAACTCAGGTACTTAGAGTTTAGGAACCTAGCCTTCAAACAAACATCTGGAGGCAAAAAACAGATGAGCTGGAAACCAGGGAAAGAGCTCGCTACCTAGAAATGGGGTTCACAAACTCCACCTGCTACACCAGAAGGAAGAACCACGCAGAAGACGGGCACTGAAAACCTCCTTCCCCCATTCCATGGACCTGATGGTTGGTGTGCGAGGCTGGAACTTATAGCCCAGAATTACTGCAAGAGATTGGCACATAAAAGCTCCCTTTTGTGATGGTGGAAGCAGCAGTAGTTCATAATACTTGCAAGGCTCAAATACTAGGTTTCCTTGCCTCAAAGCCTGATGTGACTCATGCACATCTCCACCACCTTCCAGGAGCTTGTCCTAACACACCAGGGCTGAGCAGGTCTCCCGTTTTCCCTGGAAGCCATTGCATTCTGGCCACCAGGGACTTAGGATTTACAGCATCCAAGAGGGAGATGAACTGTTGATTCACGCTTAAGAAATTTGTCTGGGGACACAGGCATGGATGTTCTCACCACACTTATATTGCATTGGGATTGTTCACTCCAAGCCACTAAATAAGTGAAAGAAGGGGTTAAATAGGACATCTTGTACTGTTCAGACCCACACGTTGCAACAGGAGTCAGTAATAGCATAGAAATAGTCATGGAGAGACCTTCTGGAGGAAAAAGACAGCGAAAGTTGAGATTCATCAGCAGAATGAGTAATCTAAGTTGGAGAAGAGCATTAGTGGTTGCACCGATAGAAAGAAGAGTGCTGGTCCATTTAAAAGACTCAGGCAGGCCTTGACTGCCTTGACAGAAAATGAAACGTGTAACCTTGTTTCTGAGTCAGGTGCCTTTTGTGAATTACACAGCCTCTTAAAGCATTGGCAGCTTGTCTCAGCCCTGTGTATTTGTGGCCAGTGCTGGAGCTTCTGGTGTAGATGAGTGGAAGTTGGGTTGTATTTAGGGTTGCCTCCACAAAACCCCGCTTTAGCCCTCTGTGTCTGAATAGCAAAATTCACGTTGCCTGCAAAATACCAGCCTTCTATTCTGGAGACAGAGATAACCAATGCATTTGCAAGTTCCAGTCCTGAGAAATTACTCTGATTTAAGATTTTTACTATCAGTCTCTTTGTTGCTCATGCCAGAGAGAGTTATTAATCCGATCCTTTTCCTACCAAGTTCAATGAGCATTTATTCACCTCTGCTGTCAGCGGGAGCAGGGCTGGGCATGGTTTGTAGGAGTATGTACTCTTCTCTGCAGGTTCCTCAGCCATGCTGATCATCATGATCTCCAGGCATCTCTGCTGCTTATTTGTCCCTCAAAAAAGGCAGCCTTGGACATGTGTCCTGCTGTTCTTACCTGTGTGCAAGGAACAGAGTTGGCCCACCTTACACTTGCACAGACTGGTAGGCACACTGCTTTTCCACAACAAGTGGGAAAAGGTGCTTTTCTCTCCAAGGGGAATAAAATCTGCAAGAGAAGAAAATATATCAGCACATTTCACACACGCAGGGGAAGCAGAAGCAAAACGAATTCACTATTCAGGTTCCCCAGCAAGCAGTCTGGTAAACCCCTATTATTCAGGCATGCCACAAAAATAGTTCCCAACTTTTTCTCACACTCTGGAGAATGTTTTCAGCTGGTCCCTTTCCTGCCTCACTGGCCTTAGGCTCAGCTTTTCCCTACAATCCTTGCCTGGTGTTGCAGGATGAGATTGGGGCAGTTAGCTCAACTTCTGCAGCTAATTGCTGCTTCAACCCAACTGATTTCCCACAAGGAACAAGGAAGGACTTTGAATCAGAAAACTGAATTATCACTTTATATGAAATCCCATCCTCCATGGGCTCCTATCCCTGTTGGAGGCAGGACCTTATTAATACAGGACAGACATTGCGTACCTGCAGAAGGACCTGAATTCTAGTTGTGCTCCTGCGGTGAGAAGTTATTAAGAGAAATAGTCTCTCCTAAAGGAGACACTAATTTAAATGCCCTCTTGCACCAAATACATGAAGACCGCTTGAGGTACTGCCCACGTTTTAGGGTACATTTCAGCAGCAAGTAGAACATGCTCTGAAAATTTAAGCAAACAATATGCCGTTTAAAAATACAGCTGCAAAATGTTTCACTTTTTTTTTTTTTTTTTTTTTTTTAACTAAAGAAAGCAAGCTCCCAAGAACCAATGTGAGATAAAAGAGAAAGACACGCAGGGGACATCACAGATTGCCAGGAGGAGAAGCAGGGAAGGCAGCAACACTTTCTGCTGTAGGGTCTGTTAGTCTGGTGAGTTGCTGTCTAGGGAAACAGTAATAACTCAGGGCTGGTGTCAAGCTAGGCTGGACTAACACTAAATGATGGTGCTGCTTTGATGGAGACACTTTTCTATCCCCACTGGGCCCCTCAATGGCAGCCTCAATAGGAGGAGAAAAGGTAGAAGGATAAATTCCCTTGTTCAGCACAAAGCACCATCTTAGGGTCCATGCAGCAGCTGGGTGCAGATAGAGACAAGGTCTCTGCCCTTTCTCTGCCTCATCTGGGTCTCATCCAGAAGCTCCGTGACCATCTTAGTATGGCGTTGTCAACAAGCTGCTGTGAGTCAAGGTACATTAGTTTTAGCCCCTGAGGACTTTGGAGGCAGTAGGACCCAGCTCATCAGCCTTTGCAGTGTCCTTCCCTGGGAGATGGAGAGCTTATGTTGTTTGCTATTAATTCTGCTATGCCTTTTGCCGCTATCAGATTTGGGTTTCCGCAGCTGTATGGCGGCTAGCCAGGCTGTTGTCCTAATTTTGCTTTTCCCCTTTGTATCCCATATGCAGAGAAGCAGAGGGAGCTGGCTCGGAAGGGCTCCCTGAAGAATGGCAACATGGGAAGCCCAGTTAATCAGCAGCCCAAGAAGAACAACGTGATGGCACGAACAAGGTAAAGGACTGGAAAAGCACTCAGCTGAGCTCTAAGCTGCAATCCCTGATGGCCTTAGGATGGGCAAGGATGATGTTCATTGCCATTCGCCTACTGCCAGACAAGCTGCAAGAGCAGCGACGGCCCTTCCCAGAGCTGGCAGGCCTGAATGCTCTGTGCTGTGTTGGATCCCATCCCCTGGGGAGATGCAGGGACAGCTGAGCCCGGGACCAGTGACAGGGCAGCCTGCAGGAGGCAGAGGCAGCCCAGCCTGGTTGAAATCAGAGGTTTGAGACAGCTGTCTTGCATGTTCTGGGTAGCCTCATGTAACACATAATCCGGCCAGCAGGAGAGGTATGATGCTGCTTCATGTAACGCAAACTGGTTTAGAGCTTAGTTCTGCTTTGGTTGCTTTTATCACAGTAGTTCCCCTGCTCCTTTTTGATGATGACCCCTTCCCCATACTGATTGACTTAATGAAGGCTTGTAAATAATCCATCTCTGTGTGCTTTGCTGTACACCTCCTCCGCGCTTTGAACAGCATGGTCATACTTCGTTGGAGCTGCTTTGGCACACCTCTATATGACAGTATCAGACAGTGCTACAAACCGCTGTAAACAAAGATGTTCCTAGCTGAATACTTTCTTTTAGACTAGTTCTATTTTATACATGCAAGCATTACTTACCTGCATTCAGGAGGCAGGAATCCCTGTGAGCCCACAGGATTGCATGCTTTGCATGCAATTACTAGAAAGGTGGCAGTTTTTAGTGGAGGACCTCACTTAAAATGACAGAAGAATCTGTGTGAATGCTGGGTGTTTACTGATGAATGGGAAAGTTGCATGGATTACCATATATTAAGTAGAACAGGAGCTGCAGGTCAGAGCCTCCCTGTATGCAACACATCTGACAGATGAGGTTCCTTGTTCACATTAATTCCCAAAACCCAAAATAGTAGTCATAAATCATGCCAGGACTTCATCAAGTTTTATTTGTTAGCTCCTGTAATGTTGGTGGAATATGCTGCATTGCTCCCTGCTCTGTGTTTGGTTGTTGAGACCATATAAAGGAGGCAGGCCCTTCGTGGCAGCAAGAAACTCAACAAATGCTCTCAGCTGGGTTTTCCACGCCCACTGTTCCTCCTTGTCTTCCAAATACAAGCTGAAAAGACTTGTTTTCTTTTGGCAACAGGCTGCATGCTAGCTTCCTGAGATGAATGGTAACAGATTTGCTGCTTGAGAGATTTAGAAACACTGAAATTAGTGGAGGAAGATGGAAAGGGAGAGAAGATGGGATAAGTACAGGTGCCTACCTGTAAAATTAGTGACTTCTGCTTGGAGAGGTTGTTGTTTCCGGGCTGCCGATGGAATGAAGAGTGATTTGAGTGGGGAAGAGCAGAGCAGTGACACCTATTGACAAAAGCTTTCGAAGCGCCAGCTCAGTTTTATTCCATTTGTGGACATCTGAGCACTGGCCACAGGACAATGTGGACCCCTCCACAGCCAAACATAGCCTGCTGGCAGTGGACTTGCTTTTCTTAGTTACTTTTCACACAGCTTTTAGAAGCATCCCTTGGGATCTGCAAAACAGGGGTTTGCAGCCATTGCTTTAGTAGGAGATGTAGCCAAGCTCCGTTGTTCCCATATGGCTGGGAGGTTTTCTGGCACAGGGTCTCACCGGCCCAAGTCCCTTCATCCTCCAGCTCCCTTAGCTTTCTGGGAACCAAACTGCACCACGAGCACAGCCCTAGTAATACCTCAGAATGGTTTGGTCTGTCGTGCCACAGACAGGGCAACCCCAGACAGGCAGAAATGCCACGAGCTTGTTTTTGGCGGCTTCTTTTCACAGTATGATGGTTGCAGTATAATGGGAGATGCTCCAGTGGGATACACTGCAAAACATCCAGGTTATGGTTTCAGTCTGAACTGTTGGCTTCCTCTGGTCTCTGCAGGAGGAGAATAAGCTAAAGCCATTTCCCCCTTTTTAACAGTTCTGCTGTTCTCATCAAATATGTTTTCCTTTGTTCAGGCAAACCACACTGCCTCTCCTAGCCTTTACTTCACCTCCTCCTTCCCCAAGGCTTCTGTTCTTTATTATCTGTATGAATTTCTGACATCCAGCCGCTAGCACCAGGTTGCCTTCACCATTTGGTCTTCTCCTGGGGCAGGGGCACAGCCAGCCTTAGAGGTGAAAGGACCTGGATCCATAACACGATCAGTCTCCCTAAGAGCAAATAAAATGTGACCAAGGTTGGGGTGATGCTGGCACACTTGCTATGAGACAGGCAGAGCCCACAACACCATCTGCACCGCTTGGGCACATCCAGATATTACAGTCCACTCTGAGGATAACCTAAACTCACATTTGTGTCATAACATATTTCATATTAAGTGAGCAAAAACACCAAGACAAGAAGCTCATACTAGGACAGCTGTGGATGAAAGCAGCTATGACTGCTACCCAGCTTTATTCCAAGGACAGTGGGAAACGAAAATAAGGATAATCAGAATGTGAGGGAAAGACTTAGATCAGGGGCAGAGACATTATCACAGTTTTTGTCTGTTGCAGAAAAATTCAAGTTCTGTGTTATTAAAAAAAAGGCATTTCTCAAGAGAAAGATGTGGTAGTTTGTTTTTTTTTTTTAATCAAGTAAACAGCACCAGACAGGGTTCTTCTCCTAGATCCCCGCTAGTGCTTTGTTCACTCATGTTATAGTAACAACCATCAGTGAGTATATACGGAGCAGTTCTGGAGAACTACAGGCCTGTCAGCCTGACCTCAGTGCTGGGGAAGGTCATGGAGCAGATCATCCTGAGTGCCATCATGCGGCACGTGTGGGACAACCGGGGGATCAGGCCCTGTCAGCATGGGTTTATGAAAGGGAGATCCTGTTTCAGTAACCTGGTGTCCTTCTATGACAAGGTGACCTGCTTAGTGGATGAGGGGAAGGCTGTGGATGTTGTCTACCTGGGCTTTAGTAAAGGCTTTGACACTGTCTCCCACAGCATTCTCCTGGAGAAACAGGCTGCTCACGGCTTGGATGGGTGCACTCTGCGCTGGGTTAAAAACTGGCTGGACGGCCGAGCCCAGAGAGTGGTGGTGAATGGGGTCAAATCCAGTTGGCGGCCGGTCACGAGTGGTGTTCCCCAGGGCTCAGTGTTGGGGCTGGTCCTGTTCAGTATCTTCATTGATGATCTGGATGAGGGGATCGAGTTCACCCTCAGTAAGTTTGCAGATGACACCAAGTTGGATGGAAGTGTCGATCTGCTGGAGGGTAGGAAGGCCCTGCAGAGGGACCTGGACAGGCTGCATTGATGGGCTGAGGCCAACTGTATGAGGTTCAACAAGGCTCAGTGCTGGGTCTTGCATTTGGGTCACAACAACCCCATGCAATGCTACAGGCTGGGGGAGAAGTGGCTGGAGAGCTGCCCGGCTGAAAAGGACCTGGGGGTGTTGGTTGACAGCCGCCTGAACATGAGCCAGCAGTGTGCTCAGGTGGCCAAGAGGGCCAATGGCATCCTGGCTTGCATCAGAAATAGTGTGGCCAGCAGGACCAGGGAGGTTATGGTGCCCCTGTGCTCGGCACTGGTGAGGCCACACCTCGAGTCCTGTGTTCAGTGTTGGGCCCCTCACTCCAAGAAGGACATCGAGGTGCTGGAGCATGTCCAGAGAAGGGCAACGAAGCTGATGAAGGGTCTGGAGCACAAGTCTGGTGAGGAGCGGCTGAGGGAGCTGGGGTTGTTTAGTCTGGAGAAGAGGAGGCTGAGGGGAGACCTTATCGCTCTCTACAACTGCCTGACAGGAGGCTGTAGCGAGGTGGGGGTCGGTCTCTTCTCCCTAGTAACAAGTGATAGGACAAGAGGAAACGGCCTCAAACTGCACCAGGGGAGGTTTAGTTTGGATATTAGGAAAAATTTCTTCTCCAAAAGGGTGGTCAGGCACTGGAACAGGCTGCCCAGGGAAGTGGTTGACCCAATACCTCCCCATCCCTGGAGGTATTTAAAAGAGGTGTAGACGTGGTGCTTAGGGACATGGTTTAGTGGTGGACTTGGCAGTGCTGGGTTAACGGTTGGACTTGATGATCTTAAAGGCCTTTTCCAACCTAAATGATTCTATGATTCTATGACTTGAAAACTGGAGAGCGAGAATGGAAGTCAGTACTTCTGATATCTGTATGGGCAGGCTGCTGCTGCCAGATCACAGCTTCAGTTCCAGACATCTTTGCTTCTTGACTTCCTTCCTACATGCTTCAGGAGCAGAAGGACCATCCTAGTGCTGTGAGAAGGGGTATTGAATTTTGCAAGTGGATCCCATTTTCTCCAGTCTCCTGGTGCAGCAGGTTGGAAATTCTGCATCAGTTTTAAAATTAATTTCTTTCATCTTGCATTTCAATGAACACAGTAAGAAAATACAACTAGTCATGAACCTATATATCTGCTTTGTGATCACATTTGATATATTTTACTCTTCCTGAGCCTGCCCATCTGCAGTGCCTGGCAGGCCTTTTTATTGCTAAAATTGTAATGGCTTCCTGAAATTTTCTGAGCAGAAGCAGAAAAGCATTTCAGGTAGTTAGAGAGCAGTTGGAGCATGGATGAAGTGGATTATCATCTTTAGATTTATATTTCCAACTCTTAGCATCATTGTGCATCATTGTGTATTGTTAAAGACCAGTTCTTCATTTGGGAGAAAACCTGAGTCAACCCACTGAACAAGGAGATTTTCATCACTCTTACAGTTCCCACCTGCTGAACATCATAGAATCTTATTCCAGTTGCTCAATTTGGTTGATCTTATTTTAAATAAGAACCAAAGTCTTTGTGCAGTTTTGTGGATGAAAGAACTCTGTTGTGAACTAGATACCATTGTATTAATGCATTTTCCTTATCCTAGAAGCTCTGAAGCCTGTATTCCATTTCACAAACCCTCTCAGGCAATTAAAGGTGCAAAGTCATCGTCAGCCTTTGTAACACTTCTGATGAAGTGAAAGTCATTATAAACTAATGGGATTTAAAAGTTCTAGTCTGACTGGGCTCTTACACTACACCCACCAGCTCATATTTCTCATATTGCTAAATTTAGGACTGAGACCTCAGAAGTATTGTGCTGGGGGGGCTGGGTAGGGACTCAGGCAGAAAGACCACATCCCTGATTTCCAACAGTAGAATAGTAGTAGCACTGAGCATCTGCCTTCCCCTAGCTTCCTTCTCCGATTGAGAAGGAATACTCTCTACTTATTGCTAGTGGCATGTAGTCATTGCTAGGAAAAAGTAGTAACACAAAAATGATCAATCTGATACGACAAGCAGTGCTAGCTGAACAGGTTCACCCAATTGAAGTGCGGAGTGTCCCAGCAGTTTTTTCTTCCAGGGAGGAGCATGTTCCCAAGGCATGTCCAGCATTCATCCCTGTGAAACTGCTCTAAGCCACCCAGAAACACAGCTTGCTTCCTCTGAACTGCACCCATCGGTCTTCACCAATAAGGGAGGGCTTGCAAGGCAGTGAAACAGGGAAAGCCTAACTATCATATAGCTTTGCCCTAGACTATGTGTGGTACTGATCTTTATTGTGTGGTTAATGGACAACATTTAATTATTTCAGGCTCGTCGTTCCCAATAAGGGCTATTCATCGTTAGACCAGAGTCCAGATGAAAAGCCACTGGTAGCCCTGGATACGGACAGGTATGCAAAGTGTAAATAAGATGATATACATTATGTTGCAAATGAGTTTTCATGCCAGAGTGCAGCACTGAAGCTAACTCCTGCTGAAACCGCTCTTGCAGGCTGCTCGCACTTTCCCTTGCTGTGCCCTTTGGCATATGCTGTAACTGGTCTGTGTGTGTGAACAAGTAGGAAGAGATGTGGGTGAAGAGCACTGTGATGGAAAGATCTGAGGGTCACAGATGAATCTTGCTCTTCAGGCTCCCTTGATGTAAATCCTCCGTGCCTCAAGGACAGCGTCACGGCACAAGAAAGATAGGGCTAACTAGATAATACAGGTCTCTCTGACTGTTTCCTTCTTTGCTATATCTTGTCCTTCCCTGCAGTGATGACGACTTTGACATGTCCAGATATTCCTCCTCGGGATACTCATCAGCTGAGGTGAGTTATACTCTCTCCTGCTGTCCTTGCAATGAATGCTAATCGTAGAGCAGCCAGAAACAGCTTAGAGTGGCCTGGTACTGCCAGCAATGGGTACACAATGAATTTACCAGTGGTGTAGACTCTGTGAGCCTGGAAGGGGCCGTGGCAGAAACTGTGTCATGTTTCTTTCTTCCCTGGTGATCCGGTTGGCTCCATCCCCGCACTGCCATGGCACAGAGATCTGCCCGTCAGCTGTTTTCACAGCTACCTTTGGCTTCACTCAAGCTTTTCCCAGTTCTGCTTAGTCCTGCAGTGTTGGCCCATGTGGCGCAAAAGCATCAACTTCTCTGTCATGCCAGTTCAGTAACTGTATGCTTCCCAAGGACACAAATAAAGGATCTGAGGGCGTGCTGTGATTCCCAGTGCTTGGGGCAGTCGGGGTCACCCAGTGCGTGTTTACTTAGAGCAGGCAGAAATTCCAGGGAGGACTTGCAGATATGAACTCTTGCCCTTTCAAAGACAAAAGGCAGGAAGCTCAGGCTTCTTAATCCCTCTGCGTTGTTTCTGAATATATTCCCCAGCTCCATCCTGAACTAGTTGCTCAGCCTCCAGCTACTGCTTCTGCGGGATCTGATTCTACATCCAGGGTGCTGAGCAGCCATTCTGCACACAAGCTGCTGGGAACTCTTCCCCCTTGTATCCCTTCCTTGGGGAAAATACATCTGAAACAAAGAGAAACGGCCAAGATCAAATGATCTGGGCCATCTCTGGGCCCTGATGAAGTGCTGTTTGCCCAGATCTGGTTAGGCAGCACTTGAATCTGAGACCACGAAGAGCCAACAGGCTTTACCACTTTTCAACTGCTATAGTGTGCCCCAGACTGAGAGGAGGGACTGCCCAGCTGCCAGTTGGTTTATTAACATTATTATTACATTACTTTAAATGAGGGCTTGTCTTCATGGAAAGATTATTCCAGAATAAAATAGTGTATCGATTTGCCACTCTGGAATATCTCGTTCTAGATACTCCTATTCTGGAAGAAGCTAGAACAGAAGGCAGCCCTCACCTGTAGTCAAAAACTGGGACTCTTTCATTGGTAGGGCAGCTGCTAATGAAGGGGAAATACATTCCAGAATTAGGGACCTCCTTCATCTTCCAGCCATCAGAAGTAAGAAGTCTCAAGTGTTTGACTGTTTGTCTCTTTGTCTGTAGCAGATCAACCAAGACTTGAACATCCAGCTGCTAAAGGATGGGTACCGGTTAGATGAGATCCCAGACGATGAGGACCTCGACCTAATCCCCCCTAAATCGGTCAACCCTACCTGCATGTGTTGCCAAGCCACCTCCTCCACCGCCTGTCACATCCAGTAGTGAGGCCGGCAGGCTGTGATCAGTGCTTTCCACTATAACTGTAAAACTTAACAGCCATTGCTTCCTCCTATGGTAGGACGTGCACCTCTTTGTGTTCATGGAGCCAGGAGAAACCAAAAAATTCATTTTATGATTGGTTGATAAGTTATTTTAAACTATGGTTAAACAAAAGAGAAGTTGCTCAAAGTGCCAGGCAGTGCCTGGCAGAACTGACTGGTCTGGAGAGCGAATGCAGAGGGGTCCAGAGATACCTCCTTGGTTTGTGTAGGCACTGGGGATGTTTTGTAAAGTGTCTGTTCCAGAATGGGAAGGGTCAGAGGGGCTGCAGGTAATCCTGCCCACCGAAACCAATCCATCTGCAAGATCAGGGGTGAGTCTCAGGTGTCAGGCGGTTTTACCGGTGAGAGGAGGTCAGTTCTTAATTCATTCACTAAACCTGTTTCATTTGCATAACTGAAATGATATTGTAACTGGGGCACAGGAATGGGAACGGAGCAGGGCATCCTTTCTTACGGCAAGGCTAGCCGGGACTAGCATGACACAATTCATTCACTTGTGAAGAGGACAAATAGGTGGCATTTCACTGTGAGTCAGTACTAGCTAGAGCTGTCGTGTCACATATCCAATGCAATCTACCCTTAGCTCCACGGTAAATTATCACCAAACACATCAGATTCGATCTGCAATCCATCCGTGCTCTTCAGGGATTCAGTCCTTGCCCGAGAATACCATACTCTTGAGTTCACTCCACTCACATATACTGACTTCAGCCTATACTTAATTCCTGTGAGATCCATCTGCTTCCAAAAATCTTAAACTTTGTTCAACTAAGAAAAAATGAGTCCTGCATGAGACAGGACTGGAGCTGTACAGTCTGAAGGTCAGTGCCAGAAAAGGTCGTTGAAGAAAGCACTTTTTTACAGTGCTCGACTGTTGATATTCTCGTGACACTGCATCTCTTGGTGCCTGTGGGAGAGATTTGTTAATGCTGAAGGCATCTGTGTGGTGGTGGCAGACTTTAGAGGAGTTTTCAGCTACTGCAGGATTATGAACAGCTTCAGCTGAAAAAAAAACATGAGAGGAAACTACTGTTTATTCCATCTCTGCCCACTTGTGAACCAGGCTCGGTCTCTGTTAGAGCTGTCCCATGTCGGGAGAAATTGTGTTTATTTGGTGCTGGAATAGTCAGGAAACCTGGTGTTACATTGGGTTGCTGGACTGAATTGACAATTCACCAGCAGATTGTTTTGAATGCAAAATCATTTCTGGAATTAGGAAACATGTCCTCTCCCTGGCCAGTCTTACACTGCTGGCTTCAGCATATGTGGGGCTCAGGTGAGGGATGGGTTTGCATTTTTCTTGGTGTTGAAATCTTTTGCCACAGGCACAACTATGTGTTTTCCTGCCCTGCCATGAGGAAGGGCTCCCTGCCTTGGGTCATCACGTGCTTTATAGCCCGGGGAATGGAAAAAGCAAGGGCAATTCTGAGCTTCCCGTCAGAATTCCTAAGTCACAAGGCAGAGCCTGAGGTCCACCCCAACAGACAGATTCCCCCATCTGAAATCTGCATGAAATGAGCTGAGTCTTTAAGAAGTCCTCTTCATGATTAGGAGGAGATTTATTTGACATCCTGAGGTTTCACTCTGTGCAGTGCAAAGCACGATACCATCCACAGCATGTGCAAAAGAGCAGGCACACAAGATTCCTGGGCTTTATTATTCAGTAGCTGGTATGGGCAACTGTTAAAGCTGTGTTTGACTCCCCTCCCTAAAAAAGTGCGCTGCCACCCTGGCTCCAGGCCACAGAAAGAGGATGGAGTGGTGCTGTTTACTGAGCATCCCTGCCTCCTCGTGCAAAAGTGCTGGTTAACTTGCCACCTCCTCTAAGAAGAGTGTTCCTTCAGTGAATTCCTCTCCCTTTCTCACCACCTGGTAATGCTGAGGGGGAGCATTTCCAAAATGTTTCTGAAGAAGCACAAAGCATCAAGTCTCCAATTCTTTGCTTCTTCCTTCATGTGGCTGCTTTCCTCTCCAGTGCTAGCTCAGGTTGAGGTTAGCAAGTTGTCTGGAGATGGGGGAAGAGCTCTAACAATGCTGTGTAGAGAGAAAAAATAAAAGGGAAAAAACATTCCTTAAGGAGTCTTTTTTTTTTAATGGGGAAGGTAGTCAAAACCTAACAGAAGCATCATGGTCAAACCAAATCTTATACAACATGACTGAGTCTTTAAATCTTCACTCTTCCAAAGAGGGACTTTGCAGTTCAGCATTGGTACCATGCAACGTCTCCATCGCGTTTATCCTCCTGGGTCAGTCTCTGTGCCTTCCAGACGGGCTGCACATGCTCAGCCTTTCCCACAGCCCTTGCTCAGGAGCTCGGAGCATTTCAGTGTGCCTCCTAGAGCAACAAGCCATCTGTTCACATGGGTCAGCCATGGAGGACTGCAGGTCCCACAGGTCTCCGTCATGCTGCCATCAGGTTCGGTCTAAGACAGAAGGAGGCTTGCTGACACTGTATTTCCCAGGGTTAACACCTCCCCTCTGAAGGACAGACCTTCCCTGATAACCACTGCCTCATGGCACCACAACCAAGTCCTTTTATTGCCTCTCTTGCTGTTTTTTGCCTGCCATGTGCCCTGAGGCATTCCTCAACCCTGCAGCCCTGCAACTGCCCTCAGCCCTCTGCATTGTGTGATGTGCATCTGCTTCTAGCACAACCCTTTAGGGAGGGAGGGAGATGAATTTAAATGTTACATCCAGTGCTTCCTCTGAATACAGACAGAAGCACTAGCCAAGTGTTTTTCCCTGCGCAGAGAAGGAGTTGGTTGCACAAATAGCTCGTTTGGCATGACAGTACAGGACCATAAAATGGCAATTTTTTGGCTTCTCCTCTCTATGCTTTGTGTTCATATATTTTATTAGGGGAATAAAGTAGAAAGGGTGGGGAAAAGTAGTTACCTGTGTAGGGTCATTATCAGGAAGGCTGAATGGATTAAGGCAATGCACATGTGGCTATCATAGAAAATTGAACACTAACCCTTCTGAACCTCAGCCCCTTAAGCAGGTTATGACCATGCAGCATGTTTGTTGGCTCGTTTTGGAATACGGTGGACAGCCCATCAGTATGTATTAACCGCAGATTGGGCTGGTTTCCCCTATCTGGTCTCATGTTCAGACCTTTGCTTCAGCCGGAAGGTTTTCCTTGTGCCCTCGGTGGAGGTTACACTATGGTGACTTCCCGGGAAGGTGTACAGATACATGGCCGTTCTGGCACTGCTCTCCTTAGACCAGTCTCTGCCACTACGGCCTGGAGAAGGCAAAAGCAAAGAGCATGGACGCTGACTCTCTGTCACAGCATTATAAAGCCCTAAAATCTGCAGAGCTGCTGGGCACTGACCTAAATGCAGATTGCATGCAAGAAAGCAAATCGTTTCTTATTCCAGTCTTTGCACGAAACCAGATGGTCTTCTCAGGCCCCATTTTCAGTCCAAAGTTGTACAGAATACCAAGGGGAGGAGCACCACAGAGTATGAAAGGCTGCATCACTATCCATCTAAATTACCGTGCAAATGGGGTTTAAGGATATTGATGCTGGTGCCTCCACAAAGGAATTTGCATTTGATGCCTCCTAAAGACAGACTGGCTTTTTGTTAGGATTTTATGTAATTTTAGTCACCAAATTGCCTGAGCTTAAGCAAGTCCCTTCCTTTTATCAGATGTTAATTTTACCCTTTAATGTGAGCTGGCTTTGAACTCCAGGGTCTCAGCATTTAACTCTGTCTCTCCAGTCTGCAAACTCCCCATTTCCAGATGTCTGTGTGAGGAAGAACATCTTCCTAGTGTTGAGGAAGGTCTTTAGATAGCATGGTCTAGTCTGCTTTTCTGGTGGTTGTATAGTACTAAACTTTGGCTGAAAGGAGGCTGATGTCCAGGTGACCATCACGAAGGCTCATTTGATGTCTTATCAGACATATCTTGAAACCAACCCTTGGAAGAGGCACTGGATCATATCTGACATTGCTGCATGTCTACTCCCAACATGTACGCTTGGCCATTGGGTCTGCTATGCTGTTCTGGCTGTCTTGCCTGCAGATGCCTTGCGACTGCAAAAGCAGGCAGCCAAGCCTTCTGCGTGGACTTCGAAAGGGACTTCAGGACGGGCCCCCTTGGACAGGACGGACTCAACTGCTTCTGGTTTGTCTCTCCAGCTCCTTTCCCAAAAGGAGGCACCTGCTCTGCTTGGCTGTGTGCTGGCTGACACACTGGTCTGCAATCCTGAGCAGAATCCTTTTCTCTCCATGCAGAGTCTGTCCTCAGGCTGCCTGCAAGCTGTACAATGGTATGCAGGAGGCTTGAAAAGTACAGCACCCTGTATGTGACTCAACAGAAACACGAAGATGCTTTTGAAGAAAGGAAGGACCCAGCTGGGCACCAGATGGAATGACAGGAAAAGGAAAACAAGCAATGACTAGAAAGGTTGCCAAGTGCTGTCTTGGCCTAGGGCAGATCCCAGTTGTCCGAGTTAATCTATCTCAGTACAGTGCTGATATCAGCAGGGAGCAAAGCTCGCTTTCGGATGCACACACCAGAAACACCATGTCCCCAAGCTGGCACCGCAGCCAAATACTGCTGCGGAGAGTCTGCTGGACTTAGAGCACAGAAATGAGATCTGGGGTCCATTGCTGCCGTTGGCACGTGGTACACATTTACTCCATCCTCAGGCAAGTCACATCCCCTCTTGATGTCCATTCCCTACTGCAGTACAGGGGACAAACCTGCCTTTCCAAGATGCTGCCACCACCTTGCATGGATGTTGCCACGTGTGTGGTGGGCACCATTGATAGGATAGCTCTGCAAGCAAGATGCACAAAGCATGCTATAAAAATTTTATGCATATTTTCAAAGTACTACTCTGCTTTCCCTCTGTTTACCAGCTTCTGATGCTGCTTGCATGTGCCAGAAGGCTGTGGGGTGGAGGTTAGTATAGAGATTAAACAGCTTTGGGGGAAGATGTTTGGCAAGGATGTGTTTCCCGGTTATTTGGCAGCTGGCTCTCACACAACTGGCGTCTCAATCTGCATGCTGCTGCAGGGAACATGTAAGAAGATTTGGTGGCCCAACAGCACCATCCCCTGCTAGTAGAGTTAGGGAACTTAGTGCAACGGGGATAGCAAGTGCTGATGGGAGGGAAGAAAGCACTGAAGGGCACATTTGGGATATTCCCACGGCAGTTTCATGCTCTTACTTTTAGCCTCTCTATAATGATCTGAGGGTATAAACTGGCACTTTTGCTTAGGTGCTTCCTTTACTTTTCCATTCTCCCTTCAAGCTCACATGGGGTATGGCCACTCTTACCTAGAATGAAGTAGGCTTTGTCACCTGGCTGCTGCTTGGCTGAGCAAGTACAGGCTGCATGTGCCACCATGAATATACCCTGGCTTTGACCTCTGCCACTCTTCAGAGCTGACTTTTCACATCAGCCTCCTATTTCTACTTCTAATGTCTCCAAAGAAACATCTGCATAGATGGGCAGTGCCACAGGGCAAGCTGGACTAGGTTGAGCTTAAGGGGAAGGCATGGGAAGGTCTTCATTTTAAGGTGCTTTTCACCTCTAGGAGAACATTGCATCCTTGTTACTTCCTTTCAAGGCTTTTCTGTGAGAGGGATTGCTCCAAACCTTAAACCACATCTATCAGACAAACCTGCCTGTCTTACAGAGCCACACAAGCCCTGAAGCAGAAGGGTCAGCAGTTTAGCATAGAGGAAGAGGTTGTGATCTGGGATTACCTACAGAAGATTAACACAGGTTTCTCACAGGGGCTGGCATCTGTATTTTAACTCCCTGTATTATGCAGTTGAGCTGCTGCATTGCTTCCAAAAAATTACAGCTACATCCCCTCCTTTGCCTCCCTTGACGTTGGTGGCAATCCCAGGACCGCAGCAGCTAAATGATGCCTCGCTGAGCACTGCTTTGACAGCTTGCTGGGGAGGCATAGGTTGGGGACTAATTGAGATGACACGGAGCAGAGCACCGTGGCCCATGCAACTGTGCAGCAAGCTGTGTCGCAGAGCAGCACAGACACTGGCAGGAGAGATTGCAGCTCTCCTTGGCGCCTTTGGAGAGGAGCTCTTCCCGTTGCTTCCCAGACACAGTTGCCACTGGTGGTGGCCTCGAGCCTTGTTGTGCCTGGTCTGTGGAACCATTTCTGCAGTAACAAATGGTGATACAGGCGGTGGGATTGCATCAGGGAGTGGAAGGTACAAAAGAAGCCTCATTAAAATGTCTCAGATATGTCACTGGAAACCAGCACAGCAGGCACCAGGAAAAGAAAAGGCCACTGAAAGGCCATGCTGAGATAGGCCCCATTACCTGCCGAGATGTTTGCCCTCCCGGAGCAGCATTTCTCCTCTAGTTGCCCATCCAGCTGCCCCAGGTGAGCTCACCGGGAAGCACCGCTCTCCAACCAGGCTTCTTGCTTCTGCACCCCAAAAAAGCTGCGACTCCATTTGTTAACCACTTTCCTTGAGCCCACGTGATTTGGGAGACATGAAGTTTGTTGGGAGGTGTAATACAGATCCACAGAGAGAGCTGGAAAACTTGGACAAGCTGTCTTCACAGCAGCCCTTCTGTTTTTTATCACCTTCATCTCCATCCCCAGCTCACAGATTTCTTTGCTCAGTTTCTTTGTACAGAAAAGCTGCGGTAGCAGCTATGTTTGGCTTGTAGCTGCCTCTGTCCTGAGACAAACCCAAGGCAAACATCAGACCAGCAGGAGACCAACCACCATGATGCTGGGTGAGCCAGAGAGCAGGCTGGGATTTCTCTTCACCCACCTGAAGGCTGTGGGGCTGAGGGTTCGCCAGGCTAGTGTAAAACCTTGGTGTGATCCAGCAAGCCGAGCCAGCCACCCTCGCCATGCCTGTCTCAGTGCTGCAGGAGGTCTGGGACCCAAGCGCCAGGTCCCAGGCCTGCCAGCCCATGTGCTGCCAGACCTGTCGGCTGGGCTCCTGCTGTGCTGGGGCAGGGCGCTGTAACACACGCTAGTAGGGCTGTAGTTCTGCAGGGAGAAAGACTCTTGCAGAGGATGAAGTCTTTGCAGGGGAGAAAATTCAGAAAGTGGCTGGTTTCTTCCCCCCCCTTTTTGCACATTTTTAACCATTTTTAACCATCCACAGAGGTTATTGAACCTTCAGTTTAATAAAGGAAATGAGCTGACATTAAATAGCTTTCTGAAGGGTCTGAAAGCACATGCTACTTGCTTGCAGAGCTGGTCTGTACCTAACACGTGATTTCCAGACCTCATTGTACATCCCATAGCTGAGTCAGTCCGTGCGCTGTGCAGGGACTGGGGTGGGAGAGTCAGCGCTGGCCATCAGGCCAAACAGCCACAGCTTCCCAAACTGAAGAAGAATCAGACCAAGAAGTAGGGGAAGGAGCAGCGACAGTAGAAAGATAGCTAGTTGTCACAGGTAATCTTCGGTATCCATGTCCAGTGGTTAGTCCTAGAATTGCAAGCCTTGTTCTATTGCACACGTCCTCCTTCCACTCCTCTTTTCTCAAAGCAGCCATCGCCTTTCCTCCCCCCTGCCCCGTGCACTAGTGATGAGCATCAGAGGCAGTTGCACCAAAGTGACTCTCAGCCCAGTTCTGCATCCCCCTCTCCCACACGAACCCAAGGCAGCCCGGACAGTTGTTGGCCAGCACAAGCCTAGTAACTCCGCTTGGGTTTCTTTCCTCGTGTGCTATAGCTTCCTCCGCATGCACTCTAGCAGGGCAGTACAGGAGGCTCTGACCGTGTCCCAAGAAGCTTCTTTGCCCCCCTGGCAGCACCTTGCAGACATGCACCTTACTGGGAATGTACTGGGTCGATGCTGGTGAGATCTGGCACTGCTGATCTTGCATAGGTGGCAGCTGATGGGGATCCGCCGGGGGAAGCTAGCAGAAAGTGGCTACTGTCCCTTTTCTTTTCTTTTTTGAGGGAGAGGGGGATTTTTTTGGCATTATGATTATTGTCCACCTTCCAGTGGCCAAGTTCTGGGCTGCATTAATAATTGGGGTTCATTGGCTGTCCGGGCAGGTATGGAGCTTCACACCAACCTTAATAGCAAACGTTGTGGCTGTATCCAGAGCCTGGGCTGGGTTTCTCCCATGCTGGCAAAACACTTTCAGCAGGCTCCAGATAGACGTTTCTGGCAGACAGGGAAACAGCACTCCTCTGAGTCCAGATCAAATCTGCACTTCCATTTTGTGTCCTCTGCTTGGAAGAAACCCAACCCAAGCAAATGCTTCCCAGATCTCCTTTCCCCCTGCGGTGCCTGGCGCCCCAGGGGAGGGGGTGGCGGGAGGCATTTCAGGATCACCAAAAGCGAGATCCTTTTTGGATGTATTTAATGGAAATATCTTTCAGGAGGAGAGACCTCCCGACCTTTGCATTAATCTCAAGAGCAGGAGATGAATTTCTGGCTGTCCTTACATATAGTGAAACATAGCTGAAACAGCCAAATGCAAAGTAGAGTTAAATGTAGGGTTTGACCTGAATAACCTTTTAATTAGGAAGATAAATTTGTTGTAGCTTGACCTTAGTCCATGTTAGGAACCTGCTAATCATTTGACATGCAGAGTGTATTAATGCTGCACTTAACTTGGCCATTGGTTTTATTATCTCGTTTTGGGAGCTTTTTCACTCCCAAAGCATCAATCTGCATCTTGTATGGGTTTTCTTTTCTTTCTTTTTTTCCTGTTCAGAACATGTAGCACACTGTTGTACTTCTGTTCCCGTCTGCGTAGAGTATTGCCTTAAACAGATCAGTTGTGTTGTGGTTTGTTTTGGGTTTTCTTTTTTCTACCATCAGTTTTATGCATTAATTTATTTAAAAATGTGGGATTTTTTTCAAAAACATGGAACATGTATAATATTTTTTTTTTAACATTTCCATTGCAGTATTTATCATTGTTACTGGTTGTGTGTAGTGTAACAGAATTAATGATATTAAAAAGCATACATATGAAAACCAGCCTGCCAGCCTTTATCACTGGAGCAAACTGGGCTGAGAGGGTACGAACTGCACCATCTCCGCTGAGCCCCCAGCAATCACAGGTACTGAAATCAGGGGGTGCCAGCCTTCATGCCATGGCCAATACCAGCCTGCTCAGGCCCAGTGGCCGCGGCTGGTATGGAGCAGTGCCGTATGGCACAGGTAAACCCGCTGGGGCCGGTCAGCCCCCAGCCAGCATCTGGGAAACCCTTCTTCCCAAGGCAGCGGGAAGGCGCACGGGCTGGGCCCAGCCCCTGCATCTGAGCTGCGACAGAAGCAGAAAGAAGTGGTGCATTTATACGACACCGATGGGTGAAATAACCTTTTCTCCAGCATTGCAGCCATTTCTGCCCCTCGAAGCTGTTGGCACAAGAGCCAAGCACGGTTTTTAAAGTCCAGTGCCAGCAGCTTGAAACCCCAGGGACCGCTGGGGACAGGGGACAGCCATGGGGGGGCCAGTGGCTCATACTGGCAGCCAGTCCAGTGCAGGATTAGTCCCCCTCCAACCAAGAGGCTTGGATTACACCTGTGCAGAGCAGTGCTCCCCAGATCTGTGCCCTGGGGTCCTCCAAGGCCACAGAGCTGAGGCAGGGGGGTAGGCACCCCCATGTCCACCTTTCCTTCCCTGGCTCCCAGCAGGGGATGGGACTGGTGGAGAGCCTTAGCCTGGCCCAAGAGAGACCACTGGGGTGTGAAAATCAACGGCAGCTTGTTTTCTTAGTTTCGTTTCTAACAGCACATTAATCATGTTTGCCTGGAGGCATTCAGGTGTCCCGGGCTGCCCAGCCCCACCATCGCCCACAGGAAACAGAGCAGGGCTCTGCAGCCCTTTGGGGGATAGGATGGCATCCACCCTGCCAAGACGGACATGGGTCTTCACCAGTCATCTCCAAAAATGTGGCAGCAGAGGGGCTGGAGCCAGGAGCAGAGCAGGGCTTTGAGCTGGCACTGTGTGACAAGCCAGGCCAGAGCGGGGTTTCTGCAGGGGCAGGGATTTCTGCTCGACTCCCCATCTCCGGGAAAAGCAAACCCAGTTCATGCAAATCCCTCTCTGGCATAACCCAGTTGCCTCTCTGCACTGAGATGGATGAGGATCGCTTACTCTGACTGCAGAGCCCATCACTCAGGGAAGCCGCACAGGATCACCTAAATCCAGCTTTTTAATGAAAAAGGGGAGACAGAGCAGGCGATGATTGCCCTGGCTACCACAGGAGGCTGGGACAGCGGTGCCTGGTGCTGCTCCCTGGGCAGTGGTTGCACTAGTGTGGTGCTGTGTGCGCACAGCTGGGTTGCTGCAGGATTTCCAAGGAAATATGGGAGAGGGGGGCTGGAAAAGCCACAATCACAGCTCCTGCACCTCCCAAAATAAAATTATCTTGACTACAACCAGCTGAAACTGTTTCCTACCATCGTTAAGGTAATGGCCTGCAGGAGGGGAGGAAGCCTGGAGCCAGGACAAAGCCAGGAGGGTGCAGCCCACGGAGGGATGCAGACAGCAATTGCTGTGCCCTAGCCTAGAACCAGAGCATAGCTATGGGACTGACAGAAAGACACCAAATTCCCCTGCTCCCCCACTATGACATCACTGATGACATAAGAATCATCCTGGGCTGGCAGAGCAGTGGCACCAGCCCTGTTCCCTCTCCTGCATGGGCTGCAAGCCCCCAGCCCCACGCAGTGCTGCTCATCCAGTGGGGCAGCGCCAGGACCCTCTGGGACTCCGAGCGCTCCCGTCCCGGCAGGCTGCTGCACCATGTTCCTCGTCTCCAAAAAACACAAGACCCCCATCAGCACTTACACCGACTCTTACCGCCCACCATGCTCTGTCAAAAAGACCATCAAAGAGCAGCAGCCACAGCAGCCCTGGAAAGAAAACAAGTTTGTGACACAGGTAAATGCCATGGGAGGAGGAAACCTCAGGGTTTCTACCTCTACCCAGCTGCGGATGCTCGGTGCCGGGCGGGGGGGTGGCACGGGCACTCACAGGGTGCTTTGCTGCATGTGTGTCATGGGGAGGCCGTGCTCCCTGGTTAGGAAAGCATTTGACACCCCACAGCCTGGGCTCGCTGGCTTCTTGTCCCCTGGAGCTGCACCCCGCAGGGGCTTTGGGCTCTTGGGGCTGGTGGCCACGAGCACAAGCTCTCACACATCAGCCCCGTCCATCAGCAGGTTTCAGAGTACGCAGGGGGCAGGATCTGCTGAGGACGGGGAAACTGAGGCAGAGGCAGGGCTCAGCCCAGGGCTGCTGTGCGACACGGTGGCGATGGCGGGGCAAATGGGTGGCTCTGAGAGCTGCTCCAACACGCAGTCCCCAGGATCAGCTCAGTTCTGACGGGGGGGGCCTTCCATGCCAGGGGGACCATGCAAAGGGCCAGGGGGAGATACGAGCACCGAAAAACTCTTCCCAGCCCTGGTCCTGGAGGAGGAGAGATCCCTGCACCGTGGCCTCACTGCGGGGGGTGTCCGTGGGACATGCAGCTTTCCCCACACAGGCTAACAAGTGTGCAGGCTCCGATGCAAAGCATGCTGCGAACCGGCTCGTCTCTTGCAGCCTCGTTAGCATGTGCATTGTAATGAGAGAGCCAGCAGAGGGCATGGAGAGGGATGTCACCGCTGTGCAGGGAAATGGCTCATGCAACCAGGCCATGCATCTGCCCCCCAAGGCCCCAGCCCTCCTGGGCTTTGCCAGCTGTAGGACATTGGTTTGGTCATGTAACTCCCTTCCCAACCTCTGCTGGCCCCATACCTGGCAGTCCCAGTGCATCCACCCCATCTCCCCCTCTGCAAAGTGCCTGGATGCCTACGGACACCCTGGGTGCAGGGTGAGAGGAGCCAGTGATGCCTAGCCATCCTCTGTCCCCCAGTTTCAGGTGAGTGGGAAGCTTGAGGAGGGAGGGTGCAGTGCTGCTAGGACCCCCATGCCCACCCACTGTGCTGGGAGGCTTGATGCTCGGATCTCCAGCTGCATCTCCAGCATTAGACCGTGCCTGGTAATCGGCTTCACCACGTGCCCCGACGGCCGTGAAGACAGATGCTGCCACATGGCCTGGTATCTCTCTCCACTACCCACTGTCTGTAGGGATTAACGATGCCCCCAGTGCAAAATCCATCGAGCCAAGGTCAGTCCGAGCAGCTGATTAAGGCAGCAATGCAGGAGTACTACAGGAACACCATCGACCCCGGAGCCTACTGGCCTGAGAAGTACTGGCTGGCCAGGTCCGAAGGTACTGCCATGGTCCCAGCTGTTCCCCTGTGTCACACAGGGCACATCCCTTTGGGTCAGGGTCTGAGGGTGCCAGAAGTGGCTCTGTTCATCCCCCCTTTTGCATCTGGCGTCCCTCTCACACTGGGGAAGGGACCCTCCATCAGCATCTATGCTTGTGGCTTTGCCACAGCCACCCATCCCCATCCCTGCAGTGAGACTGTCCCTGTCCCAGGGATGTCTGCAGGTCCCCGGGATGTCTGCAGGTCCCCAGGGTTCTCTCCTCTGGTGGCCCCTAAATACTGACTGGTGGTAGGTGCTGCCTGGGGGACACCCTCCTGGCACCCCATAGCCCCCAGGGACCAAGGTTGTGTGGGCTGGGACGATTGACCAACGAGCTGGAAGTGGTGGGTGTCACCTCCATCACAGATCCTTAACAAGGACCCCGGGAGCAGCATCTCTGACATGCCCCCTGGCCCCGTGGCATTGTGTTTCGGGGAGAGGGGGAACAGTCGGGACTCTCCGTCCATCCCCCCACATCTCCAGCACCACAGGACACCCCTGCCTGTTGCTTTTACATTGCAGAGAAGTACAACCCAGTTTTTGTCAACGAGGACAAATACCTCACCTGGAGAACAGGTCCCTACAACAGCGCAGCCTGGAATAAGCACTCCTCTTACCTCCCCCTCCTGCCCAAGGTAGAGTCCAGCCCCCCTGGCCCTCCCAAACTGGAGCTGCCTCAAGTGCCACCAGCACCTTGGCCTCTGCAGCAAAAGGGTGGCAATCCTGCAAGGGCTGCCGTTGCTCTTTGCAGGAGACACGGATGGATACCTTCCTGCAAAGCATACCCATGCCATACCTCCCGAAATCCACCTGCCTCAACCAATTTGGTAACTACCCTCACCCTGTGCCTGTACTCCAGCTGTAGCTGTGCCTGTGCCATGCTGGCATCCATCTGGGTGATGGGCTGGCTGCTCCTCCTCATCCTTACCCTCGCCATCCCTCCACTTGCAGAGAGGGAGGTGGTCACCAACATGCTGCACAGGCTGCCCGTGTACACCGTGACGGGGAGGCAACCCTTCCAGGGCTACTACAGCCCCTGCTCTGGGCGCCACTACTGCCTGCGAGGGATGGACTACTACGTTGATAGGACCACTGCCATCAGAAGGCATCTCCACGCACTAGGAGAGAGGGCTGTAAGGTTGGGATGGGATGGGATGGGATGGACATGACCTCCCTTGTCCTTGGGGCCGTTGCTCACCCTACCTCCTCTGTCTCTTGCAGGAGTATCCCATGCTGCAGTTACAGCCCCAGAGCCATGTTGTGTACATCTACACATCACCTCCAGCGATCCTCCACGTACAGGAGCCCTAGGTGCCGACAGGTTCAGTGGGGGGACCGCTCCAAGCTGGTTGCCCTGGGTGAAAAGCCTATTATTTTTTCCTAATACGAGCCAGCCACTAGCTCTCCTTTCATTATGGTTTCATGCAAAATTGCTCAGAGGGTTATTCTGGGGACGATGGTGCAGACTGCAGACCCTGAGAGGTAGCGGGTCCCATCGTGGTGCCCATGCAGGCAGCAATGCAGCCACTGCACCTCCATCTCACAGGCTAAGTGGACATGACCAAGGAGGGCAGGACACTGTTCAGGTGCTGGACGTGTTGTTGCTACCAGTGGAGAAGCAGTTGCCAAATTTACTCCCAGGACAAGTGTTTCTATGCTCGGTCTCATTCAGCGGTCCTTGGGACTGTACAGCACCTGAAATCTTGCTGGTACCCTGAGCCTCCCTGCATGTAGCTTAGCAACTCCCAGATTTTGGGACCACATCAGTGTTTCTTGTGCTGCTCTTGTATTTTCTGTTGTCACTGTTTGCTCTTCTTATCCAAGAACCTGTTCCCTGGTCACGCTGTTCGTTATGCGATAATCAGCCCTGTCCTTCACCGACTGCAGGTGTGGCAGCACCTTTTAATCCCCACATGTTTACCTTTAGGATGTCTCCATTGCTGAGGCAGCTTTTTTCAGCCCTGGGGAAGCAGCAAGGGGAGAGGGGAGGCTGTTCAACCAGCTTAGTCATCACTCTGCTACTGCATCAGCCCCCCACGGGCCGAAATTAGGCATCAGGCTTTGCAGAAAACCTGTGATTGGCTTTAAATTCCTGAGCCCAGAAACTAAAACCAAGCAACAATGAGAACAAATAGGGAGCACTGGGTTCCCCATAGATGTCCCTATGCCTGAGCCTCGGTAAGATGTTTCTCAAGATCTTCTCCACGGAGAAACAGGCAGATTTTCCTGGACTGGCATGGCTCTGGGAATGAAGGTTTTAGGAAAATGGCAGTGCAAGAGAGAGTGGGTGTTTGCAGGGTGGGAGATCTGCTGGAAGCAGCTTGCTGAGGTAGCAATGCCAGGGAGCTTCAGCCTTTCTGCCTGGGCTTCGCTTTGGCCTCAGTGCCCAAAGGCACACACCAAAGTGGTGGGGACAGCTGCGTGTCTACTGCTCACCCCTAAAGAATGCTGGCAGGCAGAAGCAGGTTTTCTGCTCTTCTTCCTCACCAGAGTTTTGTCCTCCCATGGCTGATAACTTTTTCTGCTCTCCTAGGTGGGACACGAGCCACTTTGCGAAGACAGGAGGAGTCCAGAGAGGCAGCTACACCATCCACCCTGAGTTTATCTCAGAGGCTTACTCTGCCCCATCCTGTTGGTGAAGAGCAAAGATGGGCTTTCATTAAAAGTGGCTTGGGCAACCGTTCCCCTCAGACCCTTTCCTACAGGCTGGGGAAGTTCCCAGGGAGGGGGGAGAGACTTCAGCGACTGCTGGCTTGGTGGGCACTTTAACAGCCCCCAGGGGCTGGTACCCTGCTGCCACTCGCAAGCTGGAGCCCAAGAAAGCACAGAAGGAAAAGCTCTCAAAGCATAGTAACACAGCCAGAAATAGAAGCAGTCGTTGACACCCGTGTTTGTCAGCTTTGTGCTGGGCTGCTTAGGACGTGCTTGCTTTTGCCAAGTTGTCCAGGAAGAGCCGCCATCCATCTGGGATACCGAGCACGGACACGGGCTAAATAAGGAGGGGGATTTGAAAGCAGCACGTAATTAATGGAGGCATGAAATGCCCTTCTCTGACCATGATCTGGGAACCCAGTGTCAGTGTGGAACACCACCCGGCACCTTCCATGTGTGCTGCAGATCATACACCCTCGGTGCTCTGTTCCCCACAGGAGGGATGCTCCAGCACAGACCCATCTGCAGCTCCACGTTTATGTGGGGCAGCACCACCGCTGTGCCGTGCCCACACCAAGCAGCACCCTAACCCTGCTTGCGGCAGGGAAAAACCCATGAAAACCCCATCCCGGCCCAAAAGCATCCCGGCACGGCCCCCCCCAGTGCCAAACCCCAAGTGCCCCCAGCAGAGCCCCCGGGGTACCCCCACCTCCAAGTGCCCCCAGGGCATGCCCAGTGCCTCCCGCCCCGCCGGAGCTGCCTGCTGCCGAACTACATCTCCCAGGGGGGAGCGGCGGCCCGGGGGGGCCGGGCCGGGGCTGGAGCCGGAGCCGGAGCCGGAGCCGGAGCAGGGGCGGGGCGGCGGGGAGCGCCCAACCCCGGAACGGCGGCGGGCGGCCGCTGCGGTCGGCCCCGCTCCCGCTGCGCCCAGCCCCGCTGCCCGCCGCCCAGACATGGCCCGGCACCGCCGGTAAGTTTGCCGGCTCCCACGGGTTGCCCGCCGGGGAAGGATGCAGCAGCCCCCGGGGTAGGTTTTGGGGTCTGCATCCCCCACGGAGGGGGGTCGGTGGCGGGGTGCGGGGCAGGCAAGGGGGTGCCCCGTCCCGCAGACCCCAGGCTGCAGCCGGCAGCAGGGGCAGGCTCGGGAAGGCCCGCGGGGAGCGGGGTGTCAGTGCAAACCTGCACCCTGACCTTGGGGCGCAAGGCTTTCGCGCTCCGCTGCGTAGGGGCCGCGCAAGTTTTTCTTGTGAAAAATGGGTAGGAGTCTTGCCACCCGGAAAAGATTAATGGAGCCTGGAGACGCGTCCCCAGCTCCAGTTGCAAGGTGCAGCTTCAAGTTTTGCTGCTAGACAGATGTTTGGCAGTGAAAACTTACGCAGATGGTTTATGCAGCGCATTGTGCAATGTACTGTGTTGGGTTTGGAGTGGTTTCTGGGACAGCCCCTCCATCAGCAAGTGCCAGCGGTGCCGACAAGCTGCCAAAGCTGTTTTAGAAAGCACAAATCCTTCTTTCACTCTTCCCTCTCCCTCTTGGGATACTCCTGATGCCCAAAGAGCAAGTGCCCGGCATAGCAGATGCCAGCAGCCCAGTGGGGGATTGGGGTTGGGGGGTTGTGTCTGCATGCCTGGATCTGCACGTGGAAGAGCTGCCAGGGAGCACTTTAAGGGATTGATGATTGCATTTGACCCAAGGTTGTCCAGCATCATTGGCTGTTGGATACAGATGGAAATTGGGGGTCCTGAGTCGCCAGCCCAGTTCCATGAGCCATCTGCCGCTCTCTGGAGCTGCCAGCACCAAGAGCTTCATGGTGACTCAAGGTCTGGAAAATCGCAGGGACCGTGCCAGAAGGATGTGCTTAGGTTTCCATTTCTTCCCCATATCGTGTTGTAGCGCTTGGGTGTTGGGGTGGGCTCAGGTTTCAGCCTGCCTCCACATCCGAAATGCTGAGCGCTCCCAAAGTGCTGAATCAGCTCTTTTAAGAAAGGATCTGGGGGGGCAAAACAGGGCACCGCATCCTGCTGTGGGGCATTTCGTCTTGGAGGATGGAGATAAGCACGAGTGAGATTAACACCTGTGGGACCACTGGGGAGAGAGGCTGTTGGAGTGATAGGGTGGTAGATGAAGCGCATTTTGTATCAGCAGGAATTGGGCCGGGGAACCAAAAGACAGCGGCAAAGACACCGAAATCTTGATCGCTGTGTATCTTAGATAGCACATGTGGCAAATAAAATAAGCTAATAGCGGACTGATGCCTTGCGCCAGGGTTTCATACGCCTGACCCACTGGGCCACATCCCTGCCTGGTGCCGACTCCTTCGGTGAGAGTGATGAAATTACTGCAGTTTCTTTTTTGGGCAGAGATTTATATCATCCCGGCATGTTGATGTGTGGAACTCCTTGTATTTGATGTTTTGCTTTCGCTGCTGTTGGGGACAAGCTGTGTGGTTTTAGTGGGTGCCTCTCCGAGAGCTGCTGGCCCCACAGGTGCCGAGGAGCTGGTTGCTGGGCACTGGGTTACCCCATGGACTACAGCTTCGGGGCCAGGCTACCTCCAACTCCCCCAGGGGCTGTAGGATATCTTCAAGGTGAGCACACAGACATCCTTGAAGGGAGAGCACCGGAGCTTTCTCGGTCATGGTTTAGTCATGAGCCGGCAGCACCACAAGTGGTGTGCAGGGTTAAAGTGAAAACCCAGCTTATTAAAACTTCATCTTGCTAATTAGCACAGGGTGAAGAGCAAAGACAGACGATGTTGTAAAGGGGGAATTGTCAGGTGTGTTAAATATTAAGTCATCTGCTGCCAGAACTGACTCCCAGTGGCTTTTTTGTATTCATGGTCGGACACTGGATGAGGTGTCTAAATGGGTTTGGAGCATCGCTCGACACTGGCAGCTTTAAGGGACATAACTGGGCTGTAAAGTGACAATTCCTGCAATATAGGTGAAAGTATTTAAGGCTGGGCAGAGCTAATGCTGCAGCTTCAAATCTCCTGTCTGCTCTTACAGATGGAGAGAGGTGCTGGCAGCGCGTCTGCACTTTGCAGATGAGCTCTGTATTCACGTGGCCCCCTTGGATTTGGGATTTATCCCCTGGGTGCCCGGTGCTGTTTAATCCTGGCTTACGAACCAGCTGGCAGTGGTAGGGCTGCTTGTTTCTTTTCGCTCAAGGCAGCCTCGTTACTCTGCTGAATCATGACTCTGCTTAAAATCACAAGACTTGGGGAAGGAGAAAAAAAAACCAAACCCTGGGTTGGTTTTTATTTTGCTTTCTGATTCCGGAGACCCTGCAAATGCAGGAGGGGAGAAGCCTTCACCGGCCCTTCCCGCTCACCTGGCAGGGAGGGGAGATGCCAGCCTGAAGCCCGTGACTCCGGGAGCCGAGGCTCGGCGAAGCTCGCGCCTTTCGTGCCACCACGATGCCTGTGGCAGCCGCCTCTTGGCTGGGCGCCACCGCCTCAAGCACGCCCCGGCCGAAGGGTTGGCTGCTCATGCATCCATCACCGTGCCTGAGTAAACACACCGGTGACGTGCTGGATCCCCTCCTCCTGCCCGCGGACACATGCTGCTCAGCGCGCAGCCAGCTCGTAGCCCCAAAACACCCTTGCGCGATGGAGAGGACGAAACTGCCAGGGACGTGGAGACATAGCAGAGCTTGTATTTTATGAGACTAAAAAGCCATCTGCAGCGGAGCCAGGCAGCAGGCAGGGATCCGCGGGAGGCAATGGACGGGTGAGTACCGGTACCAGCACTGTGCCCCTGGCGGGATGAGCTGCCTCCTGGCTGGGGCTGTCCATATCTGACAGCCAGGTGCTGTGGGGAATTTGCTGCTGTGTCTTGCCACAGAGGCAGCAGCCCCAACAGCAAGCATCTGTTCTCTTCGCAGGCAGTGCAGAGGCCCCCCCCAGCCATAGCCTTTCCCCGAGCCCCTCAGGCTGGGCAGCATGTCTGTCCCTGCCGCGACCACAGCCGGGACGGTGAAGGCAGGGGTCTGTCCCTGTCCCGCTAAGGCAGAGCTGCTGCCCTGGCACAGAGGCCGGGGTCTCTGCCACCCATATTCACCCCGGGGTGGCTTGTGCGCCGCAGAAATAAACCCAGGTCCCCGGGATGATCCGGTGCGGTGTCCGGGGGGATCCTTGCGGGTGGCTGTACAGGGCTAGGGAAGCAATCAGTGCCTCTAATCTGCGGGGGGGACCAGGGTCTGCGGGGAACAGCCCTGTCCCCTGTGCCAGCGTTGTCGCTGGGTGCCCCCGCCTGTCCCACCCGCTCCCATCAGCGCCAAACAGCTGGGATGGTGATTTCACCCTTTATGACTCCAGAAATCCCTCCAGAGAACTCCAGTGCTGCTGCAGACCTCTCCAAGGGAAATTAAACCCCCAGGAGAGGTTTGCTCATCCCCCATCTCAGGTTTGCGAAGTCCCTTTGGCAGGGCTGGTCCCCCGCGGGGGGTTGCGGAGCAGAGCCAGAACCCTGCATGTGGAGGCTTTTTTTCCCCCTGCAGCTGTTTTGCAGAGAACTAATTTCCCCCTTAATTTGCCATCCTAATTCCCTGCTCTTTTATGGGGTTGGAAATAACCTCCTGGTGAAATCTGTGGTGTTTCCTTAGCTTGACTCCTGACAAGATGTTTGGGGAGGAGGCGGCAGCACCTTGCACCGGAGGGGAGGGTTTCCCGGCATCCCTGCGTGGGAAATTGGTGTGTGTCCCTGGCACGAGCTTGGCCCCTGGCGTGGTTCAGACCGGACCCCACCAGGGCAATAGAGACCAGTTAAATGTTATTGACCCTCTTTAAACGAATGCCCTAATTGCAAAGTTGCTGGGGTTAGTGGTGCTGTGGGTCTCACAGCCCGTGGTTAGCGCTGGTGTTGGTAAAAATAGAAGCGGTCAAAAAATGGATTTTTATTTTTACTCCATAAAGTGTGTCCTCCTCAGATGTTTTGCTTTCATCTCGAGTTGAGGCAAGACGACTTGCTGCTTCCACAGAACAGGAAGAACAAGCTTTGTTTTGGGTCAGCTGGGGAGCTCCAGCACAGCAAGCTGCAAACATGCTGTTTGGCTTTGACACCCTCCCTTCCCGTTTTCTTTTTTTTTCTTTTGAGGAGTTTAAAGGTTACCACAATGTCATCTTGGAGCAAAATAACAAGTTTGCATTCCAAAAAAAATGTCGAAACAGGCTTTGCATGAGCAGGCACCTCTGCAGGCTGCGGCTCCTGAGTGTGAGGTGGCAGGCGTTGTCTCCGGGGAGCTTGGGAGACCTACCTCTCATCTGGGATGGAGCCAAATCACCGGCTGGAGAAGGCACAATTTGTTAATGAGGCAGAAAAAGAGAGGGGCCTGACGGGCACAGAGTGAGATCCTGTTTTCAGAGACCTCCCTGGCCTGTGGGTGTGCTGGGCAATGCCTGCGAACACCCTTCTCAGCATCTTTGTTGGAGTGGCACCTGAGCAGGTGATGTCCGTCAGCCCAGGACAGCCACAGGGGTTTGATCCTGGCCCAGCCAGAGCGACCAGAACAGGATTAAATCCACCAGCTTGGACACCTGGCTTGCACATCCCTTTGAAACAGATCAGTGTCCAAGGGCCACAAAAGGCTGCAAAACCTTTCTTAAAAAACACATTATTTCTTTACTGGCAGCAGCAGTGATGGCACCTTCGTGTACGTCATGAGCTCCAGCCCATGGGGGGAAAAGAAAGAAACAGCCTAAAAATAGAGCGGCTTCGAAGTAGTTCATAAATAATAAACCAGCCTCCTGAAAGGGAGATGGAAATCCAGAAACTCCCGGAAGCCATGGGAGCTGCTGTCAATTTTACATGTAGTGAGGAGGTGGCTGTCCCCGCAGAGGCATCATCAGCCATGTCTTGGGCTAAAAACCCTAAATGAGAGCTGGGAAAGAAAACACTGTTTATTTCCTCTTTCTTTTTCAGAAAACGTGAAAACTTTTAAAAATTCTTTTCTCAAATAATTTGTGAGAGCCACTCAATGGGCAGCTGCATTTTATTTTCTCGCCCCTTGAGATTTGCAGTCCCCAGATAAGGCATGCATGGGACACAGGCATGCCTCTGGTGCTGATAGGTATTTGCATCTCCCTTGCTGGCATCCCAAAAATTCCCAGTGCCGAGAGGGAGGGAGCTTGTTGGGGCTCAGCATACCCGCCTGTATTTCCAGAAGCATCTTGCCACTTGTGGCATTGCTCAGCTGTGCTGCTTTTGGCCGAGACCCTTCTGCAAACCTCCTCGCCCTGCCATCCCCAGTACAATCCTGCGCTGCTTCACCCTAAAGCCAAGGAGGGGTTGATAGAGGGGATGAATGTTTATCCCAAGCACAGCAACTTCCCACCACTGTCTCTTCTCTGCCTTTATTGCCTCATTTTTGCTGGGCTCGGGCACCCTCACATCACACATGCCGGTGGCTGAGGACCCCGTTCCCGGGGTGCCGGATCTGGCCCTGGGTGACACAGCAGGGTGGTCGGAGCCGCCTCCATCCCGTGCCGGAGCTCCCCAGCAGCCAGCGAGGGCTCCGTGGGACTTGGCTGTGGGACAAGTCGTTTAGCTAAACCTATCGCCCGTTCAGGCTAATCGCTTCCTAATGCCGCCGTAATCCCATTTAAAGCAACTGGCAGCCTAGAAAGTTATCAGCTCCCAGGGGAAGGTTAAAATGACCCGACCGGCAATGAAAAAGTTCCCTGAGCTGCGCGGTCTGGCCCAATACGCACTGCAAGACGAATATAAAATGCTGTATGTTTTGTGGAGCCCACACCCAGGTGCCACTCTGGGTTTACATCTAGGCATCCCCATAGTGGAGCAGTGATGCTCAGGACCCCTTTCTGCTTTGTCCATCTTTTTCTGGGGAGAAAGATCTGTCTGAGGTGCAAACAAAAATGGGGACATTTGCTCCGGCTTGTCATGCCTGCGGCAGGGAGAGGGTTCGGTATTTCATTTTGGATCTTTTTCTTCTTTTTTTTAAAAAAGAAAACAACCCCTTTAGAGGGAGTCTCTGCAATCAGCTTCATTCATGCCCAAAAAGTTTTTTTTTCTCCAGCCCCGGGGCTTGGGGAGGAGATGGCGTGCCCTTGTTTGCTGGCGCTAGGCAGGTACTGGCCAGCTGGTGTGCGGCTCTGCAGCTCCTCTCCTTCCCCTGCTCCTCCCGCGGCTGGGTTTGTTTCTCACTCTTCCCTGTCCTTACTTTACTTTTCCCGTCTGGATCCCGGCGCTGTGCTTGGCCGAGCCCAGCCAGCCTGTGGCCAAGGAAAAGCCATTAGGCTCTTGGCGCAGCCCACTTCCCCGGGGCCGCACACAGGGGAGCGGGCTGGAGCCGAAACACAGCCTGGGGCCCTGCTGGATGGAGGAAGAACCCTTTGGAGGCCCTGCACCGCTCAGTCCCAAGAAAATTAGCCTTTGTCCTGCTCGGAGACGTCGCAGGCGTCTGGGTGTATGGCAGGAGCGAGCCACTCTCCTCCCACCTGGGGCTGCTGGTGCGGTACCTCCCGCAGCCGTGCTTTGCTGTGCAGCGCATCCCCTGTGTGCACCCCAAAAGCAGCCGTGAGCTGCTGGTACCCCAGCCCCATTTGGCCATCTGGGGGCTGCAGAGAAGCTGGGATTTACTCACCTTCGCTGCAAAGCATCCCTGGGCTGGAGCAGCCAGGACACACATGGGATTGGGAGGGGATGGCGCTGTGGATGAGCTGAGTTAAATCTGCCAGGGAGGCAGTTTGATTAAATTTAGGAGCGGCTGCCTGGAATTCATTACCTGGTGTCTTTTATGGCTCTTAATTAGCCCTGTCCCTTAAAGATACTGTCAGTGGGCTAATCCAGCTCCTGCTAACCTCCTCCTACCTCCTCCCAGTCTCTGCTCCTCCCTCGCTGAAAGTCTTACCCCCTCAAAAATTAATTATGTCAACGATTTGGCCCTTATTGCCCTGGGGTTGTTCTCCACGTGGGCCTCAGGCTGTTCTCCGCACGTGTTCTCCGCCTGGGGTAATTGGAGATGGTGTCTGGTACGTGGCGTACAGCACCTGGCACATCGCAGCCCAGCAGCTGGGGGGCAGGGGGAGCTGCTGAAATGGAGTCAGCAAAGGGATGACAAGTGGTCCCTTGATTCAGAGATTCTTCTGAGACTATTTATATCCTATATTTATATCGTTTTTCAGAGACGGGTGCGCCGGGACTTGGTGGAGGTGGGAACTCTCCTAACAGTCCTTTGTCTTCTGCTGAGAGCCCCAGACTTGCTGCAAAAAGATCGTCCTTCCCACTCCTCTACAAAAAACTCCAGATAAACCAGAGCACCATGTACACCTTCCTGCCCGAGAACTTTACGCCAGTGAAGCAGAAGCCCTCCAAGGAGCTGAGGCCCATGCTGGGGGCCATCTTGCTGGGCCTTATCCTGTTCATTGCCGCGGTGGTGGCCTGGTGCTACTACACGGTGTCCCTGCGGAAGGCGGAGCGGCTCAAGACGGAGCTGATGGACCTGCGGGCGGACGGCTTCGTCATCAGGAACCAGCACGGGGAGGTGGTGTTCCGGCTGGCCTTCCGCTCGGGCAGCCTCGACCTGGAGTCGTGCTCCAAGGAGGGCGAGATTTTGAGCTGCACGCGGTCGGGCGGGGGGCCGCTCAACTTCTTCATCCAGACGGTGAAGCCCAAGGACACGGTGATGTGCTACCGCGTGCGCTGGGAGGAGCTGGCGGACGGCCCGGCGGTGGAGCACACCATGTTCTGGGAGGACGCCCACTGGTACGGGGGCTCAGAGATGAGCACCCAGCACTGGCCCATCCGCCTGGCCGGCTACCAGGAGCCCGTGCCCTATGTGACGAGCGACGTCTACTCCTTCCGCGACAGCTTTGGCGGCATCCTCGAGCGCTACTGGCTCTCCTCCAAGGCGGCAGCCATCAAGATCAATGACTCGGTGCCCTTCCACCTGGGCTTCAATGCCACCGAGCGCACCCTCTTCTTCCAGGCCCGCTACAAGGACTCTCCCTACAAGCCCCCGCCGGGGCAGCAGCCCTTCCCCGAGCTCAGCTACCGGGTCTGCGTGGGCTCCGACGTCACCTCCATCCACAAGTACATGGTGCGCCGCTACTTCAACAAGCCCTCCAAGATCCCCGCCGAGAACGCCTTCCGATACCCAATCTGGTCCACCTGGGCACTCTACAAGAATAATATTGACCAGGACAAACTCTTGCGATTTGCTGAAAAGATCAAGAAGTACCGTTTTAACTGCAGCCACATTGAAATTGATGACATGTACACACAAGCCTATGGGGACTTTGACTTTGACCCTGTCAAGTTCCCCAACGTGACGGAGATGTTTGCAAAACTGAGGGAAGATGGGTTTAAGGTCACCCTGTGGACTCACCCTTTCATAAACTACAATTCCTCCAATTTTGGGGTGGGGATCGAGCGTCAGCTGTTCATCAAGGAGCCATCTGGGCGGCTGCCAGCCATGGTGGAGTGGTGGAATGGCATTGGGGCCATCCTGGACTTCACCAACCCGGCAGCCCGGGACTGGTTCCAGAGCCACCTGCGCCAGCTCCGACACAAATATGGCATCTCGTCCTTCAAGTTTGACGCGGGTGAGACCAGCTACCTGCCCAAGCAGTTCAGCACCTTCCGCCCGCTCTCGGACCCCAGCATCTGGTCACGGCGCTACACGGAGATGGCCATCCCCTTCTACGAGCTGGCCGAGGTGCGGGTGGGCTACCAGTCGCAGAACATCTCCTGCTTCTTCCGTATCATTGACCGTGACTCCGTCTGGGGCTACGAGCTTGGCCTCAAGTCCCTCATCCCCACAGTGCTCACCATCAGCATGCTGGGGTACCCCTTCATATCCGCTGACATGATTGGGGGGAATTTTTTCCCCAACAAGACAGACGGGGCAGTGGAGATCCCCGACCGGGAGCTGTACGTGCGGTGGCTGGAGCTGTCGGCCTTCATGCCCTCCATGCAGTTCTCCATCCCACCCTGGCTGTACGACAAGGAGGTGGTAGAGATTGCGCAGAAGTTCACGGAGCTCCACGAGTCACTGGTGGCCCCGCTGCTGCTGGAGCTGGCCGGGGAGGTGACCGACACAGGCGACCCCATCATCCGTCCCATCTGGTGGATCTCGCCCCGCGATGAGGCCACTCACAGGATCGACTCCCAGTTCCTCATCGGGGACACCCTCATGGTGGCCCCCGTCCTGGAGATGGGCAAGCAGGAGCGCGATGTCTACCTGCCAGCGGGCAAGTGGCGCAGCTACAAGGGGGAGCTGTTTGAGAAGACCCCGGTGCTGCTCACGGACTACCCTGTTGACCTGGACGAAGTCGCCTATTTCCTCTGGGTTTCCTAACAGGCTCCTCCATCAGCTTTGGGACAACCATGCCTTACCTAGGACTTTGTAACAGATAATAATTCTAATTGCACATTTCATTTCCGACTGGGGATAAGGACAGGAATTAAATAGACTTCACTGTCCTTGGGGTAATTTTTTTTTTATTTGGAGGGTGGGTTATGTTTTATTTTTATTTGGGGCAGGTGGGAGACTCCAGTTGGGTTATGGTAGGCAGAAATTTCTCTGTATAGGTCATGAAGGACTTGTCAGTCTGTCTGCAGACACGTAGTAAACTCAATACCTTTTCAGTTCCCAAGGATTTCAAAAGGTGGAGGTTTGTTAGTGCCAGTGGGAGTGTTTCTGGTCTCGTGGGAGTACGCAGTGCTGGGCATGGGGGTGTGTACCGTGGGAGGGTTGCTACAGCACAGCCTGCCTTAAGTTTTATAATGTGGCAAATATATTTAAAAGGACTTTTTTAAGAGCAGAAAACAAACCAGAGATACGTATATATACACAAACGTTTTTTTCCCCCTTTGGTCTAGTGTGGCACTGGACTAACAGTTGCTCCATGCTTCTGCTTTCCCGGGTACCAGGCGGGCCAGGCTACTCGAGTGATGTCCAGGTATTTTAACTGTATGGGCTGTGTATCACTTGCTGGGGCAGCTGCATCCCACCTCCTCACCCATTTAACACCCTCTGCAACGCACATGCCTGTGTTTTGCCTTGGGTGTCAACATTTCCTAGAGCAGTGCCGTCCACACCAGCATGCCCCATTAGTCTTTTTAAAGCATCTATGGCCCCACTTCATTGCATGATTATCCTGCTGATATCATCCCTTTTGATTTTTAAGGACAGATGAACTTTCAGGTTTGTTGCTGGCAGAAGGACTGCCTGGAGCAAAGCCGTTCTCAAGAAGTACGTGCAGCACTTTCCCGGGAACAGCCGGTTCCCGCGAGCGGCACGTGTCTTGGATTGATGGTGATGTTTGCTGCTAGCCGGCTTGCCGGTGGGTGGAAAACACCGGCTTTTGCACTGATGGGTCTGTGCCAGCAGAAATGTTCTCATCTACCATGAAATTAACCTAATACCCATCTCTGTCTCAGGTCGCAGTTAGAGGTGATGATTTTGTTAAGGGTTTTTCTGAAGCAGCCCTCCTCTCTCCCCTGGAGAATTAGGGGCCTTCCTCAGGCAGCGTTTGTGGTGCTGGAGGGGGGTTGCTGTCAGAGGCTTCTGGAGGGGACACGGGGTGACGTGGTCCTGCACCCCAAGTCCCCGGCAGCTGGGATGGAGCTGCAGAGACGCCTCTCTCCCAGCTTTCCCATTTGGTTTTGGATGGGAAGATGCATTTACAGAGAGCTGTGGGCAACCTCCGCTCCGAGACAGAGCAAACAGGATTGAAGTCTGGCAGCTTCCCTCCCCAGGGCAGGACATTCCCGGCTGTGCCCTGCTTGGGAGCGTGTTTCAGCCCCTGAATTTTTAATGAGCCTCTGCAGAATTGAACTGCATTGGCTGGGAAGGTTTGGGGCACCCTGCCCAGGCTACGGCCAGCCAAGGAGAGCTCAGCATCTGCAGGGTTTCTCATGGGATTTTGTCTCAGCTGAGCATGGGTCCGGCAGGAGTCTGCCACCTGGGGAGATGGTGCTGTGCTTTGGGTAGGGTTGGGTACCAGCGAGGATCTTTCTCAAAGCCCATCTTCTGCCACTGGGCTTTGCAGGAGGCAGAAAAGGAGATGCATTAAGGCTGGGGGTTGTGATGGGGTCCAGGAGTGGAAATGTAGATGTTTGGGGAAAAATCTGAAGTGCTTTTATAGTTAGGAAGGAAGTAAGGAAGTCCAGATTGATGGACTCTTTGGAGCATCCCTTCAGGTCTGAATCTGCCCTGCATAATTTGGTGTTTCAGCCTCAAAATGAGATGCAGGGGAGCCTTATAGGTCCCTGTCCAGCTGGAGCACAAGCATGTCCCAAAGCCTGTTTCTTATGGCTTTTAACTGCGAAGGACTCGGCTTTGTTCCGTGCCGCCAGTGCAAATAATGGTTATGTTACAAGTTACAGACACCCTCTGGCAAGGAGTTAATCCTGGAGACCCAGCATCAGTCGTCAGGGCACTGGCAGGCTTTGGCCCTTGGACTGGAGGGTGGAGGTGAAAGTGAGGAGCTCCTGGAGATGAGTCTGACCACAGCCTGCAAGGAGGACAGGGTGTGGAGAGGGCTTCTCCAGCCCCAGAAATGCATAAAGGCCATGGCTTGAGGGTGTCCAGCTCTTCCCTTTCAACCTTTGCTTGTGAAATACTTGTCCTCCCTTGGCATGGGAGTCATTGGGTGGAGGAGATGTTGCTGCACGGCTCAGCTGCCAGTGAAGAAGTGGGATCCTTGGCACGGGACTTCATGGGAAGCATCCCAGCTTGACCAGAAGTTGCTGTCTTCTTGTCCCCTGTCTCCACTGTGCCACTCACCACATCCCTCACTAGTAAGGGGTGAGGCTACGTGAAGAGGAACACAACATTCCTGTTAGTATCCCTTTATTATTAAAAGGCTGGAAGCAGCTGGATGAGTGCCTTCAATCTCCTTACAGTGGTTTTAGGTGCTGTCAGGAAGGTTATAGAGGAAATTCTCCATTAGACACACTGTCTTCCTTCCCCTCCCCTCAAAAGAAAGGATTTTATTATCAAAGTTTTAATTTTCTTTTTATTTAACTATATGAATAAGTGGGTAAGAGTATCCTTATTTTTCTAAATGCTGTAGTTAGGGCATAAGTGGCCGTGGCTATTTAGTGCTCCAGCTAGGAGAAAGGTAAGGCTGTTGGGTGGATATAAGGGATGATGCTGAAGAACAGGTCCATATGGGTGGCTCTCTGTGGGTCCATGGCACCAAGCCTTGCTGCGTGTTGGGGACAGACTCAGCAGTGCTGCCTGAAGCTAGCTATCTCACAGGCTAGGTGCCCTTTCCATCCAACTTTTTACCAAAAACACTATTTCGAACACTACACTGTAGCACTGCAGGACTCGAGGACCTCTAGGACAAGCACTCTGTGCCCTGACACCTTGGGAACTGCTGCTAGGGAGATTTCTCTGGTTTACACCATGGGTCACTGGCCAAAGCAGGGTTTAGTTGGACTCAGCCAAAGAAAAGCCCCAAAACAGGTTTGGGAGTTGGATTCAGCCTTTTTGACCCCAGCCAACAGCTGATTGTGGCTGAGCAGCAGGTCAACGTGATGCCTGTGTGATTGAATTCTGAAGCTTGCACTGTCGTGTGTCGGGTTTTCTGAATGCTTGTGTTTGCACATGCTGTCCTATGTCGGACTGTAATGCTGGTGGGTTTGTTTTTAACCACTTTTCTAATTCTTAATTGTTATGAAGACAGAACTGTAACATGAATCGCCTTGATTGATATAAAATTTTGGAAAACAAAAGGAAGTTTAACTACGTCCATCTGTACCAAGTACATGGGGCAGATTTGGGGCTTTTTTTCACCCTAGACTTCACTGAAATCAGAGATGAGATTGTTGGTTTATTTAAAGCTTGCAGTGTGCAGCTTTGATGTATGTTTTAAGGGAGGATCTGGCAGCCACCCCACTCTTGCGTTTGCAGTGTTGGCAGGAGATGAGGATATGGAGGTGACCCACTGGATCACAGATTGCCCTCCCTTGGTTCCTGACAGCAAAGGGAATAGCGGTGTCTTAGGGCTGGCCTGGAGAATACCATGTCCAGGCAAACCCTGATGCTGCGTCCACCCCAAGGGGTGGGGACCAGACCATTGTGCCCCTATTTCTGCTGACATCCACCCAAAGAGGACCTATCGACATGGACTCGGGGGGGTTTGCTGATCTACACTGCTCTCAGAGAACACATGCTTCGGGACTGTTTGCAGGCGCTGAAGAAGAGGAGCCTGCTCTTGGCTTCCCTCGGGTACTCCAGAAGGTCCATCTGGGCCCTGGCTGTCCCCACTGCCCCTGGGGTCCCCCTTTCCAGATGGTGCTGACGGCCAGGACGGGGATGGAGTAGATGTTTGTGGCTATGGGATTGCCAGAAATGGAACGTGTGAAACTTGTTTAGCAGCCTGCCTTGCCCCCCCTTTGCCCCATACAATGTTTTTCCTGCCCTTCCCATTGTTACTGTACAAACCGCAGCTGGCCTTGTGGCACTTGGGCATCACTAGCACTGGCCCACACATGCGGCTTGGCTTGAGGAATGAGAGGGACTTCGATTTGCTCCTTTTGCAATAAAAGACATTTTCCCAATGCTTTTCCTTTGCCTTCTCCCTTGGGTGCGAGCGGCATCCATACACTCAGCTGATGCTCACATGGTAGGGGTGAAGCTGGCTCTGGCTGGAGACCTGGGGGCAGGTTGGCAGCTTGCAGCACTTGCGGCCTTGCAGCAAATCCTCAGTAATGCAGGAGTCCTCCCTGGAATCGGTGGGTTTGGTTTTGGTTTTGTTTTGGTTTCCAGCCTCCCAAAAGCTGGCGCTGTGTGCAGGGTAGGGGTGTGAGGCTCGCCAGGAACATGGGGACAGCAAGTGGGGTCTGCTTTGTGCTGGGTCCCAGCTAAGTGGCAGTGCTTGAAAACACATCCATGGCTGTGTACAGCACAGGGAGGAGTGTTAATGGCAAAGTCCAAACCCCAGTGGGGCTACAGAAAAAGCCCAATTCGTTTCAAAGCGGATTTCAAGGAGGTGCCTATGGGTGACAGCAGAGCAGTGGATGCTGACCTATGAGATCCTGGCTGCGAGCATGTCCGTCCCTGCCCGAAATCACGGCTTTTATTAAAAGTAAGAAAAAAAAACAGGCAGGCAGGCAGAGCCCAAGGCTGGGGAGGACCGTGGTGAAAGGACAAGCTGACAGCAGCAGAGAACCTTTGGGCACGTGGCCAGGCTGGCAGCCTCGGGAAAAAAACAACCTCCTCAATTGCAGCTCATCCGGAAACGGGCAGGAGCTGCCAGCCTGCACATCCTTCGCATCGGGAGAGCCACAAAGGTGGTCTGTGCTGACGCAAAATCCCAGAGGCTAAGTAGAGAAAAGCACAGATTTTTATTTATTTTCTTATTATTTTTTGCCAGTGGGGCTGGGTGGGTTTTAGCTCAGCGATCGTCAAAGATTAAGGGCAATAAACTCCCCCTGCAAAAAACAGGCAGCCTGGGGTTAGCAGTGGGCTGGGGGAGAGTCCCATGTCACCAGGACCTCCAGCAAACAGCTCTGGCTCGGCACTGGGAGTGCAAAAAACCAACCAGGACTGAAGCTTAGCAAGGCAAACAAGATGTGCCTCTGGCAGCTCACATCCCCGGCATGGCAGGAGGGTTGTGGAGAGGCGGCCGCGGTGCCACCTCCTCACAGGATGCCTCCGGCACCGGTTCCTCGTGGCTCCCTGTGGCTTGGCTGGCCAGCAGGGAAAGGCACTGGGGGAAAGATTGGAAAGGGATGGGGATCTGGGGGAGAAATTTTTGCATCCAAATGCTACCAGGCAGCTCATACCATCCCCAGAGTTTGCAGAAAGTCTCAGTGATGCCATTTTTTTTCCCCCAGCCTGTGATGCAGGCGGGCAGCAGAGCTGTGTGTGTGCCTACGGAGCATGCTGATTATAGGGGCAGAGGTGCGGTATAAGGGGGCTGGAGCCTGGCTCTCCCACCTCTCCCCAGCACTGTGGGCATCAGTTTTTCAGAAAGCTTTTCTTGCTTCAACAACAGCTGAGGAGTTTTGCTGGGGCCCCCTGGGACCCTCTGATTGCCCCAAGCCCAGCTGTCAGAGACCCCTTGGGGCTTCAAAGAAGCAACTGAAAGAGGAAGCATTCAGAAATACTTTCTCGTCCTCAGGGAAGATACATCAGTGGAAACCACTATCCTGGAGTGGGAGAAAGCCCATGGTAAGGACCCAGAGATGGTCTGTTAACCCTGAACACTGCTGCGAGACTGAGCATTGTTTTCCCTTTCACATCCCTAGATTAAAGGGGGGGGGTTCCCTTCCCATCGCCACAGCAGTGATAGCATTACTGCATCTTGAGCGTCTTCAGGGGCATCTAGAAGATGTTCTGGCTCATCCCACTTGACACTGCTCTTGTGCCACTGTGAGCATGCAGGGTCCCTGTTGCACAACAGACCCATGATGGGTGATGGCGATCTGAGATGGTTTTGGGGCTGCTTCACCTGAGCACCAAACCAGATCTGGAGTGAGTGCGATGTTCTTCAGCCCCTGTTTACTTTTCTTTTTACAAATGAATCAGTCTCTCACTTTGGGAAGGGGCATTGCAGCCCGGAGACCCCAGGACTCTCCTAAACTGCTTAGTCATGTCATCTTTAAACTTCTCTTTGCTGAAAAACAGGGAAGATATTGGAACAAAAGTGGAGAGTATTTCACAGCCAGCCTGCCTACCCCAAGCCTGAAGGTGCTGCTGAGATGCTTTCACCCAGGAGAAGACACCTCCATGGGTAGAAGGATGCTGGCTCATGGACAAGGAAATCCATCAACACAGCTGGTGGCATGGGAGGACATTTTCCATGGGGAAACTGAGGCAGGAGGGCACTTGGGCTAGTTTGTTAATTGTCCGAGTTTTCTCAGGAGGATGATGGCCAAGTCCTCTCCTGGGACCTGATGGATTGCACCCTTTGGCTCTAAATGTCATCCCAAAACACACGCGCATCCTATTAGGTCCTAACCCATGCATGACTTGCTGCTAGGTTTTAATCTTGATGGCCATGAGATTTTACCACATGCTTACAGGCTTGGCTGAATCCACACCACAGACACAGTTCTTAATTTCTTCAAGTAAAAGGGGGGGAATGGTTGCCACAGCATTAGCAAGTGCTATAGCTTCTTTCTCCTTGCTCAGATAGCTCAAGCCATAGGAAATGCAAACTCCCCTTGCTCTAGCATCAGCACCCATCTGACATGCAGGCTGAAAATGGGATGCCTTCCTCTTCAGGGTAATCACAGACTGTTTTTTGTAAAAAAAGAATTCTGCTGCAACTGCCTCCTTCACTAAGTAAATGAAATTATAAATATCTCAAAGGATCAGCTGTGAAACTGGGTAACAAAGGAATCCATGTAATTTCCTTTGTAAACCAGAAGAGTGCATGGCATTTCTTGCTGGGAAAAGATTACGAGCAGAGACTGTGTTTCTCTATGTTGTATTTGTCATAACTGCAATAACTAAGTCAGCCATCCAATGTATTTTAATAAGTAAGTTATTCTACAGCACTTGCCACACAAAACAGAGGTCATAGTGTTTTCTTTGAATTTCATACTGAAGTATTTCTACTTTAAAAACTATTAACATTCCCAGGTCATTAAAGTCATTGGTTCATTAATCCCTGAGACCATTGCAGTAGGTAATGGAGGAGCCTGTTAGGAAACCCAGAGGAAATAGGCGACTTCGTCCAGGTCAACAGGGTAGTCCGTGAGCAGCACCGGGGTCTTCTCAAACAGCTCCCCCTTGTAGCTGCGCCACTTGCCCGCTGGCAGGTAGACATCGCGCTCCTGCTTGCCCATCTCCAGGACGGGGGCCACCATGAGGGTGTCCCCGATGAGGAACTGGGAGTCGATCCTGTGAGTGGCCTCGTCGCGGGGCGAGATCCACCAGATGGGACGGATGATGGGGTCACCCGTGTCGGTCACCTCCCCAGCCAGCTCCAGCAGCAGCGGGGCCACCAGTGACTCATGGAGCTCCGTGAACTTCTGTGCAACCTCTACCACCTCCTTGTCGTACAGCCAGGGTGGGATGGAGAACTGCATGGAGGGCATGAAGGCCGACAGCTCCAGCCACCGCACGTACAGCTCCCGGTCGGGGATCTCCACTGCCCCGTCTGTCTTGTTGGGGAGGAAGTTTCCTCCAATCATATCTGGCAGTACAAATGGGTACCCCAGCATGCTGATGGTGAGCACTGTGGGGATGAGGGACTTGAGGCCAAGCTCGTAGCCCCAGACGGAGTCACGGTCAATGATACGGAAGAAGCAGGAGATGTTCTGCGACTGGTAGCCCACCCGCACCTCGGCCAGCTCGTAGAAGGGGATGGCCATCTCTGTGTAGCGCCGTGACCAGATGCTGGGGTCCGAGAGCGGGCGGAAGGTGCTGAACTGCTTGGGCAGGTAGCTGGTCTCACCCGCGTCAAACTTGAAGGACGAGATGCCATATTTGTGTCGGAGCTGGCGCAGGTGGCTCTGGAACCAGTCCCGGGCTGCCGGGTTGGTGAAGTCCAGGATGGCCCCAATGCCATTCCACCACTCCACCATGGCTGGCAGCCACCCAGATGGCTCCCTGATGAACAGCTGACGCTCGATCCCCACCCCAAAATTGGAGGAATCTGTGTGTATGAAGGGATGAATCCACAGGGTGACCTTAAACCCATCTTCCCTCAGTTTTGCAAACATCTCCGTCACGTTGGGGAACTTGACAGGGTCAAAGTCAAAGTCCCCATAGGCTTGTGTGTACATGTCATCAATTTCAATGTGGCTGCAGTTAAAACGGTACTTCTTAATGTTTCTTGCAAAATCCAGAACTTTATCCTGATTGATATCTTTTTTGTAGAGTGCCCAGGTGGACCAGATTGGGTATCGGAAGGCGTTCTCAGCGGGGATCTTGGAGGGCTTGTTGAAGTAGCGGCGCACCATGTACTTGTGGATGGAGGTGACGTCGGAGCCCACGCAGACCCGGTAGCTGAGCTCGGGGAAGGGCTGCTGCCCCGGCGGGGGCTTGTAGGGAGAGTCCTTGTAGCGGGCCTGGAAGAAGAGGGTGCGCTCGGTGGCATTGAAGCCCAGGTGGAAGGGCACCGAGTCATTGATCTTGATGGCTGCCGCCTTGGAGGAGAGCCAGTAGCGCTCGAGGATGCCGCCAAAGCTGTCGCGGAAGGAGTAGACGTCGCTCGTCACATAGGGCACGGGCTCCTGGTAGCCGGCCAGGCGGATGGGCCAGTGCTGGGTGCTCATCTCCGAGCCCCCGTACCAGTGGGCGTCCTCCCAGAACATGGTGTGCTCCACCGCCGGGCCGTCCGCCAGCTCCTCCCAGCGCACGCGGTAGCACATCACCGTGTCCTTGGGCTTCACCGTCTGGATGAAGAAGTTGAGCGGCCCCCCGCCCGACCGCGTGCAGCTCAAAATCTCGCCCTCCTTGGAGCACGACTCCAGGTCGAGGCTGCCCGAGCGGAAGGCCAGCCGGAACACCACCTCCCCGTGCTGGTTCCTGATGACGAAGCCGTCCGCCCGCAGGTCCATCAGCTCCGTCTTGAGCCGCTCCGCCTTCCGCAGGGACACCGTGTAGTAGCACCAGGCCACCACCGCGGCAATGAACAGGATGAGGCCCAGCAAGATGGCCCCCAGCATGGGCCTCAGCTCCTTGATGGGCTTCTGCTTCACCACTGTGATGTTTTCAGGCAAATGTGTTTCTTTGGTGTCCCCCTTTTGAGCGTTGCCATGTTTTCCCGTGCGGTGTGTAATCAGACTGTCCATGACTTCTTGGCAACGTCAACACTTGGTTAGAAACTTTGCTGCTGAATTTTTTTTCTCCAGCTGGTGGACAGAAAATCCCAGTTGCTGCATGAAGGTCATCACAGTCTCCTTTCCAAAGCCTGGCCACTTACACCTGCAGTGTTACTGCATGAAACAGAGGGTTATAAACACCAAAAAAACAATTAAATCTTGCTAACGGTCGTAGCTCCTCACCTCCCGTTGGCAGCCCGGCAGCCTTCCTGGCTCTGCCGCTCTGGCTTGCTTTGCTCTGTGCAGCGGCAGCCTGTTCACTGGCAGCTGGGCTGAGCTTTTTCAGAGCAGGGCTGTGCCAGGATTCCCATGACCCTCTCTTGGCTGCAGCCTCGCTGCGTCCCACAGAGCAAGGACGAAGGGATGAAAGTCAGGCCAGAGCCTGGAGGAGAAAGGGGCCAGGGAAAGGGGCTGGTCCCTGTGCATACAAGCTGGACATCACAAGCTAATCTGTTTTTACATTAATTATACACCCTGCCAGATTTCCTTGCCTGTCCACAACTTCTCTGCATCAAATGCAGGCAGAGAAATGCTGCACTGAAGTGTCCAGCCTTTGCCTACCGTTCCCCACCACCCCCGGGGATGCAGCCAGCAAGTGATGTTTTATCTCCCTGCACTTTGCTCCTTCCCTGAGCTGCATGGGGACGCGGGGATGCATACGCTTTGTAGCCAGTGCTGCTCTGCTCCAGAATGGCTGTGCAGAGCCCTTCAGCTGCCTGCTCTGCTGCCCATCCTAGAGATGTCATCCCAGGACAGCCCCTCTTGGTGGGCAGAGGAAAAAGAGGATGTTTCCCTGCATCTGTGTCCCCATTTTTTATCCTAATTCAGTTTCTGTAACTCCCAGGCTTATGCCAGGCAAGATGCTACAGTGCAGTGGGGGTGGAAGGCACAGAGTTTGGGGATGGGGGTGTTAAACTGAAGTTGTTGCAAGACCAGGACTACATTAAAAACTTGTTTTGCTGAGAAGTGCACAAGAAGATGACACAGGTCCCAGCTGCATCAAGTGTCACCAAGCCAGCCGGTGCAGTGCAGCTCACAGCATCTGAAAGAGCATCCACCGCAAAAAAAAATGACAGGTGGGGGAAACTGAGGCAGGTGGCTCGAGGCAATGCACTCTGTGCAACTGGGCTCCTGGCTTCCCTGGCCCCAGCCTGGGGTCTGTGTGGTCTGACAGGATGAAAATTTGCAGGAGTAGCCTGTATGGAGAGGAGGAAAATGAGCCAGCTTTTTCATCTGAGCTGTGGCCAGCAATACATGCCAGGCGTATTTACCCGTGCTGCCATGACATCAGTATCTAAGTATACGGAGATGATAAGCTGCTCAGGGAGCCATTAAAAATACCAGAGGTCACCGCGTTTGGGATCGATCGCAGCAGCCTCCCAACCACCCGAATGCGCCGCTTGGTTAGTTTTTGTAATGCACTCTCAGGGTGAGCAAGGCTTTGCTGTGAAAAAGAGCCAGACTGGATAAAAGCCTTCCCGGGTGAGCCCTGTCTGGGGTCAGGGGTGAGAGAAGGAAGGTCACTGCTGCCTCAGAGAGATGGTGATCTGGGACAGAGATCGTTTTGGGGAGCAGGTTGGGTTACACATACCCTCAGGGCACTCTGCCAGCCCCAAAGTGCTCAGACCTGGCAGCCTCTGGGGTGCTGGCCTGGCTCCTGACACGGCTTTGCAGCTCCAGCTCAGGTGGTTTCCAGCAAAACCCTGGCATTTCTGCAAAACAACCTCTTTGCTTTGAAGATGTTTTTATGTGCTGGGTGAGTCCTTGGTTGCCGCCCTCGGAGCTTTCCTCCTCTTCTTCCTTCCTCCTTTCCCCCTCCCAGCCAGCCCGGAGACAGGACTCTCCTTTAATATGAGCCCCACCATTTCCCAGGATGAAAAAACAAGGAAGGGAAAGGAAGAAGGAAACAAGTTTTTCAGGACTTCTGCTTTTTTATATTAAAAAAACCCAAACCCACAGGGTCATCAGGACTCCAAAACCCCTACAAGAATAAAGGATGTGCGGGAAGTTTCCCAGCTTTCTATGCAGTGATTTCTCTCCCAGGCAACCACTTTAAATTCCTTGGTTTACTCCGGGGGCAGAAGATCAGTGGCAGAAAGACAGTATACAAGGGAGTCAGGGCTCCTGGGCCAAGCTGTCCTGTCCCCAGGGCCTTTTGGGTTTTCCTCCCTTCTATGATGTGGCAGGATGCTGTGTTGATACCCCAGCCCTGCCCCTCATGGAGGAGAGGTACAGCCTGGGAGATGTGCGTGGTCGGTGGGAAGAGCAGGTGCTGGCACATCTGGAGGCAGAGCAGGATGAAATTAGGGTTCCTGGGATAGATCCCACCAGGATAAGGGAGTCTCTGAAGCTGCAAACTCCTGTCCTTCAAGGCTTATGTCTCATGAAAGTGTTAAACATCTGCTGGCCAAGTCGGCAGCCTGAGTGCTGCCTGGCAGTGATGAGAAGCAGTCTTGCCAAGGGGTGCACATCGGTGACCCAGAGCCCAGATCCAGCCTTTTCCTTGCTCTGTCCCTGGGGTTACGGCATCACAGCATCCCTTCCCCAGGAATATTTAACCAGTCCTTGCAAAGCCTCTCTGCTCCAGTGAATACTTAACCCATGCAAAGTGCAACTGCTTCCAAGCAAGGATGGGTCGAATGCTCCCAGAGCACCCAGAAAGCCAGATGTCCCAGGTATGCAGGCACAGTTGTATTTTATTTGGGCTGGTTTATCACATGCTGATCTGCTATTCAGGCCCCATCAGTCCCCCAGGCCTTCCTCTGAAAGGAGCTGGGATTCTTCACCCCAAAGATCTAAGCAGCCCTTAGCATGCACAGATTAAACATTGACATACCCAGCACTATGACATGCAGAAAATGAGCCAGGACTTTAGACCCTCTTAGAGTTAAACAGGAGCTAAGCAAGGGTTTCAAGCAATGAAACGCATGTCAGCCAGCTCGAAGGGCATTTATGCGCCTAAACCCCTTTGTACACCTACCCGCAGAGCCTCCTCCAGACCAAACCTGTCCCCAGCACCCCTCTTGGCACGTGGCACAAGTTTGTCAGGCCTCGGTCCAGGTCCCGGCTGTGTGACACCTGAATCCTCGGACTCTTGTCTTTCCAATGCGTTTATCTGCCTGCTGGTGCGGGGAGAGCATCACTCATCAAACAACCCATCAGGAAACAATTCTGTCTTTAAATAAAGGGACAGTTTTCTATATTAAGATTCCTTTTGTAACAGGTTAGCAAACACTTAAGAGTCACTATCAATCAGGCATGCCTAGCAAGAGTATACGACATGTTCTAAGAGAAAGCGCCATAGGTAGCTGTAAGTCATGGTCATAAACACGCTATTGCCCTGTCAAACCCTGCAAGAACTGATTAATCATTTACTGAGCCCTTTTAAACTGTTTCAAATGGGACCTTTTTAACAGAAAACACACCCAAAGAAAGCAGTTCCCATCAGCTCTCATTTCCCATAGCAGCCTGGCACACGCAGGCGTTGTATGGGGGATTTATTGCTAAAAGGGTCCTGGGGGAAGTTTGCTCACCATTTTTTCTGTGTATATAGATGACATGAGAAAAGAGGTATCTGCTATCGCTGCAGCCAAGGAGGGGGAGCAAGGGAGAGCCAAGGTTATCGCATGAGCTGCCACAGATTAGCTACAAAGCCAACAAGGCTTAACACAAGGGGGAAGTGGCTGGGGGATGGATGCAGAGGGTGAGGTGACATTGCAGTCCGTGTGGTGCAGGCAGGGGCACTGACGTCCCTGGACGTGGCCGGAGTCCCTCCTGTGGAGCAGTACGTGATCCTGCTCCTCCTGAGAGCTGGAAAAAACTCAAAGCTCACTTGTGCCCCAAAGCAGGGAGGATATCAGCCACAGCACTGCATGCACCCCCTCACCCCAGCTCTGGGCTTTGAGCAATTCCGAATAGCTTCAGCGAGGGCAACAGTGATGGCTGGCCTCACCGCCGCGACCCTTGGCCCATGGGGGTCTCTACCCAGGTCCTTGGACTGAAATAGCAGTTTTTGCATATTAAGCCCATATCAGCAGCAGACTCGGACCTGTCGGGAGGCTTGCAGCTGTACCCTGCAGGGATGCACCAGCGGCATGGAGAGACCTGCACCAGCTCACACCCACCAGAATGCTCTGAGCAGGCTTATTTCTGGCAACCATGCTGATCTGGGGGGTCTCTGCTCCGCTCCCCATGGCTCCTGATGCCTGGAGGGTTTTTAGCTCACCTTGGCATGAAGGTGGCTGCACAGACTCTGCTGGCTTGTGCCTGTACAAAGTGCTGCTGCAAAGCTGGTAACCCTGTGCAAGCTTGACAGTGCTATAAGCCCTCTGGAGCCCTGCAAATCCAAATCTAGAGCAGAAATACTACCTGGGGGTTTTCCCAGTCCCTCACTACTGAGAACAAAGCAGAGTTTGCTGCACAGGTCTTTCAGTCCTAATTGCTGTAGGAGCAAGCAGTGGAAAGTCCTGCTCCTGTCCTCTTACATGAACAAACTCTTCCTTCCGAAGCCGGCAGAAAAAAAACATGCAAAATCAACTTTTTCCCCATTTCAGGGCTTTCTGAGACTCCTGAGCCTGCACACAATACCCATGTGCTGCTCCAAGCTGCAAGTAGCGGCCACAGCATCCCACTGCATGCTGAGCCACTCTGCCTGCATCCTTGGGAAGGAGCTCCATCTGCTGAGCCACTGGCCCAGGCTGAAACCCAGGGAGTGCTTCTGGGCTTGTCCCAGGGCTGCGAGGTGACTGGTCATCAGGCATCCCCTGGGCAGCACCAAGCCCATCAGACCCTGTTGCATCAGGATCAGTGCTTGTGAGAAGCTCTAGGGAGTTTTTGAGGTGCTTTCGCCTGATGAAGAAGCAAACTGAGCAGAGAGTGATAAGCAAAGTGCAGACAAAGGGAAAAAAGGTTGTGCCACAGTTGCAATCGTGTGAGCAGGCTGGGGGACAGTGGAAATACAGGAAAAGTGAGGAAAAAAGGGTATTCTCATCTCGGCTGCTCTGAATGAAGTCAGTGAGCTTGGCTCATGCCAGGTGAAGGAATAAGTCAGGAAGGGACCTGGGTCGGAGCTGGGCTTTCTCCCACTTAAACCCAAGCTCAGGTGGAGGCTCTGCTTGGAGAGTGAGCCCTTGGGAGCTGCTTGCAACAGCAGTGAGATAAAGAGGCTCAATAGCTTGAAGGCTTTCACCTAAGAGGGGAACCACTCAGTTGCTGTTTTCTTGTGAGAATGAGCAAGAGACCTACCATAAGCTCCAGGTAGGTCCTTGAGGGATGCTACAAGCTCTTCATGGGTTAAGCTGACTGCCTGCCAGGGTGAGGGGTCCTGGGCAATTTATGCCATACCTGCCCCTGTGGGACTTCTCGCAGCACTGATGCACCCACAGTAGGAGATGAGGCTGAGGCATGCTGAGGGCATCTGCTCTGGGGTCCCCCCAGTCTCAGCCTGCTGCTCACATAGGAGCAGGGCTGCAAGGACCACATCTAAGCCAGGCATCTCTGGAGATGCTGCTTCATCCCAAACCAGCTCTGCTTCCTGGCCATGGGAGATTTTTGGTATGTAAAAATCTCTTTTCCTTCTGCATCCCTTCTTGGAGATACAGGATCTTTACTGTGGTTGTTTTCCCATACATTTGACGCCAAGTGCTTCTCTGTGACGAGAAGTTTCACTGCAGAGAAAACCCCACGATGGCCAGACACCTCAGCTTGCCTCAGCACTTATCCAGCTTTGACCAGGGCAATGAAAGCCCATCTTCAAAGTGGATGTGGATGGAGGAATGGATCGCAATTAGTGCCAGCCAGCAACCAGAGGGACGTGATGGGGGTCTTACCACTGAAACTCAGCCTAGTCATAAGCAAGAGAGACTTCAGAAATTACCCAGCGTGAGTGAAGCTGATTCCTTTACAAGCACCTTGAACCAGGCACCCAGACAGAAAAACCTGCAAAAGGCCAGACAGCTGAAAAGAAAGCTAATGAGCATTTGCACCTCTGCTCAAAGGAGGTTGCCCATGGAGAGTGGATGATTTCATCCCTAAAATACTAAAAAAACAGAGAGCCCCGCAGAGCCCCAGCCCTCCTCACCTTGGGGACCGAGTTCAACCTGTCATCCCTGTCCTGGGGTGACACTGAGGGTACAGGACTGAGCTCAGATTTTAAGCCACTTCCTGATGTCCCCAGTGTCATAGAGAGTCTTGCTGGCCCCAAGGCTGGGATGAAAGCGTAACAGATGTCTGTGTTGTTCCTGAGCATCCCATGGGTTTTAGGTTAGTAAAATATTTGTCTCCGCTTGCTCTCCCAGCTGCTGTGTGCCAGAAAGCAGTGCCAGTCCCACACCAGACAGGGTTACATTTGGGTGTCTGGTGGGTGATCCCTGTGTTTGAAGTGTGGTGTGTGATACCATGTCCCATCAGTCGATGAAGTTTCACTTGATCATCACTTCACTCTGATTACATTCACCATGAGCTGCAAAATGATGAGGGAAAGCAATGCACCCATCAAACTGACGATGGAGCCAAGAACAAGGCTGCTCCATGGGACTCAGATTGGCAAGGACTAACTGACATGGAAATTAACATGACCGAGAGCCAGCAATTACAGGACTATCCTGCTCCACGTGGGAGAAACCACAGCTGGAAAGTAGCTTGCTCTTTCCTGGGGAAAGCCTGGGAAAAGCTGTGGAAATGATTTGGAGAAAGTATCCCTATGCATGAGGCTATGCCATGCCGTAAGCAAGCCAATGCGCCATGGAAGAATGGACCCTAAGGCTACAAAGCAATTTTATATTCAAATACTTTCTTGCATGTATACAAAATAAGGCCAAAGTGGTGTTCTGAAACACTAAAAATCTCAGTGGCTGATATTCAGCTGATTCATTTTGGTCTGTGCTGACATGTCACTTTTAGACTGACCACTTCTCCAGGGCTTAAAAATATTGTCGGTTTCTGGGTTAAGGTCTCCTCAATCTGGTGCTAGTGGTGGGCTCAGTGGCGGCCTGAATGTTCTGCATTGCATTAAGGGATTGCCAAAGCCAGGAAAAAAGGATTTGCCTTTGGTGTTAAGTTGCATCTCTGGATGGAGCAGATCTCCAGATGGAGCAGACCGCTGGTCCGGTGTCCCAGGGCAGGGCAGTGGGCAGCAAGGAGAGCAGCTGGGTTCTGTTCTGTGGCATCCCTCATCACCCTCGATGCCAGCCAGAGGTGATGGCACCAGACCCAGGGGACAGCTGAGTGCAGATGCTTCAGGACATCACACTGGAAGAGGAGCACCAGCACATGCCCACTAGAAGAAAAGCTGAAGACACTTCCTTCCTTTCCTTAGGGCAAGGAAGTGAACGTGGCTTAACAGCAGATGGGAGACGTCATTTAAGCAAGAAGATACCCTTCAAAAAGCTGGAATCACACCCTGGAAAACACCTGGGTTTCCTAAAGGCTTTGCACAGAGTTTAAAAGGCCCCAGCAGGAACAGAGGAGATACAGAATAAGATGGAAGTTCCTGGCAAGGTTAAATATCTGCAGAAAGAAGGGAAGCGGTGGGAATGAGGACATGATCGTTCTTCCCACAGAGGTGACAGGGGCTTGCCCAGGGCAAAATCTGAGCTGCCTATCACACAGAGGCAGGAGATCTGCTAAACACGCTGGGACTGGGAAACCCTGAGCAGAAAATGGCAGGAAAAAGGTAGGGGATACACTTACTATTTTCTTAGTTTTCCCTCGGCATCCTCTGTGGGTTCCTGCTGGATTCAGACCTGGGGGTAGACCTGTAGCCTGACCCTGCAAAGTCCTTCCCATGCTAAAACTGCAGCAAAGACCCCTGGCAGTCCCCCGCCTGGCAGGAAGGGGACACCTTCCTGGCACATAGAGGGGAAGGCTTTCTGGGTGTTAAAAAGCAACTGTGATCCAGTGGGTTGGGAGAAATCTGGGATTCAGGAGCTCAGAGACAGCCTTCATGGCTTTGGGCAGTTCACAGCCTCTTTGTGCCTTAGTTTCCCTTGTGTGAAATGGATGGAAGGGCCAGGAGGAGAAACATAGGAGCTGTACCAGCTCCCAGGGTTGGAGAAATAGCAGGATCCATGGTAGAAAAGCACAGTGACCTTTTCAGGAGGATATTTTCTGTGATGCTCTCCATCTGACAGGGAGGCATCTGTGCCCTGAGCTCTTCCCTCTCCTCCTCCGGTGGGACAGACATGGTCGCTCGGTGAACGCGGTGGGGAGCATTTGCATTTTCAACCCCAGTCATGTGGAGGAGCATTTAACATCTGTGCTTTTTTAAATTAAAAATGCCTGGTATTTAGTGTAACTTGATGCATTTCCATGGGGAAAAGAAACCAATAATCCCAAAGAAACCAGTTCTGTGGTATTTTGAGCACAGTGTGATTGCCAGGCAGGAGCAACCTCACCGGGGCAAGAAGTTACCCCAACAGTCCCTTTTGTTTGGCTGTAGGATATCCCTCGTCATATCCGCATCCGCCTGGGAAGAAGATTGTGTGGTTCAAAGCCAGATCCCCCCTCTGAGACGGGGAAAGCTGGGAGCCATCAGCCTGGGACTGAGCACAGAGGAAGCTGCACCTTCGCAAGGCTCTGACCTGAGCCCGTGCATTTGCATGGATGCTGACACTGCGCTGTTTTAATTTGACAGCTTGGCCACTAAACGAAGCAGCTCCCAGCTCTTAAAGTGACTCCTGGTCTCATGGGCAGAGCTGGGAGATGTGACATTGGTGCCATCCAGGACTCGACCCCAAAAGTAAATATGAAGCCATCATTTTTATGTGTTTTTATGGAAAAGGGCTGATCATATATCTGGGTGAGAATGAGCCCAGCAAGCAAATGGGACAGACCAGTGCAGAGAAGATGTGGCTAAACAGGAGCATCTTGCTAGCAAAATTATATCTCTGGCTTCCCCTGCTGCTGTTTCACCTGGCAGCCTTTGCTGCTGCTGTCCCTCAGGGAGGGATGAGTGGTTTTCCCGCTGTGCAGAGCCCAAACTGATGCATGAAAAGACAAACTCGACCCTCAGGGCAAGCACCATGGCAGACCCGCAGCAGGACTCTGCTCCCTGGCCAGGAGCTCGGCTCCCCCCGCCGTCACCCTCCGGCTCTGGGACCCCCACAGCTGATTTGTGAACTTTTGTCTCTGCTGTGACCTGTAACGGTGCTTAAACTCGTCTCGGCAGGGATATTTCTCCCTAAAGAGAAAACAATCCTGTGACGAAACAGACGAATGCAGGGTTCCAGCAGATGCATCCCACGCCCCTCTGAAGACTCCTGACGAACTTTGCCTTTCTTGCCAGGCCAGCCCCTGCATCCTCCTTGCTCCCAGCCCTGGCGAAGGCAGCCTGCCAGCCTGCTTAGCATTCGGCTGTCATTGCTGGGAGCAACCGTGGCTGCTAAGGAGCCGAGCTCGGCAGCTGCAAGCATCTCGGTCCAGTGTCCCCCCATCCTGGCTCGTCATATGATTTCTCCTAAGGGATAACTGCTGAGCGGGACCACGTCTCCAAGCTGATCCTTTGCTGATAAGCCGACTGCCAAGTCTCCAGCGCTAAGACAAAAGAGTTTTTCTCTTCCCAGTAGGTTTTTCTGCTGTGAATGACAGAGAAAGGGGGAAAAGCGATCTGCCAGGCACTCCTCGTGAGCAAGAGGCTTCAGGGGCTCCTTCCCCCCTGCTGTGCTGGCAGACCATGGAGCTTTTCAGGCTGAGCCTGGGCTATATTTGCCTCCTTCCTTGGCTTGAGGGTAAGTTTCTCCTCCTTTGGGGTAGCTGGAAAGTGGGAAGCAAACAGCCTCCCAGGTTTTAACCCGCCTACCTGCTGAATTGTTGCTTGGGCTGCAAAGCTCTGAACCCACCAGCTATAAAACAAGTGCCTATGGGTACATTTCAAGGCAGCATTTAAAATGGGATTAAATGCAGGGGTACAGGAGAGTGAGGGACAGGCTGGCAAGGTGCTGGGATGACTTGGCCAGGGACACCATGGCATCACGCCAGCCACTTTTATAAAGTGCTTTTAAACTACTAAGAGAAGCAGATGAATAAACGTGCTCTAGGGGTGAGGCAGGCACTAAGTGACCTCCCGAGCACTGTGTTTGCTCCCTGCCCTGGCTGCTCTTTCCTGGCAGAGGTGAGTGGGCTCAGAGCATGCTGGCAGCATGGGAGAGGGCGGTGGGAAGGGGAGCAGGACCTCCTTGCGTTAGTCCTGCTCCTGTGGTGATCGTCTGGGAGCGGGATGTGCTGGGGAGCTGCAGAGCGTGCACCCCTCATCGCTGCAGAGCAAATTTGGTAGTGGGTCATGTTAACATTCAGATGCTTGCTGAGATCGCTGGAATCCTGTATCCTGCCCATACGTAGGAGGATTTTGAATCCAAGCAGCCTTGTTTTTGACATGAACAGGTAGATGAGGAAAGCAGAAGTCCTGCAGAGCCGAAGTGGTGCTACCCAGGAATGGCTACCTGGGAGCGGTGCTAGCTGCGGTCTCACCCATCCCATCATGGGCAGTGGGTAGCATCTCTTTTCTTTAAAAAAGGGAAAAGCCCCTGAACTAATAAGTAATGCACTTTTTATTATGCCTGAGATGACAGGTTGAAAGGGATTCATTGAAATAAATCCCTGAAGTGCTTCAAGGCTCATTCAGTCCCTGAAGCTGCAAGGAGGACAGCCCTGCAGTTTTGCAGGTTACCTGCTCAGAGCTTTTCAAGCCTAGACCAGAGGACTTACAACTATTTGGGCTACACAGCTGGTATGTTTATCCCTTAAAGACAAACCTCAGACTGGCAGCTCTGACTATAATGCCTTTTACTTTCCATTCCCTGCTCCACAACCTCTAAGCATGTGTTCCCTGGGCTGCTTTGATCAGCTAGCCCTCAGTTTGCTCTGCAGCCAGGTCTAAGGAGAGGTGTGTGCTCCTACAGATTTGACTTTTGCTCCATCTACAGCTGTTTTTTGCAACCCAAATCTTGCCAATTAGAGTAAATCCAGTGAACTGAATCTCTCTTTTAAAGCCCCAAGCTGAGGGTATACCACTGTGCTAGTGAAAGGTGAGGATACACGTGCATCTTGTAAAAGTTACAGGAGATCTGGTTAAGACCTGGAGGTGACACCATGGTAGGATGTCAGGAGAGCAGAACAGCTTTCAGAGTCTTGCTCTTTCTCTCGCTCTAATACGGATCTTGTCTGGTGTTAGAAGAAAGTGGTTCTTTACTGCTGCCACACAACAGGCTATGTTTTATTAGTAAATTAAGGAGGATCACAGGACATTTGTTTTCCTTTCCAGTGAAATGCTTTTGGTGCAATCGCATGATCTGCCACTGCATTTCAGCCAGACCACTAATAAAACCACAACTGTTTTGCAAGAAAGGAATTTATCTTCCCGATACCTGGCAATGCCCAAAGCAAGCTCAAAGAGCAGAGAGCAAACATGTTCTTGCTTGGGGCTGATCTTCCCCCGCAGCAGCCTCTCCCCATCCCATCCTGCCTGGGCTGCTGGGTTTTAAGGCTGCTGGCAGGACAGAGGTGCTTGCTCTTGACAGACCTTAGAGGGTTCAGTTTCCTGCTGGAAACTGGAAATCCTGGAATTGCCTAAGCTAGTCCTGACAGTAGCTTCTTTGGAAAGCCCCTGCAAGCAGAGAGGGAGCTGAAGTGTTTTCTGAAGAAGTCAAGCCTAACGGTAACCCAGTGAGGTACGACGGGTGGTGGGAAGTCGGGCACCAGCAGGATCTGTGCGTGTAAAAGCAGAAAAAAACCTGCTGCAATAATACCACATTTAACACTAACTCTCGATTCTCATGCACTGAGCGTGAGGCTGGCAGTGGCTCTGCCCGGCAGCCTGGCCGGACCCCATATCATGGGGGGCCGCCCTCCTACCTCCCAAACCCATGTGCAGTGCTGGCTGCTCCCTGACCCCTCACAGCCCACTCAGCTAAGGCAGCCCTAAGCATCTCGCATTGAAGAGGCAGAAAGGCCAAGCCTGTCCCATCCTTCTCCTCCCCCATATACTTTTCCAGACTCCAACTGTTTTCTGCCCAGGGGATTTCCTGACCCTGGTGTGTTTAACTCTTCAGTGGCTATCAGATCTCCTCCCTCGGCTTGCACAGGCTTTCCCTGGCAGAAAGGATGCACGACTGCTGGGTGCAGAGCCAGCTCCTGCAGGCTGTGAGCCTTCCCTTGGCACCCCTTGTCCCATGTGGGATGAGTCCTTGATCGGTCAGCCTCATCCAGACCTCTCTGGATGTTATAGACCTCCATCATACCCCCCCAGGGACTCATTTTCCCCACATGCCTCAACTTCGTATTGACTTCACCAGCCTCCCCTACTTTCCATCTCATTTTCCCATGTGTTATTCCATGCCAAAACCTTCCTTCTTTTCCTGTGGTTGCTCAGGTCCCTTGGAGGCCTTTGCTGATATACTCGGTCAAAAGTGGACCTTGCAATAACATGGAAAGCTACGAAGCCTTGTTGGTGAACCAAAAGCAAGATATTCTTAAGAAAGCAGCAATGGCTGGGAAAAAACACAGCCCAAGGTAGTTGCCAGAAGCAACAGCTGGGAACTACTCTGAGAGAGACATGTTACTGGAAAATAATCTGAGTACAGACCAGGAAGTATTTGCAATCAGGTACTTGCACTGACAAGCCGTTTGCTAGCTAATTACTGGCAGTTACCAGAAGACTTTGTTGACTTCTCCATAAAAATGACACAGCTTGATAAGAGCTGATCTGCTGCCCAAAGTGATGGAAATTGTGCTCCCATAAACCCAGAGCTCCCAGTTGCCAGGTAGCTGCTCACCCAGTTCCAGTTCTGCCAGGCCCGATGGGCAGATGCCTGTTTGCTCACCAACAGGGACTCACCAGGCTCCATCTAGCATCATCCTCTTCATAGGTAGATTGGCTACATCCACTGACGTGTCATGGACATTTGTGTCTCTAAATTTTACATCCAAGTAAACACAGTCATAGGTTGAGGGAGGACTGGGGCAAAATAAAGCTAATGTTAGTTCCAGTCAACAGCCTGTTTTGCAAAAAAATACCTAATCTCACCTTCTGCCATGCTGGTCTTGGGCATGAAGTCAGGCAAAATAGACAACAGAGTGCCAGTCTCACTGCTTCCCTGTGCACATCTGGATTTCCTGCCTTTGACCAAACACATCTGGGGCACCACACCACACCCCTCTTATGATAGCAAGTGCCTTCCAGCTGTTTTTAATTTCTTCATCCCATGGCCCTGGGCTGGTCTCCTGCACAGGCAGCAGACAGGAGCTTGCTCCCTTGGATGGAGGGAGATCTTTTCATGAGGAGGAGTTACTGCTGGGCTGCATTCAAGTCTGCTCCTGCTTACTTATTCATGGCCTTGTTTGCCCATACCTGACAGCACCTCAAGCTGCTTGCTTCAGTTAGATTCAACGTAATGTTCCTACAAATGATCTTACAGGGCCACGTCTTGCACTGAGCTCCATCTATGCAGGGAACCCTTCTGCCTTAACTGGGAGCTTCCCTCTTCTGCTACTGCATCTTCTCATTTCTAGCTGGTTCTGACCCTCTGCAGAAGGTAGAAAGAGCCTGCTGGGCCCAGGGCAGCTAAGAAACAGCTTCTCCTCCTGTTCAGAAGAGACATCTGGGTGAGTTTTCGCTCATGGCAGGATATGATAACTTCAGGCCATTGCCGTGAATTGCTCCTACTGCTATGGCTAGTCACCTGAAAGTCCCTTCTTGCCTTCATCCAACATCTTCCTAGACTGCCTGGTTTTGTAGATGTGCTACGAAAGCCCCACTCTACATTCAGTCCTGAATTTGAATCTGAGTAAAGGATCTGGACAGAAAACGTGGTAGCTCTGCATTACCAGTGTGAGGCCCAGCAGCGAGGGCAGGAGGGCAGGGGAGGTTAGATGCTGTGCTTGCCTGAAAAGAGAGGGTCAGAGAATCAGTACCAGGGTAGGGAGAGGTGTTGTCTGCATCACCACAGTGTCTAAGCAGCTAAAGTTGGCTTTCCCCAAAGTCTCTGGTTGATTTTTCTTCTTTTGGGCTGGGGCCATTTCTGGTAGGAGCTGGAGTCCCTCACAGCTGTTTTTAGCACTAGGGCAGAGAAAAAAACTGCTGTCAGGGCAACTTGAGAGGATGGGAGTCTTCCAAACCCTCTTCCCACCTGATGTCCCTTGAACTGCTGCAATACTGCAACAAGACAAGGGGACCCTGCATCCTGGGAGAGCTGATATTCAGGGGGAGTATGTAAGGAGGCAAACGTATGTAATGTATATGAGAACAGCGTGGGTCAGCCTCCATTGGTGCATGCTCCATAGAGAAGATATGATCACTTGCAGTGGCGAACAGTGGAGGCAGATTAACCTGAGCAGGAAACTCTCTGGCTTGTCTCACCATAACTCAGACTATGGCACTGCTGGCTCCAAGGTTTCTCAGCCACGGCACATGTACCCCTGGTGCTGTGCTCATTTTAGGTGGAAGCAGCAGAGACAGCTTGGAAACATTGCACCAAGCCACAGTTGACACGGCCTGGGTGACTTGGGATGACTCTCTGTCATATGGTGATACCCAAGAAGAGCCATATTTGGGAGCTCTCCTGAGCCGTGGGATGTCCCCACAAAGCAGCCCCTACGAGAGGTGCCGTGGCTGCCACAGATGGATCCATGCCTTCGAGGACAGGTAGAGGCAGGAAAAGGTAAATTCCTGACTGTGACTCAGTGGTCGTCTTCTCCCTGCCCACTGGGCAAGAGAAATTGAGCTAATTAAAGGATTTTTCAAAGAGTTAGGAACCCCATCAGGGAGAGCAAAAGAAGCCAAAGCCAATGCTGAGTTTCCCGGGTGACCTGGAGTGTTTTGGGAACCTGTGCTTGCTCAGCTCTGACTTACTCCTTCCCTCTGCAGAGCCTTCAGAGGGAGTAACCCATCCTCAAATGATTTGCAAATGGCTTTGATCAAGCCATCATAGGCACTGCTTAGAAACAGCAAAAACTTTCCCAGCCAGATTGGGATTACGGGTAACCAAGGCTTTCCTGGTGACATTACCTTAATTAGGAACGTTGCATGGGTTTTGCTCCTAATCGTACAAGGAACAGCATGTCCCAAGGGTCGCCATGCTGCAGAGAAGCAGGAGGCTATATTTGCTTGCTTTTCTTTCTTGTAACCAGACAGAGTGGCAGTATCATAGGACAAACGAGCTGGCATCAGGCGCCTTTGCTAGAAATTGTTTATTTTGTTCCTAAAAATACAAAGAGGCCAAAATGTTCAAGCATGAGCAGCTGAAAGCTGGCATCTACTTGGGCTCTGTGGGTAAGGCTGGCATTTTCCAGAGATGCTGAGTCCCATCCCCAGGGAGTATGTTGGATGCTCTGCTTATGCCAGGTTAACATTCCCCAAACGTTAGGGCTGATGGCCTTATTTGCAGGGCTGCTGGACAGTGGGACTTGGCAACGGGGAAAAAAAGTCATTTTGTCTCCTGAGTAAGGATTCTTGGTGCCTGATGTATATCCCAAAGTAAATATACTCCAGCTTTATTTGTGGGTCTACTCCTTATGACTGTGTGGGGCATGGGCGACGATTGCTGCCGTTTCCCTGTATCTAATTGTAAGTTGCTCACTTAGCAACATCTCAACCTCAGGAAAGCAAAATGTACAGGCAGCAGATTGTGAACCTGTACGACAGACACAGGCTCAAATCTTGGTTGGCAAGGATCACACAAAACACCACAAGGAAAATCCTGCTGTTGATAGCCAGCCTTACAGAGAGCTCAACGTCACTGTCAGTAGGGAAGATGCTTGGACCGCAATTCAGAGGAGAAGGGTTAGGGCCCGGCTTTGCTGCCACCCTCCCATGTAATATAGAACCAAGCAAAGTTTAGCTAGACCTCTGTTCCCAAGCTGTAAGATGATGGTTATACTTTTGGACCTGAAGTATGGTGTGAAGATAAAAATCTGTTAATAACTCGGTGTCATACACTACTGAGGAGCTATACAAATCTCAAAGGAAAGCACTTCAGTTGCAGGGTTGAGGTTCCTCAGCTCACATGTATTCCCATGGCAGGCGGGCTGCCCTTGGACCTTCAGTGAGGTGAGTCTTGGAAAACTGAGACTTGCAAAAACCCAAGAAAGCTGGTAGAAAGGGGCGGCTCAAAAGTGCAAAACATTGGTAGATAAAATGGTGGCATGCAATGCTTGCTGCTAACATGCAGGTGATATAACAATTCTTTAGAGGGGAACATATACCACCAGGGACTGTACACAGAGAAAAAAAACACAAATCTGCTTGCTGAGTTAAACAGCAATGCTCTTCAAAATTTTTAAACAAATGAAACTTTCAAAGGGACAGTTATTGCCAAGCAAGGAAAACAAAAAAAAACCCCAGAGATCCTGGCATGTTTAATAACAAAATCCATCATAAAGCATATGAGAAAAAGATTTAGAGGAGCAACCTAGAGAAAGCATAAAAAACTACTAATAGAAATTTTCAAATGTATCTGAAGTAGGAACTCAGTGGAGGTAAGGAGGCCAATAACTAAGTGATGTAAATGTAAGGACAACCAAGAAGGGCAGGGTTGAAAGGTTGAATGGATTATTGGTGCTGGTGTTCACTTCAGACATGGTCACGGAGGTCCTCACATCGCAGCCACTCTCTGCAGTCTGAAGAATGTTATCAAACAAAATTGTCAACGGAGGAAGTTTTAGGGAAAAAAAAAAAAGATAAATAATCTGTGGCAAATGACCAGCCCAGATGGCATTCACATTGAGTTACAGGAAAGTAAAGATGACCTTTTTTTAAACTTCTAAGGAGTACGTAAACTGTTACCTAAAGCGGCCTCAGCACCAAAGGACTGCATTATGGCAATTATGTCCATCTTAAGAGGGATCCTTGCACAACCTGGGGAAACACAGGTCACGGTTTGATTTCGGCATCAGGCAAGTCAGCAGAAACAAAGATCAGAATTTGCAGACACACAGATAAATACAAGAAAAGTCAATACAGCTTTTGTAGTGGGAATGCCTGACATCCGTGATGGCATCAATGAGTGCATAAATGTGGTGAGCTGATCTAGACCTTGTGCTTCTGTTTGCAACAGGCTTTTGGTAAGATTCTTCCACCAAGGCCCTTAAGAAACTCAATTCTCATGGAGTAAGAGAGAGATTTCACCCACAGGCTGGAAGAAAGAGGTGGAGTGAGTTGACAGTGATCACAGCAAAGTGAAGGTATCAGCAGGTGCCGACAAACATCAGTGCTGTTTGACACAGTGATCTTGGGAAAACGGGTGAATAATGAAGTAATAAAGTTTGCTGATGGCACAAAACTATGCAGAATAATCAAAACTGAAGTTGACTGTGCAGAGCTGCAGAAGGAGCTCATGATACTGATTAAGCAACAAAATGGTTTTTGAACTTCAGAGTTGACAAATAGAATGTAGTGTACATGGGAAAAACCATTTTAACCATAAATACGAGGCAATACTCTCTTAACTGGCTGATACATTTTAGGAAGGAGGCACTGGCATCCTTGCTGTCTTGAGTGAGCTCTTTGTCTGATTCTTATCCCCTTCCCCTACTAGCAAAGGCTAATGCCCAGTGCTGGGCTCAATAGGTATTTTATCTGACCCAGCACAGTTCTTATGTTACCCTGTTATGTTTTTGTGCAGCTCTCAGATCATTACTTTGGAAATGGGTTTCTGCCAGTTAAGACGAAGCAAAAAGGTGAGAATCCTGGATTCCAGGTGCTAGAAAAAATCATGGGGGGGGGGATTGTATTCATCCCTTTGGATTTTCTAAAGATTACGGGAGATTATATATGAGACATTTCTCCTGCCTTTGGAAGCTGGCAGAGACTCAAGCCCAAGGTGCATTAAACATCTTCCCTTCATCCAGCCCTCAATAAGGGGTAAAGAGGACAGGACTCACAAGCTGTTCACAGAACCCCCAGATATTTAATTTCCATTTAGGCACATGGGCTTGGCAGGAATTGCCTGGATTGGTGGCTACTGCAGGTCCACGAAACTCAATATCCCAACACTGACACATGCTCCTCATCTCAGAGCCGGCACAGGAGTTGTACCGTGGTTTCTGGCTGCCTCTCCCCATGCCTTCAGGCTGAGCAGCAAGCCCCGAGCTGTTTCTGATTTAACAACTAATCTAGCAGACCCCTAGAATTTCCTGAGAGAAAACATGAAAGCTCTTCTAAGCTATTGTTCATATGCTTGGTATTGTGTACTGGCTTCTGTTTACAACGTCATTAGTTTTTTCAGGTACTGAGCCAAATACTTGTTGCCAGGGAAAAGTATTGTTCTGTGCTTTGGGAGGGGAAACTTTGCAGAAATAGTTGTTTAGATAAACATGAGTGTTCTTGTCTAACATCGCTTTTCAGTCTCCTTTTATTCCTTATGCTCAATACTGTATGCTCATGGAGCGTTTATAATTCTGACTCCTGGGGAAAAGAGGAAAAAAAAGTCACTGCAAAAGCTGGGAGTTACCATGTGTTAACTGTAATTAAAATGAAAAGATTTCTCAGAATGTGCGGAAATGCAAAACTTTTATTTCTATCCCTCTGTCTTAGGCATAAAATACACAGCAGAAAGTACACCCACGTCCATGACAGATGGTTTACCATTTAACATTTTGCTCAGGATGTTCACAGGCCACACCTGATGATTTTGTACTGAAAATGGCGGCACTTGTCCAGCTAACAGATGATATCCACCCCAGGTTATCAGAGCAGCTGGGACACGTTGCTATTAAAAGCAACAAGCAATTACAAAAATTGCTTCAAATTGTGTGTCTGTTGTGGGGCAGCTGTAACATCTCTCTCTTACAAAGGGATCCTTAAAAATGGTACCTTCATGCCTGGGGAGCACAGACCAATGTCAGCTGTGCTAAATCCAAGTTTATTTCAACACTTACAGGAGCTGTGTCAGCCAAGTACTTCCAGACTTCTGATGGGGTATGGTTTTATCCCAGCATTGCTGTAATACCACCAAAAGCCACTTAATGGAAACAGTAGCCCAAGGTGGCGTAATTGGCCCCAGATGAATAACATCTGGGGAATTCAGGGGTTTCAATTGCTTTTTTTCATACGAAAGATTTCATCCGGATCGGGGCAAAAAATGCCCAAATCATCCAATTATTTTGGAGGGAGGGAAGGATTGCTACCTATTTAAAGTTATAACCAGTTGAAATATTGAATTAAAGGTATATATGCAGATATTTCATAACAGTACAACTTTTCAAGGATGGTGAGGTTTTCTCCATTAGTTACATGGGTTACTTGTGTCATTTTTTCACTCTAGTATTGCTCCTGGATATTTGCACACGCTGTATTTTAAAGAAATGTCATTCTGGGGAATTAGGAAGCTGGGTGAACTGTTTATTTAGGCATGCCCATTCAGGAAGGGACTGGTGGGTTACGTATCCCCTTCCCCAGGGTGTTTACAATGTCTGGTGCTCAGAAGACGCGTTTGCCTCAGACATACACAGTACTAAACCATGCTCTGATTGTACCGCAGTAGCAGAGGGACAAGGCTTCCTCATAAGGAACACCCGGCTGGAAAAGTGCATTCGTGTCTCCCACCACGAGACTAATGGCATCAGCCTGTCTGACTGCAAGGTGCACTCCCAGCACCACCAGTGGAGCTGGGACCCCACCACCGAGACCATCGTCAGCCTTCAAAGGAAGCACTGCTTGACAGTCCACAAGATGCAGGAGTATGCCCTGGTCAAGCTGGAGCCCTGCGGGGACCGGGAACGCCAAGCATGGTCCTGCAGCAAGAAGGGACACTTGACTCTGCAGAGCTTGGGCTTCTACCTCAGCACCAAGGAAGGAGGCCACAAGGTCTTTGTCTCAAGGGAGAAGGACAAATTCAGCAGGTGGAAGACTTTAGCGGATGAAACCATCTGTGCTGCTGCCCAGACAGCAGCTCCCAGGTCCAGCAAACCAACGCAACAAGCTGTAGACACACGGGTGTGGAGTTATGAAAGTAAGATGAGGTAGATTTAGCATCAGATAACATCTAACCTTAGGTGACATCCAAGCCACCTAACACCAGGCTTGCATCCATCATTCTAACTCATGGTCACTTCGGTCCCATCTGGAGAGATACCAAGTGGCTCCAAGTCAGCCCAGCTACTTGGTACCACCAGTTTCCAGTAGCTGCTGTTCAGTGTTTTCCAGAAAGCACGTAACACCTTACAGGATCAGGTCTCTAAAGCCCAGATGCATTTCTGATGACAGGCAAAAGTCAAGTATCTTGCACAGTACATCTGAATGGTGCCCAGAGCTAAGAATAGTTGGAATTGCTTGAGCCTCCCAAGCTCAAAACAACCAAGGAAGTCCCATAAAGTCAGGCGCTTAAGACTTTGAAGGGGCTTTTGGTACTTTGGGATGTAACTTTTGGTAACAAGAAAACTGGAGGCAGCTGAAAATCTCTTTTAAACTTGTATGAATTATTGAGAAGCAGCTATATTTGAAATGAGAAATTGTTGCTTCAAAGCAACATGTTACAGTTACCTCCTTCCAGACCCTAACAGTGCACCTACCACTAATTAAACCATGGTTCTAACCTTCATCCCATGGTTTCATGATCCTCAGTGAACCTCACTGCTGGTGCCTGATGTAACCGTAAAGAGACTAGCAAACATGGCAAGTAGTGTGAGCGAACATGCAAGTAAAGCGCTGCACTCCCTCTGCATTAAGAAAACCTAGAACATGACATCAAAAATTATAAGAAATCTGTTTTATATCATCAGTTTCATGGCCTTGGCCTCTGCTAAAAAAAATCTCTCTGCCTTCATGAGTGTTCACTATCCTCTGCCTAGACTGGACATAAAAAGGGCAGAAACCCTGGTCCTGTCATAGTTTTAGGTGTTGGACACCAGGCTAACAGACATCAGGTATGGTCATTGCACCATGATGTGACTGTCATCATTTGTCAGATGGTCAGTGAAGCCCATTGCTGACCACTGATAATTCATGCTCCAGTCTGTTTCCTTCTTTCATTTAGTCTCTTATGCAAAGGAAGGTGGTTTCAGGACATTTCTTGTGAAGTTGTGTGCAGAACTGAGACCTGACAATCACACTCAATTCCTCCCCTCATCCCCTCCTCCTCTCCCTTCTTCCATTCCAGGGACCAGGAAAGAGCTGACGTTCGTAATGACTTTTCTGTTTGTCCACTCTGTAGGTGATGAGGTTCCCAGCCTTCCTCAGGGGAAATTATTTCTTTTACCTGAGGCTATTCCTTACCTTAAGGCTTGATGGGCCCAATGAGATTTTCAGCTTTGCAGAAATGAGTGAAGAGAAAATGTGATGAATCTGGTTGGCACAAGCAATGGATTACGAGTATAACCTTTTGACACAAAGAGGCTATCTCTAATTCGAAATAAAAAGAGACACAATAGCTTTTTTGGCTGTCATGTGCAGATAAGATGGCCTTTTTACCAAGGTTTTTAATTAGCCAACTAGAAGGTTAACGTGTAATTATCACAAACCAGTAGTCACAAGTGTTAGTGTTCGTTTAGGATCAAGGTAATTACAGCCGATACAAATTAGATATCATAATAAGCTAGTTAAATATAGGCTATGAAATGCGTGGAACATTTAAGATATGGGAAAAAGGCATGTGAAAAGGGTGTTTGCATTCCTCAAGGCAGTGTTCCTGGCAGCCCAGGGCTGCCTTGGAGCCAGGCTCCCTAAATAAGGCTGCGAGGGTAAACACAGAGCAGCCTTTCAATCAGGTTGTGCCAGTTAGTATCTTGTGCAAACTGATAATTTTCCTATCAACCCCATGGTTCAGAGTCTACTGGAGGGAACCTCTGACTACTCAGTAACAACATCAAAGCCCTATGTGTTTGTTTAGGCCTTTCTTATCCAAGTTTAAGTTGACCATCAACAGACAACTTTTACTTCAGCGGGTTATTTGCTCAATAAATTACACCTGTGTACCCGTGAATGCTCATGCCACGGGAAGGGATGAGGTTGGGACAGGCAGTGGGGAACCCTGCAGATATGAGTTTCTTGATCTCGCCACATGCATCAGTGCTGGAGAGGGGTGACTGCCACAAGATTTCCCACAACCTCCCCTCTGGCAGTAGTTGCTACACCACATACCTTCCTTCTGCAGTAAGACTGGCAAGGCAAAGGATGCTGTTAAGCCTTGCAAGAGGTATGGACTATTTACCACCACTTCTTCATCTGCTGTGTTGGTAATACCTGTGATGCTTAGCTACAGTTCTGCTTGCCTCTTCCTCACACCTCATCTTTTAACAGCTGGTGGTGCGCTCATACTTTTTAGACCAATGACCTTATTTACCACCGGAAAAAAAGCTCTGCTTTGGCTGTGGATTCAGTCTTGAAAGGTTCATTTCATCTTTGAAATCTGTGAGAGTTGAAGGCCCCTGATACACGGGAGGAGGTGATCGCTATTGCACCACGTCCTGTTTGCCTTGCAGGGTAGAGGACTAACATGGCAGGGCTGGGTTCCCTTCCCTTACCAGGCACTGAGCGTATCCAGGTTTCTGTACAAAAAGTAAATTATAATTGCACGCATCTTTGCTTTATTTCCTTCAAAGCTAAAACCATCAATTCATCAAAGATTGATGCCGTGGACAGAGAAACTTCTGTGGGCTTGACTCACCCGCCTCTGGCTAACAAATTTAACAGCACAGTGTCTCCAGCGAAGACCAAACAGGCATACTTCCCACCAAACGAGGGTGAGCACTTTTCTTGTCTGAATACATATGTGAGATCAGCAGGAAGGAAAGTGTGGGCGACATCTAGAGATTAGTCACGTATTTTCAGTGGTGGTAAGTACCTGAGTACTTCTGAAGAACTTCCATGTGTACCACCGAATGGTTCAAGACTTTGCTCTCACACGACATGTTGAGACGTTTGCCTTGGCAAGTGGTTCAGCGACACAGCCATAGTCTTAACCTGGAAGCACAGCCATGAGATGTTCTAGGAGCAAAAAATATCTGTGGCTGGGGAATGCTGAGGAACAAGAAAGTTCCCTTTTCCCTGACGGCTCCATACAAAAGGGGCTATGCAGATACGGTGAAGCCCCAGGAAGAAGTTGGAGCTTCCTCCAGTCCAACAGTGGAAGCTGCTAATCTGAGTCTCTCTGCTTCTTCCCCCAGATGTGTCCCACAATCACTCTAAAAAGCACCATGGAAATCGAGGGAAAAATGCTGGGGCCAGGCTTGCAGGTAGGTCCAGGCATCAGCCAGAGGAGAAAGAGACCAGGTAGAAGACGGTTCATCAGTGCCCCTCACCTTCCCATCAATACAGAGTTACACTCCCCTGGGTCCTGCTGAGGATGCTCAGTAGGGAAGAAGAGCACCAAATTACCTGTCAGAAAAACTCCTTTTAAAGATTAAACAGACCTCCCCAGGCCTGGAGTACAAAAGTGGGTAAAAACATGCAAATGTTTTGTCCCAGCTCACCAGGAGAAACAGATACCCACTAGCACTGGTGCCTTCCCCCAGCCCTTCTTATTTCATATCAAAGAGCTGCAGAGCAGAGAAGCATGAATAGTTATTGTCTTCCTAGCAAGAAAGAAAACCTATTTGTGGTCATTTTCAATAGAGGGATGCTGTGCAGTGTAAACCAGCTGTAAGGTGTTGATCTTACGGATAAAACACTTTTCCTGTCACCTGCTGGTCTTCAGGGACATTACAGGTGTTTTTTGTGGCAATCGTGGCTATTGCATAAGAAGGGGAACAGGTACAGCAAACGCATGATTGTTTTCCATGATATCCTTTCAGGAACCAACTGGAAGACAGCCATGCTGGTCCTCAGCCCCTTGGCATTCATACTGGGATTAATAATACTGACACTCAATGTTCATTACAACAAGTAAGTGAGACTCGGGTTCCTTCCACTTGCCACTTCCCTCTCCAGCATTTCCAAACAAAAGCCTTGATCTTGGCACCCTTCCCAGTCCTGCACCTGAAGTGTCTGGCTCTGAGCAGATGGCTGTGCTCACCCACGTCACCCTTGATGATTTCCCCTCTCTGCCACCCCGTTTCTCCCTCCCACTCGCTGTCTCATCCAAATGCAGCCACTAATGCTGGCTCCTTCTCCCCTACACGCCTCGCGCCATCCCTGAAGGTTTAGGGAATCTGGGCACTATGGTTGCTGATCCAGTTCACATGGAGAAGCAACCAAGAGACAGGCAGATGCAGTTGCATACCCTCTTCTCTCTTCTCCTAGGAAGAAGAAAATCCTCTCTGCTCTGAAGAGCTCCCCAGCCAACAGCAGCAGAGCTGACTTACGGGAGCCATCTCCCTTACGAAGAGGTCCCCAGCCGTACCTTCCACCGTCTCGCTCCCCTTCCTTGAGGCGTGGAGAGATCCTTATTGAGTGGAAAGACGGGACTGTCACTCCTCTTTTTGATAATGCCAATTATCAAATGGACTAGCTCCGAAATAACGGAGCTGTTGCTCCATCCCGTGTCACTCTTCCCACCAGGAAGAGTGCCACCATAGCCAACCTCCTCCCTAGCCTTGCTGTTTCGACAGGGAGTCGTAAGCGCTGTTTGTTTTTTTTTCTAACACTTGAGAACAATCTCCTTGCACAGCACGAGGTTGAAGCAAACAGAGCAGATTGTTTGGTTTGTATAGGCACACGCTGCTTAGCTCTTCCAGAGCTGATGTAACCTGTAACAAAAGCCAGATTTAGCTAAATGAAGCCGAGACTCTCGCCAGCTGCCACTGTCCATTGCCCTGAAATTCTAGAGTTACTGAGCATACGAGAAAGTAAATCCTTGGAGACAAGCTGTAAGGTGAAAAACAGAAGTCCTGATGATCCTTAAATCCTTTTTAAGATAAAACTAGCTGCCAACAGACACAGAAGGCTGTCAGTTACTTTGTCAATGTGAGAACATAACTAATAAGCACTGCTTTCAGGACTCAAGAGATTAAAGAGTCTCCTCCAGATATCTGCCAAAATACTCCCCCCACTAAGTTATCGATTAAGTCACAGCAGGTCATTTTTCTAACTTAAAAGGTAGCACTCCATCGTCCTCTCTGCATCACTGCAAGAGTCCTGCTGGGAGGGCATGTGTCTCTCAAAACATTTCCATGTTTAGGATGTATTAGACCTTATTACAACACACATCCTCCTCCTTTATGCAGAATGACAAGTAACGTTGGTGATGCTTGTCAGGAATATTACATTATCCAGCCATTTTGTACTAGCTTCAGTCTCTGATTTCCTGTAGTGATACAGAATAGTCAATGAACAGATATACTGCTCCCATCTAGAGCAGTAATAAAGGTGTTTTTTCTAGAAAGGAGTAGGGCACTGTTTTCAGCCTTTACACTTCTCCTATGAGCATAATTACCTGTGACCCATAACACTCAATCCTGATCTTTTCTCAGTGAAACTTGCAATGTCTTAGTGCTTTCCTAATATTCATGAATTTATGCTTTCCTTCTCTCTGTTCTTGTGATGATGTAAACCATAATCATGGCTATAAATCAGGAATTATTTGGAGAAAGAAATACTAACACCAAGAAATTACGAATGTCATCAGTATATTTGTTCAGCAGTGCAAGAAAAAACATATCCTAACCCGTCTCTTACTCAGACTTAAACAACACTTTTCAATTTACCTAAATTAACTTGTTGTGCCATTTCAGTGGAGCTTGGACTTCTCCAGAGTTTGATTTTATTTAACCTAAGGCAGAAGTTAAGGTCTCTAGGGAATTTAAAGTCTCTCGATTTTTTTTTTTTTAAATTTTTCTTTTTAAACATAGATCCACAGCCTGGTAGAAAGTTAACTGCCATGAGATATTATTATGACCAAAAGCTTAGCCGGTCTCAAGAAAGAAAATACAAACCTTATTGGTTCAGGGCATAAAAATCATAGAGGTTGGAAATAAATGTCTTCCCTGGGCAGATTATTCCATAATTATTTACTGGAGGGTTTCCCACACACTCCTTGGGAAAATATTTTACTACTAGACACGGGCAGAGGAAGAACTCTTTCTTCACCAGTGAGCAATGAACACAAACAAGGGTCAGAATTAAATTCTGACTTTCCAATGCTTCCACTTTAAAACAAATCCAAAGACTTTGGGGTCAAGTTTCCAAATGCGTGAGCATCATTTTACATGCAAAATTTGTGGGAATACATTCTGTACATAAATCACTCAAAATGCACATGCAGTGCCTCACCAATTATCACAGTTACATCCCTTGTACCTTTTCCTACCACAATTAAGATGCCCGCCTTTGAAATTCTGTCCAAGGAGCACGTCACCTTACAGTGCACAGCGCTTGTTACCCTCCAAAACCTTTACGCACTTTGGGAACACTATGTATGCAGTGCCACTAAAATGAAAATACTTACTTGGAGTTCAGCTAATGTTGTGCTTTCCAAAACAGCAAGTGCTTATGTTCATTACTGCTGAATGGGCAGAACAGATGACTTGTTAATGACTCTCCATAATTCGTACTTAATATGCTCATCTTGCTCATAAACATGAAAGCAGCAACACCATTGTTTATACAGCACTGATTAAATGGTAGCTCAAACAATAATGAAAAAATAAGACTGTGAAGCAGGACAGGCTTTTAACTGTTTTCTCCCACTCTCTTTGCCTGGTTGTTACCTTTTAGTTATTCCTCACTGGTTTACCTACATTAGATGCTAGAGACCAAATTTTCCAAGGTATGGACAGAGGACCTGAAGGTGTGAGTCTCCATCACGAGAAGTCTTAAAAAGCACATTAGCCAAACGTCCATCAGGAAAGACTCCAAAACAGCTGATTCTGCCTTGGGGCCGGACCAGGTGACAGTGGGAGACACCTTCCATCCTCTGCTTCTAAAGCTAGCTGAGACACACTCAGAGCAATCGCACAGCCTATGTGCTGTTCACTCTCTGCCATCACCTGAATGCAACGCTTATAAACAGTGTTCATCATCAAAATAAAACCTGAGTGTAAAGTGGAGGAGCACTGAATTTTTTTGTGTGTGTATATATACATATTAAAAGCCCCATTATAGCGCATCCTTGTGTGTGTGTGTGTGTGAATGTGTATATATACATACACACAAAAAAGGATGTACTACAAGAGGGCTTTTATAAATCACTCTACAGGAAGACAACAGAGTGATGAGCGAGACGCCACTGTCACAGTGGTACTAACATTATCAATACATGCTGCACCAAAGGATGAGTGCTGCATACCTGCGGAGTAACTCGATACTAAATTGCCGCCCATATTTCTCAGCCCAGTTACGCTGCACCCCTGGTATTGCAGGTCTTCTCCAGGGCTGATGTGATGCTGATGACCCTCGTTTCACCCTTGCAGCAAAGAAGAAAACAAAATGGAAGTAGAGCCCACTTTCTCATACACTTATTTGCTTTGCGAGGTCCAAGTGCCTAAGCTGCAAAGGCTAGAGGAGATGTAGGGAAGAAGGGACAACTTGTTCTCCCCCAAAGTTCCCTGGGATTCAGAAAACCTCATTCCTCACCTAAAAATGTTAAGAATGCCATCATGCTTTTTGGTATTTCTGTACCAAAACATCCAAAAGATTATGAACCATTACTAACTGAACATGCATAATCACACAGAGTGCTAACAACCTCAGCTCCAAATGTTGCTCATGACAGAAGAGAGGTCCACAGGAAAGCTGATGCAGGTAAGCTCGTCGGTACCACCGCAGCCTACTGCGATCACCCAGCATGAGTATCTACGGCACAGCACTGGCAGCGCACATGGCCCTGCTGCCCACACACGGGTGCAGGCTGCAGCCACAGAAACACAGGTGCAAGACTGCGCATTAGCTTAGATATTCTGTGCAGAAAATGCTATGTTAGGCAGATAGGTTTCCCTTTCCCAGCTCCCTAAATAATGTATGGCCAAGGTGTTTGTTGAAGAGCGAAAAGGAAGAGGCAAAAGAAGAACTTCAGGTTTACCATTTAAATACTGTACATCAACCATTTACTAAGACTCTTTGGATGGAAAATGTTTTCATAACAGTACATTAGTGATGTACATAAATTCGTGATACAAACAAACAAGACCTGAAATGATTTGGCAAGTTATCACAGCATATCAGTGGAGGAGCTGGGAACAGAACTACTGCTTCCCCATTTGAAATGCAAGGTGCAACTTCTGCAGTAAACATTTTGTTATTAAAAATCTCCACATGCTCATTTTCTCAACTCTGTAGTTCTACATCAGCAAGTCAAGAAATATCAAGTGTTTGATTTTTCAAAAAGACCTGTGGCTGTTCAGCACTTCAAGGAAAAAAAAAAAAAAAGGAAAAAGAAAAGGAGACAGGGACAGAGGAAGTCTTTGTTAGCTCTGGGTTTCAGTTCAGACATCTCTGGCTCATGGTTCAGTCAGACCATGCTTTTTTGCATTAGCTAGGGCAGACAAAAGCACAAGCTTTTTAAAAGCTCCAAGTATCTCCACTGAATTTGTGTAGATTTAAAAAAGAAATCTACATTTCTGCAGCCACGTAGTTCTCCCCCTGGTTAAAAAAAATAAAAATAAAAAAAAAAAAGCAGGTCATGTTTCTTCAAAAATTCCCCTTATCCTTCACCCAAGCATTTATTTTTTGGAGCAGAGAAACTGATGCACTTCTTTCAGTGTCACTTGCATGTCCTCATATTCTGCAAGTTTGCAAGCATCCTCCAGCTTCAGCCATTGGAAAGCTTGGTGCTCCTCTGAGAGCTTGATTTCTGTGTTACAGTCCTTCATTTCTGCCAGCCAGTAAATGACGGTCTTAGGTTTGCCACGGACAGGATAGTGCAGTTCTTTCTTGTACCCCTCGATGAGGGTGAGCTGATTGGCCTGAAGACCAGCCTCTTCCTGCGTTTCCCGGAAGGCTGTTTGCAGGTCATCCTCTCCTGGGTCCACATGGCCTGTCAAGAAGGCAAAAAAATAAGTCTCTGAGAAGGAAACTCAGATTTTGTTTATTCAGTTGACAACCAGGAAACATTGGGAGACAGAGGTGAGTGTACACTGTAGCTGATACAGAATCAAACGGAAATTGGAGAACAGAGATTGCTTTTCCAACTCTTATGTCTTGATGTGTCTTTGTCTTGTGGCTTTTAGGATCATTGTTTACCCCACATCTTCTGAAACTCCCAGTGGCCTGTCCGCACTAGACATCTTCTCTTCCCAGTCCTCCTCTCCTCTTCTGGAGCACTCTGCACCCGTAATGTTCCACCTTAGATCACACTGAGTACCTCATGAATGTTTTTCCTTTATCCTGTTAGAGGGGAGACTGCTCATCTGTGAGAGATTTAGTCCTCTCTCAACCCTTCCCTCCCACAGAAGCTTAAGGCTCAACTCTCCAAAACTCTTACGGCTACAGCCCAGAAACAACGGGACTAGGCACCAACAAATGCCATTTAAAAGGTGGGTTTCAGTTAGGCAGTTAGGGATATTTTTATTTCTCTCCCATGTTCCCCTCTGAAACACAGCAAGCCTAAAAGCCAATCCTTTCACCAGCTGCCTAGTTCTTCTAGGACACATCATTTATTTTATGTTGCTCAGAATGAGAGGTGCCATTACAAACAACGGATAAATATAACATATCCCCAGCTGTTTGTACTTTTGTTGAGAAATGTCAGATTTGGTTTTCTCATGAAAGCTCCAGACCAGAACATAAATAGAACAAGCCAAGCAAGATCTCAAAAAAGCAACATTGCAGGAGTTGGGAGGCTTCAAGAGGAAAAAAGTTCAGCTTTATTTTGCCCTTGGTGTCACTCTATTTTTTATGTAGCTGACTGCAAATAGCCGTAATTTCATCATGGAGATTAATCTTTCCTCAAAGCCCAGGTACCCAAAGCCACCCTTTAGTACTAGAACTGAGGTATGTGGGAAGCTCATTTTGCTTTCCCAACAGGTCTCACTCACTTCTTTGTCTGCGTATCAGAAGCTTAAACACCTCTTACAATGTGACATCATCTCAAATGTAAAATATGCTTCTATTTCAAGCAGCAACTGTGCAGAAAACAGCATCTGATGTTGCACTTGACGTCTCGGATACTTGAGATCAAATACACTGAGGCTTTAAGTGAAAATATTTTCCCCCTGAATCTCAGCACTGCAACTCAAGCTGTCTCCTTTTGACAAAGTATGTATTTCCATAGCTGGGACTTATTACTAATAGCTGAGAAACAGAATCCACTTGGCCTTGCACAGCTGAATTACTTTTACAGTACTCACAGCAAATGCCCACAGAACATTAATGAAGAGTAAGTAACCACTATTTTTTATGATAGTCATGATCCGTAGTCACCAAATATGCAATGAGTTGAGGTAGCAATAAAGCCTGGAGGGCTGAGATTCAGTTTCAACTCAAAGGAAACCAGTGCAACCTCCTGCTCTCCAGGACAGCAAAAGGCAATCACCTCTCCCTGATGATAACTTCAAGTCTAAGCTCAGTAAGCTTCCAACTTTGTGCAGTACAGTCTACCCACTGGGTGGAAAAAGGACTGCTGGCAGCACCTCACACCACAGCTTCCAGATCCTCCCAGCCATTTGCACTAATGCAGTTCCAACATGCCGAGGAGGAAAATGAACCACACATCCCCTTCCCATCAGCCTCAGCTAGTACAAAGCCACAGTTCTAGGAGCAGAGATGAGGCTGATGAAGCTCAGAGATAAGGCTGATGAAGCTCACGTGGGGGGATCCAAGCAAGTCCAGTTTAATCCCTTGAGGGCTGCAGCTGCTTAGGGAACTTTTAAAATACCAATGTCCAGCTGTAGCTGTAAATCGCCTTTTGCATGCTCTTGGAGAGATGATTACAACTTCTCATTCTGGCTCCTGCCACATTAAACCTATGTCTGCATCATATATGTTATGTTATTGCATCATACAACCTGAGGCTGCCTTTGAAGACCGCTCATATTGCAGAGAACATATAATGTGATAGCTCTCCTTCATTTATTGCCCCCAAATCTGTACCAAGCTACTATTAAAGGCTGCCATCAGACTGTGGCTTTTAAACTACAAAACTTTAAGCAATATATAGAGGGAGGTGATTCTGCCCCTCTACTCTGGTCTGGTGAGACCTCTCCTGGAGTACCATGTCCAGCTCTGCAGTCCTCGGGACAACGACCACACGGACCTGCTGCAGCGGCTCCGCAGGAGGGCCACACACACCTTTTCACGGCGCCCCTAGCGACAGGACAAGCGGCAATGGTTTTAAACGGCAAGAGGGTAGATCCAGGCCAGATACAAGGAGGACAGCCTTTGCCTTGCCATCGGGCTGGTGAAACGCTGCGTGGAACAGGTTGCCCACAGAGGTGGCACATGCCCCATCCCGGGAAACGGGCAACGTCAGGTTCCACGGGGCTCTCAGCAACCCCATCCAGTTGTCTGGATGTCCTTGCAGGAGCATTGGACCAGATGACCCTTGAAGATCCCTCCCAAACCAAACTATTCTATAAGTCTAAGATTTTGAGTGCGTGAGATGTATGCCTATGAGTCATTTCACTCCCTACTGAAATGCCTACAAGTAATTTCAATTGCTTGTCCAGCATTCCTGTGTTCCCAGTGAACCTTTCCACATGGGTCTCTCCTCTCACAACAACTAATCATGTCCCAGCACATGTTTTTTAGCTTTCCAGTAGGCTGCAAACTCTAATCCCTTAGGCTTTCGGTGAAGCGGACAAAGGGGGAGGTTTGGAAAGTTTTGTTCTTTCCCTTAATAGAAGAGCGTAGTTGATATTGTTACAAGCTTTTTTCCCAATTTGCAAATTCCTGTTTACAAACTGCTCCTGCACTATGCTTTAACAGCACTGCATTTTACAAAACAAGAAGTAAACACTAGCAGGAAGAAATCCCAGAGGGTAAAAAATGGCGTATAAGATCTATAAGGAACCTACAGTATTTCTGTGCTGCGCTTTTCCCGGTACCAGACATTGGCTCTGCCATGCGTCTTTACAGACAAGGTGTTGCTATATGTCTTGGGGCACTAGGACTCTCCTTTGGGGCTTCACTGATGAGTGAGGATGGCTTAGGTGAAGAGAGCTGATAAGGTTACTTCTCCTAGCTGTCCCTCTCATCTCTGCTGCATTAGGTACGTGCTCTTCATCAACGATCTCCTGAACTTACAGGAACTTCTGCACCTTCTAAGAAAGGTGTTTTAAAGTAAATCATCACTGATTTCAGTTTGCCTTCTAATGCTGCGCTGCGAACTGCGACCCTTCTGACTATACACGGGTCAAACAACCGTGCGTTGGCAACAGTGGTACCTGGCAGAGGGTCAGACCTGAGCGAGAAGGTTAAAAGTTCTCTAGCTACCTAATTTCAGTTGTCTGCTCAATGTCTGCCAGAAACATCAGATATCTAAGGAGCACGATTGGTTGCCTGTCTCCCCCCATGAGTCATGCCCAATAGTTTATACAGTCACAACTTGCCAAGAATTTTGGCCACTCAGCTGCACAAACAGCATAATCAGTGGCTACTGTCAACTGATTAACTGCCCCTCAAAGCTGACCTTAGCAGCATTCGGCCAAAGTTCAGTCTGTAATCTCACTCACTCCCGACAGAAACGACTTTGAAATGTGTTATCAGAATAAACATCACCTTTGGGTGGGGTCCAGTGATGGGTCCCATAGGATGTCTGAAGGAGGAGGTATTCAATACCGTCAGTGACCTTAGAAGATGGCGCCGACTGCAGCCTCCTGTAGATGATCAAGCCACAAGCTCTCACAGCCATGCCCCTCTGTTAACTGCACCGAGAGCTGTGGAAGAGCAGAGAGGATCAAGCAGGAACAACATACAACATGGAGCTCAAACAGGCTAGTTGTATTTAGTGAGGAAACATCTCAGTGTGGGCTAAAAGTCATCCATCCCTTTGTAGTTACTACACAATTAAACTGCACCTTATTAACTAATTTTGAATTGTAAAAAATTGAGTCCTTTCCTTTCAAAACAAGGAAACAGGAACCTATATATAAGCTTTTAAAAAAAAGTTACCAAGAAGCATGAAATATGACCTGCATGACATTTTTTTGCTGCTGATATATTACAAACCCCACTACAGGGAGGAAAAAAAAATGATAAAGCAAAAGGAAAGCCACCGATTAGCACTCTGAAGCTTTTCCACTGCAGAAGTCCAAAGGCCCTGTGCAAAGATAATACCTCAACATTACTGGAAGTGGCATACAGAAATAATTGGCCAAGACAGATCCCCTGCAGCAGAGAACTCAAGATGCCAGTGGCAGAGCTGAAAAAATGAAGGACAAAAGGACAGGCTGTCAGGGCTAGACATCAGGCATTTTGCTATACGAAACTAAAAGCTTCTTAGCCTATGCCTTACGCACTAATCTGATGTAAATAGAAAGGAACACACCTCTTAAGTAACAAATACTGTCATCAATAAGCTACGCAGCCAGGACAACTGGTCCTGTACAGAAAAAGAGAGAAAGCAACGGAGATGAGAAATCCATGTTAGAGAATACAGCAATTCCCAGTTCCAGGCAAAACTTTGCATTTTGACAGAGCCGCGCATTTCGACAATTAATAAATTTACACAACACAACACCGCTTTTCCCTGGGATGCCCAGTGAGGCATCGTGACACCTGCAGTTTCCAAACTGGGAAACCACCAGCCCAGAGCCCTTCGCCACCAGCCGAGCCCCGGGAGGGTGTTCAGCTCTCTTGGTTAACCCCTCCCGAACCGCCTCAGTCCGTTTCTGGCCAGCCACGCCACAGACAACCCGCCCACCGAACCCCGGGCCGGCGCAGGACCAACCCCGCCTCATTTGGAGCTCAGAGGCCGCCCAAGGCGGGAGCCCAGCACCACCTCCCGTCCGCCCCTGGAAAAGCCGCGGTCGGAGGCGCAGGGCCCGGAGGAACCGGCCTCTCCGGGACGCTGGGGGAGTCGGGCGAGGGGGCCCAGCGGCCGGGTCCGGGCCACCCCCACGGCGGCCGCCCTCCACCCTCCGCCCTCACCTTCGCCTCGGCGACGGAGAGTAGGCGGGGCGCGGCGCAAGACTGAAGGCAGCCTCAACCAATCACAGCGGCACAAGCGCGGGAGGTAGCTCCTCCCCTCTCGTTCCGGCCTCCCTTCCCCTCCCGCCTTTCTCTCGGCTCCGCCCCCTCCGGCCGCGAAGCCCTCGGATTGGTTTCTCCCCACCGGGACACGCCCCATCCGCCCCTTTCCCTCGTCCTATTCGCTGGCTGCGAGTGCGAGGCTGCGCGCGAGCGTTTGAAGCGGGAAAAGCGTTGTTGCTATGGAGACGCGGCCTAGTCGCTGCTGCCGAGCGGCGCCGCGGCCGGTGAGTGGCTGCAGGGGCCGGCGGGGGGGGGAACGGCCGTGCCGAGGGAGGGGATCCATCCCGGGGGCCATCACCCTCCTCGGGCGGTGGGGCAGCGCCGCGGCTTCCCTCAGCCCCGGTCCCACCGCGGAGCCCGAGCTGGCTGCGGTGCGGTCTGCTGGGCCGCCGCCCCCTGCTTTCGGGGCCCGCCCGGCTCTGATGTGTGCGGGGAAGAGAGGAAAAAACCGGGGTGGGACAGGGCAGGGAAGGGTGAGAGGAGGGCCCGCACACGGTGGGGCGCAGGCAGGAGGGTCCCGGCAGCTGGCCGGGTGCGAGGCCCCTGCCTCAGCCCTGCGCCCCTTCCTCCAGCGGGAGAAGCTGTAAAGTTCCTCAGTCTGGGACTAAATTCAGCGAGGGAAGCTATAAACCCCTCTGGGGCTAAATTGAGTGACCATGTCCCCCCTCAGTCACACAGTGTAATCCCAGATGCGTGGCGGTTTGTCTTGATACAATTATAAAATAAATATTGAAAGCCATTTGGTAAATCTTCCCGGCAAGAGAAGCTCGGGCACAATTTTCAAATAATCAGCATCCCAATATAACTCGTAGATTATTTTCTAAGCGTGCGGTGGAATATTGGACACTTCCCGTTTCCACGCAGCTGTTGTTTGAAGCAGTTGTCGGGGATCAGCTGTAGGATGGAGTCTCTTCTGCTGAGGTCACCAGGCTATACTTAGTGTGAAGGGACGATTATGAGAAATAGCAGTCTTTTGCCAGTTGAAAAGTACTCTATTGGAAAACAAAAAAGCCTGACATTTCATTGTTTTTAAGCCTGTGTCAAAGAGCAATGAAATGAATTGTAGTTTTGGTAATCAACTCTCTGTTGGCATGTCAGTAGTAAAGGAAGGGAGAGTGTTGCTGCAGGGAGAAGACCTGCATCATGGTCCAACTGTAAAATCATTGTCAGTTAACATTAGAAGCATTCCCTTCTCTCCAATTACTTTTACTATACAGAAACTGTAAGTGGTTATCTATTGCTAGTATTCTGCTTTGTTTCTCGTATCTTCAAAACAGGCTACTACAACACTTGTTCCGATGAGCAACAGAATGCTTAATACCATGTTGTGTATGTGCACGGGGAGTTGTGTAGTGTAATCCTGTGATCTCTCAAAGGGATCTTCTGCAGCGTCAAACGCTGTTTCATAGATCCCTGCCTACGGCGTGAAACTACAATTATGAACTTGTGTTACAGTACAGATTATCTCTTATTAGGGAGCTTGTGTTTATAAAGGTGCAACCGCTCCCTGACCCTGTTCTTCACAGGAATACCCTAGTTTCCAAGGAATGGGGTCAGAGTAATTAAAGGTAAAGTATTTTCTGTCGTGCTCTGGAAAACCATATTAGCCATTCACTTCTGGAGGGCTAAATCTGATTTGGCTTTGGATCACGGTTAAAATAGGGCTTAATGTTCAGATGAATAAGAAATAAAGATGGATGACTGGTGGTGTGAGTTAGTAAGTCTCCCTTTTCTCTGTCGTATGATTGCCAGATCGGCTTCGTTCTGGTCTTCTGCTTCCATACTTCAAAAAGCAGGAAGCACTTTGGCATGGACGGAGCCTGTGCTGAAGACCTGTTTGGGGTAACGTGGTTACAAGTAATGAATACGATACGCTGCTATAGTTGTGGTCAGGAAAGGAAACATACCTACCTGCTACATGTGTTTACAAATTTTATAAGTTCTTAACTTATGTTTTGATAAGGTACTTGTAAAGCAAAATGATTTACATAATACAAAGCGATAGGCAGGAAAACAAAGTGCTGTTTGACACTGATTAACAATTAATACATTTATCAGATGCCCTTGAAAATTGTTCCTAATAAAATTATTTAATGATCAGACCAGAGTTTATGATTCAGAATTATTCTCTCTAGATTATTTGCAGGATTAAATGTATAGTTGCCTTAGTTTGCATTTGTAGGAATGCCACGTAAGGTTTCTTCCCCTTGCCATGACCTAATTTCCCTTGTTTAAGGTATGGATATAGTGATACTTGTGTCATGTCTCGGTGATGACACTCAGGAGTATCAGTGGAAGTCAGCTAAAATTGTCAGGTGAATATGAATGAACTAAGTGGGATAACAGGGCACGTGAGTGTTATTCAAGTGAATGATGCACTGAGATCTTTAATATATTAGCGGTTAATAAGGATCAAGATACAGTGGTCTAAGGCTGCTTTATTCTTAAAATAGTCTACATAGGGATTTTACATGATTTATTTTATGCACAGTGACTGACGCTGAGTGAGTATCTTTGAGGGCCAGCCTTTTCTCCACTTTGAAAAGTGCATCAAGGATGAAAAGATCTGTGTAAGAGCTAATTAATAATTAAAAGCATTTTAAAATGGAGGATCAGCTCCTAGAGCATAATTTTATGGTAAGTTAATTTCCTTCAGAATATGTAAAATGTAACCACCCGTTTTTACGATTTATGCCTGACTTTTCGTTTTTCCCCAGCTTTATGACCTTTAAAAACCCTCTACTACTGAAACAGCAGAGTCCCCCGATGACAAGCTGTGATCTTATTCTGTGCTTTGAGTTGGCCCCTCTACATGAAAGTCTCATGCTTTTTTACAATACGTACTTATCCATTACCAGCATCTGGCAGCCTTTTAAGATCTTTGTAAAACCCCTTTGCGTAAGAAATAAGTTGTAGAGAGCTCAGTGTTGCCACATAAAGATGATAGCCTGACTGGTCCCTTCTTCAGACATCTCGCACGTTCCAGCAGTAAGGTATATCACCATTAACTTGTTTCTCCCTCGCTGCTAGCTTTGTAGTAGTAAGTAAAGGTGCTCTGGATTTCTCTGACTTCACTGTTTCACGACCAGCTTCAGCATCTTTTTGTCAGTGGCAAAGCAGGTCCCTTTTGTGAGAAGACAAAAATTTCAAAGTGAAGCTGAGTCTTTCTGCCAGCTCAAATGAGAAGGGCAACCACCGAACAGTGAAGAATTACAAGCGATGTTGTAATAGATATTGAGTGAAAAGTTTTTCGTAGGCCTCAGGCTATCTGACCTTGTAACTGGGTGCTCATGGAGAATTACACTTCCATACTGGCTCACTTCTTTCTCAAAATATGTTATATCCAACTATTTTAAGAAGTCTTAGGCTTTTGTCTCAAGCCTGTTATCAGTGAAGCCACCCATAGCTTTGCAGGAAACGGGACCTGGGTTTTGATATGAAACTACCACGCTGAAGAATGTTACGTTTTTTTGCCCTAGGACACAATGTTCTCTTAAGTGAAAAAACAAAATTAGATCCTGACAATAACTGAGGGAATGCTGGCTGTTATTCATTGTAAAAAAGTAAAAGTCGTCTCTTTTTTTGCCAGAAGATGGCATTATTATCGTTAACAATTTAGGCTTCTTGAAAACGTACCAATACTCCTCTTATTTCTTTACAAAGCCAATTTATTTTGAAGAATTATGTATCTGTTTTAGAAACAATGTCTTCAGACACAAAGAACTCTACAGTGTTGGACGAATTGAAGTATTCTTTTAATGAGGAGAAAGGCACTTCTTTCTTTTAGAGCATCACCAAAAAAGGTGAGAAGCGTTTCACTGACAACTGCAATTTCCCCTGAATTCTCTCATGTATGAACCAGACCAAATCTTTTAGCAAATTATCTACTCTTGAGTTTTAAAGTAATCAGAAATGGTGGAACCCATCACCATGACGACTGCTTAATTTTTTCCCATGGTTAATTAATTTGTTACTCCTTTATTAGTCCATGTTCGGTTTTCCTAGGTTGTGAAATTGCTGTTCCATGGATGGAGGGACACTGGAGTTATCTCCTGAAACCACTTAGATCCACTAAGATTTATTGTTTCTTGGGAAGAAGAAGCAGTTATATTATTTCCCAGGCCAGTTCTCATTAAGAAGCCATTTTGTTGCTTTCACATGGCACAGAGCCTTACCTAATAAGCCGTGCAGAGCTGCTTATATGTCTCAGGACTAACCTTCTCGTATGTTCTGCAGTACCTATATTACTTGTTTTTTCCATATTTTGAGAATCCCAGCCCCTTGCTACCCCAGATAACAGAAACCTGTCTGTACAGTAATTTCTAGCTATTTCAGTATATTTTGTTTAATTTTCAATTAGAATCTTGACCTTACAATTCTTTGTTCTCTCCCTTGTCTGCTGCTCTTGTTTTGGGAAGTGTCTCCATTTTTTTTCCTTTTTATTCTCTCTTCCCTCTCCTGTGTTCAACATTATAATTCAAACAGAGGTTAACACCGAATTAGTTCTTGCGCTGGTCTTTGGCCACTCTGTATTTAACTTAAGCATATATAAAGATGTAGGTGTAATCTAGGATACAGAGTGAAAGAAATTTACTGGATTGTTTTAATCTTTAACAGATTCTCAGTACTTTGAGACGGGTGTCTTGGCTTTCTGTTCTTGCTGCTCCTTTCATCAAACAAAAGAAGTTTCCCATGACGGTGCATACAGACAGTTACACAGGGCCTGTACTGGTTTTGTATTTTAAGCTACCTTATGTTAAGGTAGACATTTTTTCAAAAACATAACCCTTCTTTAAATGAAGTCTGAAGTTCCTGTGGAATTTTATCTGTTAGAGAAGTTGGCAAATTGTGAATGCTTGTGAAAACCCTTGCACGTGTGTCATAGCGTCTCTGGTCTTTGGGTTTGCTGTTGTCTCTGTCAATTTTAATTTCCCCCTCCCAGGATTCAGAATCGCATTACAAACACATTAAATCCACCTACATACCAACGTTTTTGTCTTGAAGCTTGTTACTGCTGAATCTTGTAATTTTATTATGGCTAACTACTATCTACAGCTCAGACTTTAGCTTCTAAGCCATTTTAGATGTCCTCTAGCGCACCTTTTGGCCTCTGTAATATCTTATACAATCAGCACTTTAATACAGTCTCTATTGTTTTGTTGTTATTATTATTTCAACATAATGTCTTAATTAATGATATGGAATAAAATTTGGGGGTGATATTTGGTGACATTATTTTCTTATATAATGTTATTGTAGAGATGCTTGAAAATCCTGCCAAAGAACTTACCCTGAATTACAGGGGCAAAAAACTTAGTCTTAAATAACTTGGTTTTGTTGAATGTTATTGTAACCTCCAAACATGAGTAAAGGCTGTATTTGCTAAGGTCCTAGACTGAAGGAAGATATAAGAAGGCAGTGGGCAACAGATACTTGAAGTGCTATCATTTTTCCATTTTATGGAACAAGTAAAAATATCTGCAGATATTAATCCATCTGGATACAGACAGCTGCACAATGCATTGCTAGGGTGACATGAGTGAAGGAGTTGAGGTTTTTTTGGCATACCTTTCAGTGATGCATGTTGCTTTTCTGGGTTTCCCAAGAATGCAAGTAGGGTGTTCAAGTAGCATATATAGATTTAGAGAAATTCTGTGTTTCAGGTTTCACAGAATATTTTGGTTATTCTGTCAAGGACACTTCGAAATGCTCACAACATTCATGACATACAAGAGAAAGCTACGCAACAAAACTACAACTTTGCTGTAGTTCATCTATAAGATGAATGGTCTTAATTATTCAGCATGAGGTGAGGACAAATGCAATTTCTTCTCCTTTGGTTAGTTAACCAGGGATAGCTGAACCACGTTAGACCACATGCCCTGATATTAAATTGAGTGTCTAAAATTAGGCATTTTACATTCTGTGGCTTGAGGACAGGGTTTCAGTAGCTGCGGCATTCATCAAGGAGACATCAGGCGTGTAGGAACTCTGCAGCAGTAAGTAACACTGCATTATGCATTTCTTACACGTTATTGTGTATTGTCTATAATTTTAAAATACAGATTCATAGATAAAATATTTGTTTCATGTTTAGTTTTTTGTTGTTATTGCTGTATTCTGTAGTGTTTGGCAGGCCAGTGTATTGTAAACTTGGAGTTAAACGAGCTTCTCGCCTAACTGCAGGTAACGGCATCAGGAAATGTGTAGTTTCTTCATGAGTAACTTTGTCAGGTGTGCTGTTTCATATGATTCTAATATTTATTTTGTTGATTTCTTGTAGGCTTTAGCTTGAAGATGGCATCATGCCTTTATGAATGCCTTTGTGAGGCAGAGCTTGAAAAATACTATCCCCATTTTGCTGCCTTCGGTCTTCAGAAGATTGACGAGCTTGCCAAAGTTTCCATGAAAGATTATCCCAAATTAGGGGTCCACGACATGAATGACCGCAAACGACTCTTTCAGCTCATTAGAATAATCAAAATTATGCAAGAGGAAGACATTGCAGACTTAAGCAAGCAAGATCTTCAACCAAGTGGCCTTTTCATTCAGCCTCAGGGGACCAGATCAGGTCCCCGTAGACAGCTGCGTTTTGAGTCCTTCTTTGAAGAAAATGATGGAACAGTTAAAGACTCTGAGTCTGAATCATATGGTTCATCTGATTTCAGTGCCAATGAAGAAAAGAACAGTGTAGGGGAAATGCTGGGACACATTCAACCACATGATTCAGAGCTGATCAGATTAACTAGAAGAGACCTAAATACTCCTGGAATATGCACAAAAAAGGACCTGAGCTGTCCAACAGTTTCTGATGATATTGCTTCTCTCCTGGGGGATTCTGAAACTCCTATCGTACAAAGAATAACTCATATTTCAGGGTATAATTACGGACTACCTCATTCCTGTATCAGGTAATAATCAGTTGCCTTTATTTTGCTATATTTCAAGTTAGTTGTAATTAATTCTTTCTTCAGTGTGGAGGAGAATCTGTCTTCGTCACCTCCAAATAAGCAATCCTACCACTGCAAAGCAATGCAAAATCCTCTAGAGAAGAGAGATATTAATAAGCACTTGTAAATCTCCAAGTCTGGTAGAAGGAATCAGCTGAATTTCACCAGCTGCTGCTCACCAAGGTTGTCTAAGAATAGTCTTCATTGTCTTTCATGATATAAGGCTTTGTTTTCCTGGTGTTTTGGCCAATCTTCCCTTTCTCTTGTTTTCCCTTTCTCTTGTTTTCCCTTTCTCTTGTTTTCCCTTTCTCTTGTTTTCCCTTTCTCTTTTTTTTTTTCCATGAGACTACCTTGCAAAACATTATTTTTCCAAAATATGGCATTGTCTGTTGATAAGTTTGTCAAGTTTTTCCCGGTAAAAAGGATACATGCTGTGATGGCTGTATTTGTTTATAAAGAAATTTCTGAAATTCTGAATTTCTTTAGAAAGAAACAGAATGAATATAATTGGAATGGGATATAGATGTGGTGGTGAGAGGGATGCCTTGCGGCTGCTCCCCAAGCACATGATCTGTAACTTTCATACTTTTCCCAGTGTTTGGTAACAGAGGGGCTATGGTTATCTTGAACGACTGGTAAATCTACTCTGGCAACATTTTTAGAGCACAAAATAATTTTTTCCTGATTTGGCAGTAGAGCATGTACCCCTCTGCACACATACTACCAGCATCTAGCTCGTTGCAGTGCAGTTGTGGCAGTCTTGTTTTAAAATGTGGTGAAGAGAGATAGCTGTATGAGGTTGTGGCTTGGTCTGGGAAGGCTGTGGTGAAAGATTTGGTGAGTAGGAGGATCCATGGGGTTGGGGCGTCAGTTGCAACTTCCATTAAGCATGCATGTAGCCTGGAGGGATAGATGCTGTTGCTGCAGTGGAAAAGTACTAAGGTGACATAGTAGTTAGAGAATTGTGAAATGCAAGACACAGGTTTATAACTCGCCTTTGCTGGAAAAAAATCATTCCCACCTTCCAGAGAAGTGCACTAACCTCCTGCATATATTGGCATCTTAGTGTATTCTGTCTCCTCTAGAAGTTGAGCCAAGGTGCAGCTAAAAGGGCAGGATTCATAGTGCTAGCAAGTAAAACATGATAAAATATAACCTAATGGCTAAGCTAGAGGAGTTCAAGATTTTTAGTCCTGCAATAGACCCATGTTCTCCATTGTTCTCACTTTTTTTTCCTTGATCTTCTCTTTTTTTCTAAGCACATTCTTCTGTGCCTGGCATTATGGTTCATCTTGTGGGCTGTCTGCATCCTCCTCTTGACATGCCTGAGTTTCTCTTTCTCCTGTTTTGACCGCAGAGTACGTGTTGTGCATTCCAGGCTTGGGCCAGTCTGCTGACACTTGGGTTTGTGATTCCTGTTTTGCAAGTGCCTAACTCCTTCACTGAATCCATCCATTCCCATGTCAACTTGTGATTTGACCACTGCGAAGGCTAATCTAGTCTCATCTATGAGAAACATTGGAAAACACTGGCATGATTTCAGATGGCAGAAGGACAGAGAGCTCTTTTAATATGCTTAAATATATTTTGCACTTGCCCACAGCAAACAGCTTGATTCTGACAGTAGCAGACAGGGCATAGTGATTCTTCTGACCTATTGTCTAATCAGGTTTCTAATGATCTGTGTCAAGATTTTTGGTTTTTCTAGTAGTAAAAAAATAATTTTTTTATAAAATACAATTTAAATTTAAGAAAGGTTAATAGAAAATCTAAACTTCAGGTTCAGCATAATGAATTAAAATGCATTCTGTTCCCATACAAAATATATTCAATTAAATGTGCCTCTGTACTAGAAAGAATTTATGCCTTTTCTCTCATAAACAGAGCCTCCAAGTCTTCAGTTTTCACTTTCTCCAAATCTTGCAATCAGTCCTTCCTCCTTCAAGCTCTTGGAGCACAACAGGCTCTTTCTGTAGGTCACCAAATCCAGCCCATGACATGAGAATTAAACTTCAGAGCCTCTGATCATTTGTTGGACAACATTTGGTGCCTAGTGATATCCATAAGCTCACGCTAGCTTATGAAGCATCTTATTTCAAGTATCATTGCTTTTCTTTTCAGGGGAAAGAATTTTCCATCTAAATGCAGGGCCTGATCCTGGTCTGCGTGGCAAAGCTGTACTAAAATTAAAGGGACTTAAGTTACGAGTAAAGATTACTCGTGTATAGTCTTCGAAGACCGCATCTTGAGATTTATATCTGCATGTGGTATGCTTCTGAGGGATCCCACAGCACATCAGCCATGATACTACAAGCTCATAGTTGCAATGAGATATTGAGTAACTTGTGGGTTTGGTTTTAATTTACAAGATAACTAGTATATGTTAGTTTTCAGTTGCTATATTAAGAGATTTTGGAAGGGACATTTGGACAGCATGGCAGAAACTCTACTTTTGCACAAGTTGGTGCTCAATTAAAATTATTTTTTTCTCACAAATTGACATTCAAATCCAGGCTGAAAATCATTACTTATTTGGCTGAAGACATCTTGAAAAAGGGACAGGCAAAATTAATCCATTTTGGTGGAATATTCTGTATATTCTGTACGATGCATCACAAAATGCTTTACACAGTAGGTTAATCAGTGAAACACAAAATGACCTCATATTTCTGAGGTGTCTCGAAGGGAGCTAAAGTAGACTTGCCAGAACACAGGAGCACAACTTCTTATGTGGTCTGAAAAAGCAGAATTTTTTAATGATAAAAGCCCAAAGGGGAGACAATGATGAGATCAATATTTCAAATTTTCTTTGAGCTGAATAGCAACGTGGTGATACTCTCTTGTTTCCCAGTTTGAGTCATTTACTTGTAACCTCTGTGACAGCATATAATAGGAAGAATGAAAGCCAGTATAAGAGGAAAAGCAACCAAGTATTATACCCTCTCATTTTCAAGATCTGTTCATACTTTTATCTGTACATAATTAAATGACTAATCATGACTGCAAATAATTTCAGCAAGATTAAATTTCACTGAGTTAACTTGCATATTATGCCAGCTTCAATCACATGTTTGTGGACAACTGAAAATATGCCAGTGCAGCAACAAGTTCAGGAATGTAGCTGTATAGACACAGCTATTCTTTTAACAGAAGTGCACAAAAGGCATCAGTCTATTTAGGAAAAAACAGCAGAAACTTCACTGTGTAACAATGAGATGTGTTTTGGGTTTTTTCTGATAAGCCGTTAAAGACAGAAATATTTATCTGATAAAACTAACAAATTTATGCACAGTGTAGATTCTGTAGTAACCTGACTTCAAAATGTAAACCTACACTATTGTTGTAGATCCAATACTTCTGAGAAAGAGACTCCATGGACAGAGCGTGAAAAAATCAGAGTGTGTGTCCGAAAACGTCCTCTAGGCCTGAGAGAGGAGCGACGTGGGGAGGTTAATATCATCACAGTGAAAGACAAAGAAACCCTACTTCTTCATGAGAAGAAGGAGGCTGTTGATCTCACCCAATATATTTTACAGGTAACATGCTCCGCTTGCATATTGTGTTTATGGGCCAGTCACTTGCATGGTGGGACAAAGCAAATTGTACCTGGAGTTTCAATGAGGGGAAAGAGAAAAGGACTGTCTTCATTTCTTGCACTGAAATAGGTGGTGGGCTCTTCTATGAGCTCGGCATAACTATATTTGAATTGCTTCTGACTTATGCCAGTCTGGGGCAGAAAACCCGAGCCCAGAATTTTAAGCCTCAAAAGCATGTCTCTTGCAGCTTTCTTTGCACGTGGCAAAATAAAACCCTCTGCGACATGCCGTTGCTGCAGTCTCTCCTGACAGCTTTCTATGGTACTTCCGTGAGGAGTTCCCTTTTCACTATTTCAGCACTGTAGGCCTGTTTCAATGAATTACATACTCCCTCATCCCCTCCCTTCCTTTGTTCTCAAATGCTTTTGAAAATTAAGTTGCCTTTTGGTCTTTGTTTCTTAATCCCAAATACCTTGTGCTGTCATAGTTCAAATTCTCGCTTTTGACTGACAGCATCAGGAACAGAACTGATTTCTAGAGAGCAGCAAGCCATTCTCACTCTACTGGGTGTTATTTTTACAGTCTGGGTCCTAGGAGCAACTGTTAGGAGTATCCAGTAAAAATTCAGTTTTCAGCTCTCTTGGGCCCCGTTCATGTACCACCTTTTACGGTGTGACAGATGCAGCAACTCCACCCTACTCCCTCCAACTACCTATATTTGGCATTTATGCAGTGCTTATCACCTTAGTATCTCAGTGCTGAAATAACTGTTAATTAATTTTGTTATGTCTGTACAGACAAACGAAATCTTGCTATCAATCAATATGGTCCAAACAGAAGTATGTCATGGCAAAGGCTGTGTCTATTCTGTAGCACACAAGAGACCTTCTCTGTTTCCGAGTCTCGTTACTTGCCCTGCCTCCATCTCTGGTTCCTACAGAAAGGACAGCAAGGGGTACGGAGCAAATGGGAGGCAGGACATACTCCAGCTCCACGGCCGGAGGACCCAAACTGCAGGCCCATCACAGAGCACATCTGCCCTCTGAGCTGAGTGTAGTTGCTGAGGCTCCCTGGTTTAATCTGCCTGTGTACTACTGTGGTTTGTTTGTCCATCATTGAAATGATTCTCAGTCCTAGAGATCTACCACCTTAATTACACTGCAGTCAATTTATTAGAGTGCAATGTTAGACACCAGTCCGTTGAGGCTCTTCTGAAAATGTGGTGTTTGTGACTGTCCCTGCAAACGCTGCTCTTAACCTAGAAGGAGCCCATAATGAACTCTGTTGCAGTGTTTCCAGAGACCCTCCTGCTTTGAGTCAGATCTGGAGTCTGGGAAGTTTGGGGTTTTCTTGCCCCCTTCTGAGATAATACAATCCAGCTTTGCTTAGGAGTAGCTTCTGTCTTCTCTGACACAAAAAGTTTTTAAGTCTGCAGAACCGAGACAATTAGTCACAACTGAGGACTAATTTTGAGACAGTCAAGAGTTGACTCTGAGTTCTTTTTACTTTTGTAAGGTTACTGTAGACTTGTGGGCTGATTCATTTCAGGAATAGATGAGGCTTTTCTCTAATTAGCGTTTTTCTTTCTTTTTTTTTCCTTGTCTGAAGGCTGGTATGTTCTGCTTCAGAATGATAGGAAATTAAGGCATCTTTGCTTCCCTTTTGTCTTCTTTTTTTTCCTACCCTCAGTCTCTTGATTAATCGTCATGTTGTGTTCCTGCATATGTCATGCTGCATGTTAAATGTGCTAGATCACTTTGTACCTGATCCAAAGCCATATGAAGTCACTGGAAAGACTTCTGTATTTAAATTTACCTTTGAACGGGGGTGAAGGGGAAGTGAAACATATTCATTTTCATGTAAAAATCGTATTTATTTTTCAGCATGTTTTTTATTTTGATGAAGTCTTTGGGGAGTCATGTACCAATCAGGATGTGTATATGAAGACAGCTCATCCTCTCATTCAGCATATTTTTAACGGGTAGGGCATCAGTGTTTACATTAGTTATTTTTTGCCTTTTTCTTTTCCAGTTTCATATACTGCTTTAATTTTCCTTTTATGCTTTCCATCTTTTGAAAAATACATTCATTTCACCTTTGCCACATATCTTCTCCCTTTTAGACTGTCTTTGATTGCAATTTTGACAAAATAAATCAGGGAAAACTTTATTCATATTTGGTGAGAAATCTGAATCACAGAGGAAGTTAAAATTGGACCGCAGGTGCAACGAAGAGACACCATGGACAGCCTAGAACGAAAAAATGTGTGCCAGGATTTCTGAAGTCTAACCTCCACTCTAACAAAGGCTTCTGTGTGGTATAGCATACTCATCTGTAGAGGAATAATGTTACCTCTTTTATGAGACTGCTGTGAGATGTTTTGCATGTATTTGTACAGGTCACAGGGCAATAGAAATTACCTTGTGATTTATTTTTGGTTTATTGATTTATATTTGCTTAGCAGTTTAATCATAATTACATACTTCCTGATTAATGGGAAATTGATGGTGGCTTTACATGAGTGATCTTATTTTCACACGAAGTAACAAGCTTGAATATAATTACATTTTTTGAGTCTTTGAAGGAAAGGGTGACATATCCATGCTGAAAATCTCCACCTATCATCAGCAGACACAGAGAGTATCATGCTGTTGAGAAAAGGAAAGTGAAAAAGGAGAATGAGGCTTGTAGCCTGCTGTGTAATAATCACTAAAGGCACAGTTCACATTACAGCTAATCCAATAATGCCACCAAAGGAGATGCCTCTGTTTCTTCTCAGCTTTCCCTAACTTTTCTGTCCCTCCTGCTGCATCCCCTTCACTGGCATTGGTCTAATCTGACACCATGGTGAGCTAATTCTGTAATCTAAGCTGGCAAGAAATTGTTCACTGTGTTTACTGCAGCCCTATGTTTTTACCCATGTCTCTGCCAGGGTACTGAGCTAGCTAAAAAGTCTTTTTTTAAGGGTGGGGGGAATAATAATTTGTTATGTAGTATTTCTTTTTTGGCCGATTCAGTTCCCTGAGTCTGTTCACATCATACTTGTGGGTTCAGTACTTTTATAAGTGCAAGGAGAGGCAAGGGGAAGTAGGCACGCAGTAACCTCAACTTAGGTGGGATTGAAGGGCAGTGGAGCCGTATCCTGAGACCTCCTTGGCATTTTATGTGCATTGCCATTATACTCTTAAGGTGAGAGGACGACAAAGCTGAAGCAATCTGGGATAAGCCAAGACTGTGGTTTCACTAGTTGGAGTGAGTGAATCAAACAGCTCTCTGCCACTGAAAGGGGATGATCCTCTTCCTTACCCCCCACTAGACACATTCCCATCGGTTACGTGAAACCAGTTTGGGCATATTTTGTGATCCTCTCTGAGGTATTTTAATTCACTGAAACAGCAGAAAATTAGCTTGCAAAAAAGTGGAAAGCTTTCTGTTGTTTCAGTGCAGTAAAGTCAAACATCAGAGCCAGCACAGGCAGGGATGGGTCAGTGGGGTAAGTCACACAGCTGGGAGCAGAGGAAAGGAAGAGCAAGACCTTCCCCTAGGCAACAACAACTCTTCAGATTGACTTCGCTGCCTGCAGGACTGCAGCCTGAGACAAAGTAACCTTGCTCAGTAAATTACAGTGCTGGGGTGTTAATTTTCATCAAGTACAACATGTGTTAATACAGAACCTGACTTGTGGTTGTTTTGCATCTCATGTCACAGTCATTTTTCTCTGTGATTCCTCATCAGTAGGATTCCTATTCATAGTCCTACGATACTTCTGCAGCATCTAAACAGCTGGAAGAATAATAACTAATTGTTACTTAAGTGCATTTTTGGCATCTGGAAGAAAGGAAGAGAGCCAGCACTCTGTGACATGCCAGATCTCCATAGGACATGCTTGGGAGTCACTGTTAAGTGTTTTGCAGTTTCTCAGATAGGATAGCAAACCAAATCTCATTGCTGAGGCCACTATAGATAGATATCGACATTGCAGGATCTTTTTTAATAGATACGAATAAATCAGATATGACACTACAAATATAAGTTATCTTCACAGAGGCAATGCAACCTGCTTTGCATATGGGCAGACTGGTGCTGGCAAGACTTACACTATGATAGGTACTCACCGGAACCCAGGACTCTACGCCTTGGCTGCCAAGGACATCTTTAGACACCTGGAAGCATCGCAGTCAAGGAAAGATCTCCTTGTCCTGATCAGTTTTTATGAGATCTACTGTGGACAGCTTTATGACCTGCTAAATGGAAGGAAGAGGTATTTAAATAAAAATACATTTTACTACAAGCCTATGCTTATGAATCAATTGGTTACTGCTTATAAATCAGTTAATGTTTCATGCAATTACATTTAACATATTACAATTTATAGAAAATGTTATGTATATAATTAGGGTTGTTCCTAGGAGCTACTAAGACAGGAAGGCAGAATCTGACACTAAATACTGTCACATTGATAGGGGCTCCTGGTTTTTACTATTTTGGGGGGGGGGAAATAAGTAATAATAAGGACCTATGGTTGAGATATGAGCTCATGCTGTTTTGCTTAAACTATAATAGCTGAACATACATAGGTAGAGAAAGAACCTTCCTGTGGTTCTTATGCCAACTGTTGTGGAGTCCCTGTCTTTCCGTGCTCAAACATAACCTCTGGCTCTCCCTCCTGCTGTGCCAATGCAGCGTTGGCTCTTGCCACTCTGGTCTCTGAAGGTCCCGTTGATCTCCCACATGTCATGCTTGACACTGCAGGGTCTGCTCGCCTTCTCCCTGAGCGCCTTTACCCAGCAGCCCAGTGGCTCAACCGCAGCAAGCCATCACCCTCAGCAGTAGCACCTCAGCCCCAGACTCATTTGGATGGACGTATACTCCTTCAGGAGCTCCATCCAGAATGGAAATCGGGGCAACTCAGTATATACTTCGTACAAAAAAAAATCACTGTGGTCTGAAATCTCTAAATAAAATAAGTCAGTTAATATCTCAGCAGTGAAATCTTTTCAGAGTGATCTTGAAGGAACATTACTTGTCGGCTTGAGGCCTTTAGCAGCCTTGAGAGCACTATCCTTAGAGCACACTGGAGGGATCAAGAGGGAGGCTTTCTGCCCAGGGAAGTGAGCATCTGTTCACAAAGGAAGCACCTATTTCTGTGCATGTGTGTTCCCTTTCTCCAAAACAGTCTTTAGGGAGCAGGTGGTGTAATCTGCTATGTAAGGAGTCCATTTACTAAGGAAGAAAGCATGTCCTTATATTCTCTGCATGTCCATTAGCTATCTGACATGTCATTGAAGGAGAAGATTAAACTTCCTCCCATGTGCATCATGTCTGTATTGTTCCTGTAATGCTTCTGTGTGATTCATAGCAGAGGTGCTCTGAAATCTGACTCTGTGGCTATGGGAGTTGCTTTAAAATCCTGTGCAAAAATCTTGAGAACTTGAACAGAGCATAACTTACAGTCTGAACTTCCTAGAGAAGCCTGAAATGCAGTTTAAAGAGAGGCAGGAGCTCTAAAATTTAAGCATGATAGCTTACATCCCTGCTTTATTATATTCCTGAACTAGCAGAAATGCACTGCTAATGTCTCTTTAACAGTGAAATGTCAGTGGTACATATTATAAATGAAATACCTCTTCAGCTCTGAAAATAAATGAATGACAGTGGTGCCTCTCTCCGGTCAGTAGCCTTGATTGCTTTTTCGTAGTGTCATAGCACTGAATGTGTTTTCATTGCTGCTATTTGAGACTTCAGAAATCTTTCTGCACTGTTTCATTTTCAGGCTTTTTGCAAGAGAAGATAGCAAGCATGTCGTTCAAATAGTTGGACTGCGGGAGGTTCAGGTGGACTCTGTAGACCTGCTGTTGGAGGTAACTTCTATGTTTGCGATTATTTTTTGTCTTCTACAGCCTGATTTGCTGATTTATGAGAGAGATAATTTGCAGAGATTGTTATTTGTTGTGCATTACATGTGTATGTTCCTCTTGAAAGTTCTGAAATTGGGAACCCCAACAGACCACTGAGGAGCACTATCGAAAGTGCCTTTATTCAATAAGCTTCTTGGGTGACTGTGACTTGTGTTGGTGACATGGAGGCAGTTGATATACAGCTGTCGCTTCTGCTGCCACTCCTTATGGAAAGATCTTTGCCATGAAATGGAGTGCTGTCGCTATTCCAAAAATTAAAGTGTCCCAGCAAGGGACCCTGAAAGCTGGATAAGTATTTTCACTCAGTGTGATTTCTTTGGCTTCTATGAAATTAAATTTTCTGTATTAAAAGTACATGGATGTGGGACAAAAGATATAAATTTGAAAATTAATACAACTAGAAATTAGAAAATACTTAAGATATTGATCTGAATTAAGATTAAGACATTGCTTAGATAATGATGGGTGATAACAGCCAAGTAAAATTAGGATCTTTAAACGGTAGCTGACATTCAGCACAAGCAAGGCTTCAGTTTTCCTTCCCTGCCTGGCTGAGCCCTAAAAAGGCACTGGCAAATTTTCTGCATTGTCCTGCAGCAGGCAAGCTGGTTAAATCTGCTTTCTATTTAGCCTGACTTTGCATAGTTTAATTCCTTTCTCAGTAAGGAACTGTAACTTACAAGTGCTTGACAGTGTAACTGACTCATTAAAATTGGCATGGTGTTGCCCACTTATATTCCATTTAATTTTGTTCTTCAGCTTCCTATTAACTCCAAGCTTCCGGACATGCTGGTGATGCTTCTGCAAATTAGAGTGTAAATTTGATATATGGTTGATTAACACATTCCTCTGCATTATCACATTCCATACACAGAAGAGCTGTTAAATAACTTTATTCTCACAGGTATCTCGGCAAAAAAAATGATTTTATATTGTCCACAAGCCCTTTTGAACACAGAAATGTCACTGGCTTGACTCAGAGCTTCTGAACAGTCTGCAACAGATATATGGGAAGAGTCTTGAATGCATCCCTAGTTATTCACTATTCATGGATGTTGGCTTTGGTTCAGAAATTATCTGCATTTAGCACTAATATAATGCTCGGGAGCTGCAGCAGTTGGTTAGGTTACTGGTTGAGAATTGGCCACTGAAAGGCACGAATAATGCACATCTGTCAACTGAGAATGTATTGATTTTACTAGATAATATTTTAACTTGTTCTTATAACCAGAAAAAAAATTAATGACTGTTTTATGAATGCCCTGCTGCGGTTGCTGTGAGACTTTCTGCGATAAACCTTAAAAGTTTTCAAAGAGATTTCAGATCCAGATTTGTATCTTGAAGGAGCCTTTGTCCTTCTGCCTTGCCTCTCTTACTTGTTTATTTACTCTCTTACTTGTTTTCTTATTTTATCATTGTATTGAGTATAATTGATCTTTTAACTTTGTTTCTTACTCTGGCATAATTTCTTTTAGTTATGGAAATGGAGAAAGGTTTTGGCACTCTGTGTTTTGTGTGTAACTTTCTGGATAACAGTACCCGTCTGTTACATGAGAAAGGGAAATTTTAAAAGAACACAACAAATAGTGAATTCCACGCGTCTCTTAGGTTAATGTCTGCAGCCTTACTTTCTGTCATTTCTGCCATACTCCTGTTTTCAATTTTATAGTTTGGATATTTTGCAAATATGAGTGAATGTGCGATGCAACAACTTCTTACCTGCAGTATGCTTTCTAAGCTCCGCAGTGTCACTGCAAGCAAGTCCGTATACAAAGGTCTGAAAGAAACGTTGGAAAGTATCCAGTCTAACTTAACGTCTCCCTTGCACCAAATTTTAAGGCTGTAATGAACCATTCCTCCTAATATTACCTTATTTTAGGACAAGATCTCTCTCTGAGAGTTGTTTTTATTTACAATTTGCTTCAATTTTGTCCCCCTTATTTTGCAGGTGATTTTGAAGGGGGGAAAAGAACGTAGCACGGGAGCTACTGGAGTCAACTCAGATTCCTCTCGATCTCATGCTATCATCCAAATCCAGATTAAAGACACAGCCAACAGGACATTTGGAAGGTAAGACTAGAAGCAGGAATGCTCAGGGCTGATGAGGAAGTCAAGCCGAGGGATGTCAGGAGGCAAACAAAGAGGAGGTGTTGAGTTAGTGGGCAGCTGTGAGTTAAATTAGAAGGCAAGGTTCAAAGGGACTTTGAAAAGTTTCACAGTCCTTTCTCTGTTCCCAGAGAGAGCGCTTAAGCCACATCTGTGAGAGCTTTGTCAAACTTGTTTGTAAAAATTTCCAATGAAGGAGTTTGGCAATCGAATCCATGCCTTCATCTTCAGTGTTAGAAAGCTTTTCCTGTCTGTCATTCATCTGGCTAAAGGTAGACATCTGCAATGGGCATATCCACACGTGAGCTTGTCACCTTTGAAGTCAGTAGAAAGAAATAGTCATTTCTGGGATCCAATTCATGCCATTCTGTAGAGTCACCTAAATTAGGTCAGACGGATTTGCCCCTCAAAGTACCTCTGTCCTTTAATTGACTACAAAGGGAGCCAAGGATAACTAGCTCAGGTGGAGATGATTCCATTAGAGACGTTTGCCTTTGGTCACAGGAGTCCTAGTATCTCACCTAAACCTCCCTGATAATTTGAGTGTGTGACTCTGATGTGCCTGCAGCAGACAAAAAGAGCAGTTTACTTCTTCTTGTAGCAGCCGTTTTATGTATTTGAAGACTGTAATTGTGCCTCTTCTCAGTCATCTTTTCTCCAGACTAAACAACCCCAAGAAATAGGTATATATATTACTGCTGAGTGTCAAAAACCCATGCTGACACACCCTTCCAGCAACTACCATGCAGTCTTGCTTCCCAGGATCTCATTTAAATACAAGGCAAAATGGAAGAGCCACAAATAGTGGAGAAAGGAAAAGGGACAACAGGCAGGCTTAGAAATAGAAGTGTATGTGGTTATGTAGGTGTGGCATGTGTGTAATTTTTTTTGTTACTGAAAGCAAGGCGGAGCTGGAGTGGGAAAGAGATCCCAAGATATGCCTGTAAGAGAAGTCAGGGTTGTTCCAGAAAAAGAAGGGCAAAGACAAAGACACAGTGCAACAGTCAGTACAGCAGCTGGCACCCAGAGCTAGGGAATGTGAGAGGGAGTAATGGAGTTTTGTGGAAGGGAGAGAAAGGGAACACTGAAAACTCAGTGTACTACTTACTACACTGGAAATTTCTGTTCATGTTGCCCTGAATTCCCATTTGACAGGGCAGCCTGTTTTACCTGGAAGGACAATCAAGACATTTACAATTTCTTTAACTGTGTTCTTAGGAAACTACAAGCATAGTGGTTATCTGGAGAGATGAATGTGTTGGACTTTAAACAGTTCATCCCATTAAACTGTGGAGCACTCTCACCACGTGCAATTATAATTTCTATTATGATTGTGTTAGTGCCAGGATGCTCTGACATTGTTCCTGCTGCTATGCTTATTTTGGTGCCTCAGATATTTCCAGTGGGTATTTCTTTTTGTTCAAAAGTAGTTCTTTCTAATTATTCTTCTGATGTCATGTGTTGCAGCCCTCTGGTTTAAAAAAGAAAAAAAGAAAAAGGAAAAAGAAAAAAAAATCTCCTAAGATAAATGCAACTTTGTTTTTTCTAGGATATCATTCATTGACTTGGCTGGCAGTGAAAGGGCAGCTGATGCCAGAGACTCAGATCGACAAACAAAAATGGAAGGAGCAGAAATAAACCAAAGTCTTTTAGCAGTAAGCTACTAGCATGTCTGGGGAAGGTTTTGTATTTAATTATTAGCACGTGTTATAGGATAAAAATGAACTGCAGAATAATATATGTATGTATTCCATGGAGGGGGGAAAAATAACCAAAGTACTAAGTGTGTCCAGTTTAATTTGTCTCATGCCTGAAAGACAATTTAAGAGGGAAAATATTTTGTAATGGAAATAAAGTCTTTTTAATCCATTCTTACAGCTAGCCAGGTAAACACAGCATGGAGAATGTTAGGTATATTATAATAAGTGTCCCATATTTTATATAGAAAGTTTTGTCCCTTTTCCTTCTGGAGAATATTGGCTTGGCATTGCCATATTTGTTTCATAAAAGCACATCTGTTCCTCCTGCTTATTTTCACCACTTGAACTCAGACTTCTCTCGCAAATCAGGAGTAAAGGACTTAAGTAGTCAAACATAGAAATTAGCAGTTTGTGTGTGGGGAAACAGGAACAGGAAGAAATGCACTCTTAATGCAAACTGTCTTTTATAAATGTACACAGTTACCTAAAGAGGGACAAGGAGCAGAGAAATGCCACCTAAGATAAAGCAGAAGTGCCTGTAAGTAGAAATTGTGCAGAAGACTTTGCACCTCCTTTAATTCAAATGAACGAAGCTCACTGATGACTGAGGGCTTCTCTAAGTGAGACTGAAGGTGGTATGCAACCAGTGAGTATGAGTCAACAGTGCAGAAGTTAGTGCACACAACCATACTTCTTGGTGTGCTGTAAATAGGAGGTGCCTTGCTCTGTTTTGGGAATGTAGAATGTTCTTTTGCACAGAGGCTTTCCTGCTGTGGAATATTAGCATTCATGCTGGGAGATAGCATGTAAAGTGAATGTGTTTCTGTACTTCAAGCTTTCTTGAATACTTGCTGGTGAACAACTGAGTGGCATGGGGAGTCAGGACCTGAATAGAAAGGATACCTGAGAAGTGAATCTTTAATGTAAGCTCATGAAACTCTTCTAAAAGGAACTTGAAAATCAGAGTGTGTGTATTTTTGGTATTGTGTGAAGCTGAGTAAATACCTAGGCAGGCTACAATTACTGACTGAATTAACTATAAAAGGCATCTTTGGGTAAGTCTTTGTGACCTGCAGCCCGTAAAACCTAGCTCTGCCCTTGATGATCATAATGCTCTTTTCAGGCCTTACAACACATGAAGTCTGAAGTTTGCTGCTGATTTGAATATTCATGTTAATTTCAAGTAGAAGATAGTCAGATACTGCAATTATGAGAAGCAGAATAAAAATTAGAATAGTTTGATCTCTTACTTGTTAGAGGTGTGATTTTTAATAAAATGCAGTAGAAGTGAGAAATACGTGTCATTTTAAGTGGGTGTATGTAGAATGTAGAAAGGCTTTAAATATAGAAAGGCTGCTTCATGCTAGTATCACCATGACAGTAATGTAATCTGCTTATTTTTCCATCAATATTTGCTCTAAATGACTTGTCTCGTGGCTATACAGTCCATTTCTGCCAATTTATCGAGAGCAGCCGGGCTTGATATGGAGTGTGATGCTATTGCGCTTATTCCAGTGGAAACATGGCAAAAAAGTGAACATCTTTGAGTTTGAACATGACATCTTTTTCCAAGGCTGGTAATAAACCAAGGGATGTTTCTTCAAGACTACGGGCTACCTCTGTTGATCGTTATTAGCAAGAAGATCTGATGTGTTCTGTGAAAGACATGGGGGTAGCTAGCTGCTGATGTTCTCTTAGTTTTAATGGGAATTCTGTAGCTATATCTCCACTCCCTGGGTAGTCTGTTGCTTCATTCTCACTGTTTTGTGTATAGTTCTTATTAGCCTGTCAGAGGTGACGGTGGCATGTTTGTTTAAGACGGACAGGCTGTATCTCTACTACCTTCTGAGCATGGGCTTCAACCTGGGCTTGAACCCAGCTCCCCTCACAGCTGATTGTTTGGTGCTAGTCCATGCTCTCCCCTGTGGCTGGGTTTGGAGCATTGCACTGGTGTGAAGAGAAAATGCCTTGAGATCAGCTGCCTTCTAACACAGCCCAGTGTACCCACGCATCGATGGGACATCGAGACTGCAGACTGTAGTCAGTATGGGGAGGAATATGCACTTATTAGCTTGTGCTATCTCTGACTAAGGTATGAAAATGTTGCCAGAGTGGCATAAGGAATTTGCACTGCTGTTGTCCGAAGTGTTGGGGTTTTTTTTGGAAGAGGAAGAGGTTCTTTTAGAAGAAAGAAATTTATAAGACATGGAGCTCAAAAAGCTCTGTTTTTAAGGTATATGAATCTGGGTTACATCTGCCCTGCAGGCTGCAGCATAGTCTGGTGTACACCCAATCTGACTTCAAACTTGTTGGCTATGGTGGAGGCAGTGACCGGTCCACAGTAGTGTGCAGCTCTGTGTGTGCTAAACGTGCGTGTATTTACCCAGCTTCTTGGGTTTTGCATAGCCCACGGAGCCATCAGGCAGGTGTAGCTGTGCTCTGTGCTGCAGCTTTGCTCTCTTTGAGTGCAGCTAAACTGCTGCCGATACCTGAACTAGCTGAAGCTGGCCATTGGTGTCTGTGGCAGCAGCAAATTCCCTCTGCAAGCAGGGACATCACATAGTAGGAGTCAAAGGTGCATGAGGGAAATAGTAAATTCGTAGGTTAGGTTTGATGCAATTCACTTCCTTGCCAGTGTGTGATTGATATGTGTGTCCCCCCCCTTTTTTTTTTGCTTTGGTTTGTGTTTTTGTTTTTTGTTTTTTGTTTTTTTCTTTCTGTAGCTAAAGGAATGCATTCGGGCGTTGGATCAGGAACACGCGCACACTCCTTTCCGGCAAAGCAAATTAACTCAGGTAAAACAAGCAGAAAGGCAACAGCAGAGGTTTCCCTGATGAGGACAAAATAAAAACAATAATAATAAAAAAAGGCATGATTCAATAACTGCTATTAAACTATTGAAGAGAAATCCATAACTTTTCCAAACATTAATTTTAAAGATAATCACAGAATTAAAGCCAACTGCCAGTTCCCCCAGTCAGTCTTGGGGACTGGCATGGTAAAAAGCAAATAAACCAAATACTAAAACCAAACAAAAACCCAAAACACTACCTTCCAGTCTCATTCAGTTACCATCCATCTCCACCCACTCTGCAACCAGTCTTGCATCTTCTGTGCAGTAACAGTCACGGGAGATTTCATCAACATTTCTTCACTCCAGTTGTAACATATGCTTTATCCCTCAAAACATATGGGCACCTGGTGCAAGGGCTTGTTCAGAGCCCCAATTAACACTTGTATTCATTTTAAATTGTAAACAAAGAATTGCAAGACAAATTGAGACAACAGGACTACATTTAAAAAAAAAAGACAGTAACTGTGCATCAGCTGACTCATGTTAAACTGCCTCTGTACACATTGCTAATGTACAGGAAATGCAAGGTAACTTACCCTAACTTTTCATAAGTTTTGAGCTAATTAAATCACTTTCTCTCATATTTTGTGTAAAATAAGAGCAAGCACATGTTTAAAAATAAATATATTAATTGCTAAGAATCTTATTTTTTCCTTCCAACCCTAGGTGCTAAAGGATTCTTTCATTGGCAATTCCAAGACGTGTATGATAGCCAATGTATCACCTAGCCACATAGCTACAGAGCATACCCTGAACACTTTACGATATGCTGACAGGTAGGTGATGAAGCTTAGTCTTGCCAAGGTGAAAAACACAAAGAAAAAAGTAATGTATGATGTTTGTGATTACGTTTTATTTTGGTTGCATTGGAAATGCTGTTTTAGGCAAGAAATGCAATTTTTACAATGCAGATAAAATCCTTACCTGTTCCAACTCTTATATTTGGTCTTAAAATTCCCTGGGTCTTGTAAATCCTTTCTGATAACAGCTTTTAGTGATGAAAATATCACTGTGCTCCCTGTAACTGCAGGGTTACTAACCTCAGCAATCAAAAGTTTTGTTTCAGTTTTGTATTGTAGTTCTGCCTAAAATGTGTTCAAGTCCTTCACTCTCCCTCCCACACAGGAGGAGGTAAATTACAGGCTGTGCAATGCTGGGGTTAAGAGGACAAGAGATGCTTACGGGGAAGAGGAATAAAGGAAACAGTTGAGGGGATAGGGTGATACCAGTTAAGCAGCTCTTCACAGCTGCAGTGATGTGTCTGATCCAGGAGCACTGTAGCCCTGTATACATATCACCTGAGCTAATTAGCCCCACTGCAGCTGCTCCAAAAGCCCTAGTTTGTGTCTTGTGGGACTTTATGATATGCTGTGGAGAGTACTAGTTTGTCTGGAGCTGGCACTGTGCCATGCTGCATTATAAAGTGTGGAAATGCGCCCCCCTTTCACTGAAACAGAGGCCATCTTCACCCATTTAACCTGCTGCGTGCTGTTCAAGGAGGCACTTCAGAATACTGCTATGGACTGTTCCAGGAGTTCAGGCGTTTTGGCAGAGGCATTTTGATGCCTGCATGGATCACTGACAATTAAAACAGAAATCATGACATTGAATATATGAAAGCATTAGTTTGTTCTGAAAACACTGTTATTTATCTGAAAGCGTGACATCTTCTAACACCAGCCTCATTTACAGGGTCAAAGAGCTGAAGAAAGGGATTAAATGTTCTACCCCTGTCACAAACAGGCGTCGGACAGCTGGAAACGTATCTCCAAAACGTGTCCAAAACTCCATCTCTTTGCCACCTGGGGAAAAGAGCTCTCCAAAGAAAGTGAAGCTAGGCCTCCAGCATCCCTCAAATGCTGCAAAACCAAAGGCATGTCCTGCAGCACTCCAGCCACCCGGTGTCCCTTTTACCTCTACCCCCAGGGGAGTCAACAAAGGACATGCCTACAAAGGAAATCCCAGCTCACCGTGGTTCCACCATGCTAGCCCAGTTAAGGGAGTCCTACGCATGGCCCATCCCTTGAAGAAGAAAACTGACGATCTGTCTCCCCACTCTGAAAAGAACCCCACTGCGAAGGATTTCATCATCAAAAACGCTGCCACGGCAGAAACCAAAGAGAGTGGCCAGAGAGACAAGTATATGCAAGACAGACCACCTGTCCAGTGCCTGAAAGTCCAGACAGTGCAACCTGTTCAGAAACAGCTTGTTTCTAGAGATGATTTTTCCTTTGGAGATGGAAATCTGCCTTCCGATGGCAGACAGGAATGGGGGAACACCTTTGCTAAACAATGTGTTGAAAGCTGGACAAATCTGCCTCCGTTTCAGAAGGAAAGGGAAGAGCATTTACGTCTTTATCACCAGCAGTTTCAGCAGCCACCTATTCTACAACAAAAATTGAACTATCAACCTCTTGAGAGGTTTTTAACACAGTACAAGCCCCAGGAGATTCAAGTGAAGCAGGAGCTGAGCCTTGCTCCCGCAGAAGTGCAGAGCAAAGAGGGGATGCAGCTGGAAGATCTGGATGACAGTGATTTCAGTGAAGATTCTTTCTCACCTGTCTGTAGTCAAAAGAGTGTGAAAAGAAGAAACACCAACAAATGCAGTCAACATTCATTTTTCCTTCATCAAAGAGAACAAGGAACTGAAGAAGAGCAAAAAGGCCAAAAGCGGCAGGATTTATTTTTTAAATATGCAATGTCCATGCAAGAACATGAACCAGATGACAGCTGGGATTGTAGTGAGGGCAGCCCAAAGATGGAGGAATCCATTAAAAATGCAGGCTGCAGCAAAACTCCATCAGACTGGAGCTATGACTTTACCATTGAGTCATCTCCAAACAACGCTGCAGAAAAACCTTACTGCCTGCAGGAAGATCCTGCTTGTAACTGGAAAAATGGCAAAGATTTCCTAGCTGATCACAAACAGTGCAAATCCAAACACCGATGTCTCGTTTACTCCAGTGATGCCACCTTAACTCCAGAAAAGGATGCTTCAAACTCGTATGTTTCTCCTGTATTGAAATCGGGAACACCAGAGTACAAAGAGATCGACCTCCAGCAGGAAGAGAAGGAAGAATCCACTTTGGGTAGACAAGCTGCCCTTGCAGGAGATGTAAAATGGAAAACTCAAAATGGAGTTAACCATTGTGGATCTTCCAATTGTTCCTCAGAATTCCCTTCCGAGCTACTGGCCCCTCTCACAGTATCCCTTCTTGGCTATGAGGAAACAACTGATACAGAGAAAGTGTCTTCTAACCAAGAGAAGTCCCCCTATGTGAAGCAGATGTCGGACAGGAACACACATGGCTCCCAGAACTGGTTTGAGGAAGAGGGCTGGCAGTGTACGAGAAGCAGAGCTCTGACGGACAGCATGCTGGAACTGGGGGAGCAAATGCGTCGTGGTGGAAGACATTGTGCCCTGCTGCGTTTCCCACAAACAGGGGACAAGTGGCTTTCACCAGCCTGCTGCGATGTGAAGGCATGCTGCTGCCTTCTGGGCTCAGGTTCATCAAAGCAAGGAGTCATTCACAGTTTGTTTGTGGGACGTGACCTGACAGAATCATCCGCAGCTGAATCCACGGGCTCTAGGGGAGAGAGAGACGCTGGTCTGTTTCTCAGTAACTCAACGTGCAAAGAATACTCAGGTGGCAGACAGTGTGATGCTGATGTTAAAGATAATACTGGTAATTCAGGAAAATCTAACTCAAGTCAAGGACCCAGTGTCGAGCCCATGGCTCAGGAAATAAATGCTGATATACCTGAAAAGAGCTATTTTACAGGTGCACCGTGCTTTCTCAGTGTCGGAAATACGGATTATGCAGCCCCGTCCCCCTCTCAAGAAAGCAGCCTGCTGTTGCAGCCCAAGTCAGGACTGAGGAACGAGGACTTCAGTCATTCTGAAGACCTAGCCAAGTCATCGTTCAGCAATGAGGAAATAGGGTTGCTAAAAAACAAGTTAATGCAGAGTATTTTTACACAAGAGACTTTTGCTGCGGATTCAGGATCTGCAACCAAAGATAATAAGCCATTAGCAAACGCAACGAGCCCTTCAGGCATGTCCAGCAGCCGGTCTCCAAGTGCTACATCAGAGATGGGAAAATGGCAGAGGGAAGCCCTAGAAAAGGCACAGTAAGTCTTGCTTGCCACTGAAGTTTGTCATGAAGCTTAGAAATTCTAGACACATGATACATTTGCCTTTATTTGTATATCATATGTACTCATATGTATAACTGATGGGAAATCAATCTATGAAATAAGTATTTAATAAGATTAATGATAATTTATAGTCATTATCTTATAAATATGATTGCCTGTTATTTAGTGATATTTTAAAATCTCACAGGAAGCCAATTATTCTATTAGAGATTCCTAGGATAATGCTAGAGGAATTAATATTATAATACAAGCTGCAGTTCTCAGTAACTAATTGGCTTCCTATAAACTGTAAAGTACCTAAAAAATATCAAAACGTCCCATCAAGAATCAGGTGATTTCCATCCCTATGGGAAGAAAAACAGCTAGAGCAGCTGGGCAGTCACTGAAGATGTAGATGTAAAGCTTCAAAGTACTATGAGCTGCCACTGTCAGCTCCCAAGGACTGGACTGCATTCATGTGACTGAAAATAGGTTGCTGGTCAGAGATACTTGCTCAGAGGAATGAACAGCAGCACTGCCTTCCCGCTCTGCCTGTTTTTCATCAAAATAACTTACAACCTCATGGTTGTAAGCCATTTCACCAATTAATTAGACAATTTTTTTGCTCCTAGATTTCCCTGTGGTAAGAAGCAGTATGTGCCCCTGTGCTGCCTATGCTAACGAGAGGCTGTGCTCTCTGAGCAATCCTCAGTCATCAAGTTAATCTTTAACCCCAAACCAGTGCAGTTCACTGCACTTCAAGGGGCACTGGTGTGCACTTTCTGAATGCCAGGGACCACAGGACAGCAAGGCTTCCTCTGGGGTATTCCTCCCTCTTAAAGGTTTATTGAGGCCAACAGTAATTATAGGTAGTGCAGCAGGCTGTGTAACCAGTGGTATATTTTATGTTAATCAGACAGGCTGTAATTCAGGCCCACCGGCAGCAGCTGGATGAAATGGCATCCTTGTGCTTCAAAGAAGAGTGCTTGATAAATCAGATGTCAGCAACGGTAGGTGTTTCGATGATTCCCATGCCTATTGAACCTGCATTAACTTGAATTAGTGATGTGACATTCCTGCATTGGTTCTTCCTCTCATGCTCTGATGCCTACCTGAGTCCTAGGAGAGGCCACTCGTTTTCAGTACCTGTTGTGTCTTTGCCGGTCTCCACACTGCCAGGTCCTTGGGGGAGAAGGAGACTGACGGGCCAACTCTGAACTGCTTGTCTCTGATAAAACAGCCTTCTCTTATTTCGTGTTGTGGGTACCAGACAGTACCAAACAGGGCGTCTTTCCATGTGACGTTTTTCTCCTTACAGGCTGGAGCAAGTAAGTCCATACCACAGACAACAGCACACCCCTAAAGCATGATGCTGCAATGTCACAGTCGGTGACGTAGCGCCACGTTGCCTCTTCCTTCTGGGAGTCCCTTGGCTATCACCCTGCAGATGTGCCAGCCCCTGGCCCCACTCACTCCAGTGCTCTAACCCCTGTGACTTGCGCCCTCACAGGCTCTTGACTTTTATCACTCGAGTGTTTCTTGGCTTATCCTTGTCTCAGATGGTAGCAGGGTAGGCTAGACCTAAAGATTGGCACTTGCATGGCCCCACTGCTAGCCAGGCAATCCCAGTTCTCTGTTTTTCCTGCATCCAGATAGATGCATGTCACAGCTGTGTGAGAAGTCTTATCTCAGCCAGACTATTAACATTGCCCAGTGAGAACCTCCTGCCTCCCCAGTTCCCTCATCTTATCAATAAAGCAAAGCTCCGTTACTGCATCACATTATCAAACCATTTTAATTCCTATCACAGTTCAGCTCTGAAGTACAGCTACAGGGACTCTTGCCTCGGGGATTTCAGAATGGAGCCACCATGTGGCTTATTTGCTGTGATTTCCAGCTGCATGTGATGTGTTACCAGATAACATACAGAAGTTCACAAGGCAGCACAAGAGCCAGAAACTGTATTAGTTTTATGGCAGAGAATGCAGTGATACAAAGCAATCGCTGATTTTTAAATTTTTATTTTTTTTTTACATCTTTTGAGATTGTTCTTCCTAAGTCTGTTGGTCGTTGGGCACCAGCCCTCCCCCCCACTTATTTGGCCCTTGCAGCAAGCAGTCATTTTCTGGCTAGAAGAATTATGACAAGCTTGCCAGGCCTCCCAGCAGTGTATGCATAACTTATATCCTGTAGTGTTATTTCACAGCATGACCTTTCTTTGGGCAATAAGCTCAGATTGGACTTCCTGCATCAGTTTCCCTCCTTCTGCTTTCAGATGGTTGCAACTCCTCCAGCCATGAACCTTCGGCTGTGGGAGAGACTCCTGCCAAGATCAGCCACATACTGAACCAAGCAGTATTTAAAGTGCTTAGGAATAATCTGCCATGGCAGCTGGGCTGGACTTCATTACAGTCCTGATGTCCCTGCAAGATAAAGATACAGTGCATGAGATAGCTGGAGTCCTGCCAAATAAGCTTTTGAAAGATCTATTTTTCATGCGGTGGCAGTTAAGTCCCCGGCCCTGAGGATGCTGACACCTCCCAGTGTCTCAGACACTGACCTGTGAACAGAAGCACCTAACTCTGCTGTCAGCTGGAGAGCCAGAGCAAGTCTGAGAGCTCCCTTATTAATACAAGCCCTGCTTGAAAATAACTGCCTCCATTTCAGTTTTAATCACAGTTTCATATCATGTTTTACCCGTGTGGCAGGTTGCTATGGAAGGTAGAGTTCCCCTCGGCCGAGGCTGTGTACGCTGCTGCTCTTCCTCATGCCAGATCTAACAGGCCTGTAGCTGTGCAGGAGCTGGACTTGCCCTGTGACCTGATGTGAAATAATCCCTCCCGTCTCCCACAAACAGGCTATTATGTCTGATCAATGAGTGGCCCAGCTCACCTTTTTTTTTTTTCCCCCATGATTGCTAGATCCATCATGAGAGGTGTCAGGAACAAAGTTCAGTACATTGTAAAGCTGCACATCAGCTGACCAGTCCCTATACCAAACCTTTGAAAAGCTAACCAGTGTAGAAGGGTAATAACAGGTGCCTCATACATTTTTATTTTTAAACCATTGTATTAGCTGTAATTTCACCAACAGATAAAACTACTGGAGTAAGTTAACATTGGTATTTAGAGGCATTGACCTTTGTCTGTGAGGGTCAGGACTTTAATAAATCAGTGTTTCCTTAATCTACTACACTGCAGAATGGAAAACATGCTTTTATGTACTGCTGCAGTACATAAAATATGCTGATTTTCTCCAACCTGCTGCTACTGTTGTTCCCTAAACTTTCCTTTTGCCTTCCTCACCAGGATTTTCAGAATTTCGTGACCAAGCTGGATGAAGTCTTGGTACTGAAGTCGAAGTGTATCCAAACGATGCGAGCGCAGCTTCAGCTCTGTTTAGCCTCTCCTGGCACTGACATGCCCCTGCAAACACCTCCACCAGTTTAGACCTTCTTTGCTTATACGTGCACAAGAACAGCTACGGGAACAGCCAGCCAGCGTTTCGCCACGCTTAGTGATGCGGAGTGTGGGTGGGTAGGGGATAGCTTTGGGTTTGATGTTTGTGATTAGTGTATATTTTAGATAAGGATGGAGAGACTTCTGAGTAAATGAGAGATGACTTCTTGGCACCACAAGGTTTTGTATTTCCTTACTACCGGTAAGCCACATTCTTAAGAATAACAATTTAGCAGCCTTTAAATATCTCACCAAGCAGCAGGCAGTGCTGTCCACAGTACTCATAGCAGCTTCTCACATGCTAAAGGCACCTCTGTTTTGCCAAGAAAATGAGGGGGAAAAGAATAAACACTTCGAAGCCAGACACAGTTCTGAACAGAAATGCTCAAAAGCTATCTAGAAAAGTGTTTGCAAACAGACGCCAGGAAAGACAGAGGAGCTACTGTTTGTTAAGTACGCTAATGTAGCTAGACCGTAAGTAAATGGAAGTCAAGGCAGGGCAAGAAGTGCGGTCACTTGCAGAAGGAAGGCTAGTGTTGCATTTGTTCTTTGCTTGGGATAAACACTCCAGAGCTCCAGAAACAGGTGGCTTAAGTCATGGGTAACGTGTGGTTTAGTAGGGACTTTGTACCATCTGGCGTGTTAATAAGCATGTGGGTTTCATGCTGCTGCCAACAGCTTACCCACTACAGACGCTGTCTGATCTCTGCGCTATGGCACAGCTGTAGAATGCGCGTCGTCTGGGTTGACAGAATTGATTTTTCACATCAAAAGAGGGTTTGGTTAGAGGCAGTGGGATTTCAGAAGCTGCTAACAGCGCTGTTACGTGAAGCTGGTGTTTGAATCCAGAACTACAGACTCATCAGCTGGAGCCCTGCAAAAGCTCTGCTGCTGCGTGCATCACATCTGAACCACAAAACAAGTCCACTCAATGAAGCCACAAATGACCTTGAAACATGCTCAGCTGACAACATGCTGTGCGAGCGCTCCAACTCCAAAATTAGGGCTGTCGCTGCACATTCGTGTCTCCTCAGTAATGCCTGTACTAGCTCAATCAAAGACTGCTCCACAGCCAGAAATGCCAAGGGTAAGGGAACACTGCTGTCTGGTCAGCTGTGAATTTTACTGCCTGCTTCTACAGCTACTCTGAGGAGACCAGGTTTGGCCAAGCAGCAATACAGTCATCGCAGTGACACTCCGTTATCTGGGTTGCCTATTTGGTGCAAACACTCCCAGGAATGTCACACAGCACAGCCCTGGGGAACAGAAGCGCAAGGGGAGGACTCGTAACAGCAGTCCTACATCAGCGCCCTGACTGCTGGGTTTTTTTTTTTTTTTAGCACTGGTTCATCTCCATCTTGCAATTGAGACTGGATTACTCTGCGGAGCAGAGCGCAGAGTCCCTCCAGGGTCTGAGTTTATGGCTCTCGAGATGGTTTCTGTGTCCAGCTTACAGACCAGCAGCAAGTCACAGCTGAACGCAGGTCTCCCAGCCCCCTTTTCAGAAGCCTTCCTCGCCCAGAGAAATGAGGCTTCCAGGAGCAAGACTCTTGGTGTCGGCGGTATTTTGGTGTCTGTGCACAGCGCAGAGCAGGGGTGCTTCACAGCCAGCAGGTTGCTATAAAGCAGTGGGACACTCAGCACCTTGTTAAAACCATGGAGGGAAGAGCAGGCGTTAAACCCAGCCCCATTAGAACAAGCAACTCTTAGAAAGCCTCCCTTCACCTCCTGGGGCCAGGGAGAGCTTTCCTGTGCGTAAGGCAAGGAGAACGTGTGGCAGTTGGGTAGTCCTTGTACCTTCCGAAAGCATAAATGGATGTGAGCACTTAGAACAGTTTCTCGGCGAGCATACAGAAAGCAGGGCTATCAGGGAGCTGCAGAGGAGTTCTGCAATTTCATTTGGAGCCGAGGAAAAGGTCAGGCTGTTGGATGTGCGTCAGGTCACAGGAAAACGAGATGCCCAGCCAGTGACGCAGCGCTAGGGAAGAAACTTCCCCTCCGCATACTCTGACGCTTGGGAGACGAGTACTGGTTAACGAGCAGCTCAGCAAAGTGCGTTCACAGGCATTTTCAGTCTCTTACCCAAGCTGGCCATTTCTGAAGCAACACACGAGGAGGAACCATTCACGCAACCAACAGTGCCAGATCCTAACCTTGGTATTTTCAGAGCTGGTTGTGACAGGACAGAGATGGGAGTTAAATCAGTTACCAAATTTGAGCCACCTGTGAATCCCGACCAGTCTACTGGGAAAAAGGCACGTCTGTCTGGCAGATCTGAGCTCCAGTGCAAGTTCCCAGAGCAGGAACTATTTGCTCTGTGAAGGAATAGCCAGGAACACTGAGAAACAACAAATAAGAAAAACAACAACAAAAAAGCAGTTTTCCAAGGTCTGGTAAGATTTTATTAGTCTGTTCTCAGGATTTTATTTTTCCCTACTGAATGAATGAGACTTGACTAAAATTTAAAAAAAAAAAAAAAATAAAGCAGCCCTGGCTGTGAAAATCCACCCATCCTTGGCAATAACAGGACTACAGAGATGCTTAAAGTGCTGCAACCCCAGGAGATAGCGAAACTGGGCTCCTAGTATGCAACGGGAACTACCAAAGCTGTCAAAACCAGTAACATTTTTCTCTCCACTCTTAAGGTTTTTACCTAGATGCTGCTTTAATTCTTGTGTGAAAATGTGCTAAATGAGCATTTAAAAGTGTCATCCCCTTCCTGCAGTTTGATATTGCACTGACACACGATACGAATGGTTTTCATTTCAGCTTGAGGGACGTATGTGGAAGTGTTTGTCCTTACAGCAGTCTAAGAGATTAAGAGAGCCTGGCCACATACAATCAAATACAGAACTAAAATAGGTTCACTTTTGTTTTCAGGTGCAAAGACTATTAATGCTCATAGATGCTTGATATTTTATTTGAGTAATTGACATTATTTAAAATAAAGTTCAATTTACTACAAAACTCTGGTAAAATTTGTTTTAAAGTACATGTGATCAAAATGCCCATTTGTTTGATTGCAAAAGATTAACTGGGGCTGGGAATCAGTAAAGATCCCCTTCGCACCTGGCCTGCTGACGCAGCTGGCGTTTCAGCAGCTGTCCTCCAGCCCCCGGCCGCGCGCGGCCGACCTGAACAGCCCGCGGCAGCAGCAGAGCAACTTTTGCACCAGGTTTTGCTGCACGGCTGGCAGAAGCTGGCAGTCTCCCCGGGACGGAGAGCTGCCCAGCCCCACGCCGTCCAGAAAAGCTGCTGACGCAGGCTCTGGGGCCGGCGACCCGCGCTGCCTGGGGTGCCCCAGCAGAGCCGAGCTGCTGCAGGAGCCACGAGGCTGGCTGAAGAACGCCTCAGGGCATGCTGCAGCCCTAGGGCATGCTGCACTCTGCAGCTCCCGCTGCCTGACAGACCGTAGGACCCCAGAAAATCACCCTCAAAACAAGGCAGCGCTCACAGCAGCACCTCTCCGCTGTCCGGGAACCATCAGGAGGCAGCTCAGGGGGTGGTCTCCAGCTCAAAGCACAACTGCACATCTGGGCTCTGCCTCTACACTTCTCCTCCCAAGCCTTGCCAGCAAGGCACACGGACCTCAGTATCTGGCAGCAGCTGGCAGAAGGCAGCAGAACCACCTCCGACAAAGCTAAAACAGCGCCAAGTGCCAGGTACATACATCAATCTGACCTGAGAGCCCAAGGAAATGCCCTAAGATTTCAAGTGTGACCGGGGACACAGTCACCTCACCAGCTGGCAGCAGGGCAGAGCCCAGCCTCGCACCAGCCATCAGCAGGACCTCCCTGCGTCCGGGCTGACATTTGTCCGTGACTTGACGGAGAACACGACAGTACCGGTCGCTAGCGACGCACGGTGCCCAAAATGACCTTCAAGTGTCATCACGTTGTGTTACTTGTTACACGTTTCTTCAGAAGTGCCTCTCCACCAAGCCACGAGGTTAATCCCCTCTCTCCAAGGTCTTTCGTTCTGTGAGAAGCCGCCCCAGAAACACGCTTCCAGCCTTCAGCCACCCGTGACGCAAATCCAGAAACCTCACTGCCAAAGCAAGAGCAGTGTCACCGGGGAAGACGCAGACGGGTACGTCTCCTTGGAAGGAGGAGACAGCTTCACGGGCATCACTTCCCATCTTCAGCCCTCTGCTCTCACCTCTACAACAGTCTCCGTAAGCAGAGTGGTCACTGTAGCGGGGGGGGACTGTGAAAAAACTTAACACACATTAACACAACCAAAGAGATTATTTTATTCAGAGGTTTGGTCTAAATAGTTGTTTCTTTGCTGGCAAGACTTCTTACCCCTTCAGGACTGTCTAGTACCAGACAGGGACTTGTTTAGATATGAATTCTGAGAGAACTGAAACAAGCAACGCAACCAAACGCTCTCAGCAGTGACAGTAAAGCAGTTTGAGATTTGTTTTCCAGCTTTTCTGATTAATCAGGAACCCCATTTCCTTGTTTCAAACTGTCACATTTCTCACCTGGCAAGGAAAGCTGGGCAACTGCTTCACCTGCACCCACAGACCCACCAGCTGCTGAATGTCCTCCTTAGACCAGTTTTAATTTCAGCCCCACCACTAGAAGCTGGTGAAGCTCAATGCTACAGGACACAGCGCAAGGCAATCTGCCCTGGTCCGACTCATCGCCCTTCTCCACATGTCCTAGATACTTCCCGGCTACACCTCTCCTCAGCATCATTTTAAGAAAAGGTAGGCAATTAACAGAGTTGAGCACCTCACAGAGAATTCCAGGAGTTAACACTAGACCCAAATGAGATGTTTTGGTCACATAAAGTTAACAACATAATGGAGGCAAATACCATCTCTGTCAGGGTCCTGATGAGCTAAAACCTCTTACTGTAAAACCTAAACTGAGGCAACGACTGAGCTGTTTCCCCCTCCCGAAGTCCAACGCTCCCAGCTCCACGTTCTAACACGAGTTTGGGTCCCTAAGCTTGTTTTTTGCAACAGAACAAAAATAAGACACAGACGAGAGCAGCACATTGCACCACTGCAGCCGCCCGCCCACAGACCTCTGGCCGTTCTGCCCAACACAGAGCGTTCACGCGTGCCTACAGGAACAGGCAGCACCCGGGCGGGCAGGACCCAGCACCTTCTTCGTCTGCTGAAGCCAAAGAGCATGAGAGATGGGAACCATGACACTGGGAGTTATATTTCAGGGTTTTATTAGTTGTTCTTCTGCAGAATCAAAATATTTAGCAAATTACTTTAAAGATTCTTCAAGACTGCTGATATTTTATGTATTTAGAACTTGAACAATGTACAACGTAATACTTGGAACTATCAAAAACAACCCAAAACCTGATTTCTAGTACTAGATGTTATTATGTAACTCTATAGCAGTGTGAAAAATGGAATTAATGCAGTGAGTATATTTGTTTTAAAGAAAGTGCTTGAAAGAAACCTCCTGCATCACACTGAGTATTATTTAAAACAAAAAGATAACTGATTTCCTAGCAGGGCATTGTCTTAAATATCCTACAAGCCTGGGGGATTAAGAATACTGAGCCCCAGCTCTCTGCCTTCACGTTTAAGAACCAACACAAGTTGCAGGCCCAGGTAGAGTTCACAGCTTACCTGTTTCAAGAGAACTCACACACCACTCGGCATTGGACACTCATGTCTGGCAGAAGTGTTGGATGCATGGGTAAAAAAAAAAAAAAAAAACAAAACAAACACACAAGGGGAACAGCTTCTCTCTTTATGCATAGCAACAGTTTCTGAACCAGTGTTTTACTAAGTTACAGACTAACTTTCAACCAAAAAATAAAACTCCATTGCACTAAAGGTCAAATTTAACCAGTTAATCTGGACTGTGACACAGTCAAGTAATTCAGTACAAGCAGACACCATGAAAGCAGCTTCAAAGAACCAAAGCATTCTAGTTTCATAACCAACTCAGTATTCTTCTGTCCAACTCCAGTGCAACAGTGAGGGGGGGAAACCACTCCCATCTCTACCTATGTACAATTCCAGTAGAGGCTGGGCAGTCTAAACTCTCCGTGGCCAAGCTGGAAAAAGGAAACTTAGGAAAGGACACTTTAAAAATTTAATTTAAGAAAGAAAGTTGGCTCTCAGTGGAAAGAGAAATGCTGGAGTGATGCACGCGGGCGGGCTTGCTCAGTCACTCTCCCATGTATGCGAAAAGCCGGACTCCTTTCTGCCGAGAGCAAGTCACACTGGATGTGAAGGTGGCGGGGCTGGTCCTGCTCCGTTGCACGCCGAGAATCCAGGAATGTGGTTTCAGCTGGCTCCTGCACGGGCCATTAGATCTTCCAAAGCGTTGTGTTGGTCATTGTTATGTAATAATAAGACCTCCTTAATGTCTTTTAGTTCAAAGCCCATTTCTTTAAATTGACTCATTAGTTGGAGAAGTTCTGTGATCTGAAAGACACAGATAGTCCATTATTTGCAAAAGAAAAGAGGATCTGTGCTTGGTGGAGGTTTAGCACAGAGCCAGTCTTCAGCAACCGGGCACCCCACGGGGTGGATTCCTCCTCCCTAAGTACAGCCCGCTCCAGTTCCAGCTCCGTTTGGAGAAAGTCCACTCACACCAGAGCCCACGGAGCCCCACCTTCAGTCCCTGTGTCTGCAGTCCTACATTTCCAAAATCCTCTTCAGCAAGGGCGCCAAAGCTCAGTCTGTGGGGGTGTCTCTCTCCCGGTAGGAAATTTATCAGCCTGGCCCAATTTGGGCTCCCAAAAATCTGGATTAATGGCACCCTGCTCCCCCATCCAGCAGCTCCTGCTGCATCTGAATTTTTTTAAAGTTACTTCAACTTGGGAACAGTGCAGTAGCCCTTGCTATCAATTGGCTCCTCAGATCTAGGGCAAACTTGGGGGATTAGCACAAACCCTACTGGACACACTGTGTACGATACCACCAACTTCAACTATGAATCCTCCCTGAGCTTTGAAAAAATAAGGTGACAAGAAGTGAATCAGCTGATCAGACTTTTATGAACCCTCTGCCATTTACAGTGCCTCTACTCCACTCCAGAGGAAAGGAAACCTCGAGAACAAACAAACAGGTCAAAATGGGCAATCAGCAGATTAGCCATTTCCAATTTTGGGGTTAATCCAGTAGGAAATGTGTTTCCTGAACTCAGTCACTTCTCCCATCTTTACACTGTTACTCCTCTGTTTGCAAGCTCATCACCAAGTCCAAGAAAGGCAGGAGGCATATAGACGTTGGAGCGGGCCTCGGCTGCATCTCTAAAGATTTCATATAATAACTTGGGACGCAACAGGCTGGCAGACTTTAAAAGATCCTGCTGTCCTCTGCCCTGGCTACCCACTCCTGCCTCTGTACCTTTGGTGCTGGTAAAGAAGCCAGACAATGAACCAGACTCCCAAACCCCGTATTTTCCAGCTTCTTCCAGAGCAAGCCCTAACCCAATTTGCTGAGCAGCCAGGCAGATGCATTTCTACAAGGGAGAAAATTCACGGCCAGGGCAGGCTGGCAGGGTTTGAAAGATAATTCGCTATTTCTGAAATTAACTGTCTCTGTACCAAACACCTCGCCCACAAGAGAACTCTGGGTTCAAAACCTTACAACCAGAATAAGTAGTGCCTTTAAAAAATCCTGTCCCCATAAAAATGCATGCAAGTGAGAGTGATAAAGCAACACAGAAGAATATGCTTTAACACATATTCACTTTATCACTGCAAAGATGTCCTTTGGCAGTCAGTTTTTGGGAACAAGGCGGCATTACTATGACAGCCAGAATTGTATCAGCCAGAGGAACTGCTGCTGGAATTCCCCATCACGGCGCGTTCTCTCTATTCATTAGCACGTTGCGCCCTCACCTTCTCCTCTGAACACTGGTGCATTTCCAAAGCTGCTTCAACAAGAAGTGGATCAAAGCCCTTCTCACAAAGCTGTCCATGTGCAAACAGGTAATCCAAAACCTGCAGGAAATGAAGAAAAGAGACTAAGTTTGCAGAGTGGCACTCGCGATTGAATACCATCTCTGTATCTCTGTACTTGCAGGGGGGCTGAGCACTTCTACCCCAGGCTTCACCAGGGACCGAGATAAAGTCCTTCCTAGTGGAGCCGAGACGCTCTTTATGCAAGGGCTTGTTCAGAGAGAAAAGAGGAGCCCTTCTGTCCTCCTGTGCTCTCCCACCAGTCCTGAGCATTATCTTCCACTCCAGTCCAAACAGTCTCAGAAGCCTATCTTTAGCCTTCTGTGCCCGATCGCTGAGCAGAGGGCAGAAGTTTAACTGTGCTTTTTATACTACAAGTTTTTAAAATGAAACTGTAGGTCCAGCAGTCAAGACGTGCCAGCTTTTAGCTTCCTCTCAGACAGCCGCAAGAGCTGATGCAATCTGAAAGCAGTCAGCCTTTTAAGATCAACTCAGCATACTGGTGAGTGAGCTGCAAATCCCAGCTCACACGCCTAAAAACCACTGCCAAATTTCTTATCCGTCCTCAGCTTTGAGAGGGATGGGGAAAGGTCAGATAGGTAATGCTAGGAAGGTGAAAGAACACAGCCTGCAAATACAGCAGGATTTAAAACCACCCTCCTAAGGGCCATTTTTTCCATTTGATACTACAGTTCACTCCAGCGCCCAGCTTAAGCAATTCTCGACACAGGGGTAGGGGGCAAGCAGATCAGCTCCACAAGCAGAAGTCACGGGGTCGCTCCTCTGTGCAGCACACAGCCTGTCTAGGGTCAGCACAGCAAGTTTGGCCACGCTCTCTCTGCTCTGAAATGTTCGTTTGAAGCAGATCCAAGACCCAGAGCCACGCTTCACCCTGTGGCGTTTTATGCTCTGTGACCTGGTTTCAGCAAGCGTTTGAGGCAACACAGGAGGAAGGAAGCAGCACCAGCAGAGTGCAGAAAAGAAAGTCGGTCAGTGGTGCCTTGCGAGAGCCCTTCGGCGCTGTCTGAAGCCTGCAGGGGCCAACCTCTCTACAAGGAGAGACGTCAGCAGTAACCCTTGTGCTCGGAACAAGGGAAGTTGGCCGCTGTTTTGTCACGCAGCACTAAGCATGGCGTAGAGCCACACTGAGCTTCCTTCGGATGGTTTTGTGGCTCCTGGGAAGACCCAGTACCTCTCCCAGCTTCACAGGGAGCTAAGGGCCCATCCCAAGCTCAGCACAGCTCCGACCCGCAGGTGTGGCTGACTCAAGCAGTCTTTCATCAGAAACACGGGCAGACACTCTTTTCTTTGGTTTTGGAAGCCTTTACTGCCAGGTGACAACTTCTCTAGCGGTTAGCATCGCAGCAGCTACAGGCTACAACCCCCTGTTAGAATAAAAGTATTCCCCCCTATCCATTTTGCAAACCCAAATTGTTTCTCAGCAGAATCAGCATCCAATCAAGGGTTTCTTTCCTGTTGCACAAGCTCTCACCTGGTCTATGTTCTGTCCCTTCTTCTTCATGGCTTTCAGGACGTTCTCGGGCGAGTACCCCATGTTGACGACTGTCTCTACGCACTGCCTCTCACTAGCAGAGAGGGCCTGCTGTAGTTCAGGAGCGGGGCCACCCGACCGCTTTGTGCAGCTGGTGTTATTGGGCACTTTAGACACTGGGAAATTTTGGTGCATTACCTGAAGGAGAAAACCCAGAGGCTGAGGTGATGGTCATCTTCTGCATCCCCACATCCTGTTTCTGGCGAGTGCAGAACCAGGATATCCCATGTAATTAACCCGAGAGGCTTTCTAGGTACTGCCCTTGGGAAGTTACTCGCTGTTAGGATGACACCAAGCAGTGCACATAGTCTGACTCCCACCATATTTTTTTTACCCTCAAAACAACACTCAACATCCCAGATTCTTTGTGATATACCCTCTCCTACCAGTGGGACCAAAACCTTTCAACACCCAACCTTTGCAACAGTGAAGGTCCTTATGATACAGCCAAACCCCGTACCTCAGAGGAAGCATGGAGATTGCTTCCTTCACCCCAAGTTTGCTCATCACCTATGATTTTCTGTACTCAAAGGAACACTACTTCTGGAGATTTTCAGAAATGGGATCCAGTGCAAGCACACAGGTATTTGGGAACTTACCACAGGGATTTCTGTTTCCTTGTAGTCTGGGTGTACCTGTTGGACAACATGAATAAGATGACTATAAACATTATGCACTAGTGAGCAGAATTTGCTACAGCTAAGGGAGAAGGGTTTTATGGGAGAGATCTGGGAGTAAGTCTACCATGCCAGAGAGACTTGTGGTCTGATCAGGCTTCCACATGTGAGATGCAGACACTACACAATTGTGTATAGTTATAGGATAGCCACCATAAGGATCGTGTCTTCTCTCAGCACTCTACAAACAGATTATACTCCAAGAAGGATGTGTCCCCCCCTCATAATAATTGTAAGCTTGTTTATTCTGTCACTGTAATGGCTACATGTTCATACAGCTCAGTGTAATACACTGGCTCCTGTTCAGCTCTGGACCCAGTGCTGTGCGGCCTGAATGACAGTGATAATTTTGCAGTCGTTGCCTAGAGACTTCTCTTGACTTTTTGACCAAGAAAAGGGGTAAGAGAAACATATACCCCTTTTCTAGTCTCAAAGGACTGCATTTCATATGCCATGTATCAGCAATGTGGCACACTGGCTAAAAAGAGCATGTGATTTTTTCTACCAACACCCAACACTTGGTTCCATTCCCAGTATGCCAACAAGGGTGGGTAATGTTCCCTGCCATAGACCTGCTCCGTTTCTACAGAACCAGGCTGCCAGAAGGCAGAGCCAACCCACCGCTTTACACTACTTCGCCCAAGATAACAGTAGTACAAAGGCAGAACTTTGCCCCACCAAATGCGCATGTTTCAATTCATCTATTTAGAAGTCTGCCTTTTAAATAGCATTAGAAAAGACTGCAAGAAATCACTGTGGACCAAGACCCTCAGTTTTTTTGCATTTCTTGATACTTATTATGCCAACATAGATTGCTTGAAAGCTTGTTCAATTCTTTCAGAAACGCCTTACTTGGGCCCAAACTAAACAACAAAAAACTGTTTCTAGAAAAACAGTTCTGAGAAAAGCTATTAGGATTTTGACATATTCCATTTATTTGCAAAAAAAGCCCCCAAACCACCAGCAAGGAGGTTTTGTTCTGCATTTCTGACCATTTTCATCTCCAGGGGTACAATTTCTCTTCTAGGAGACAAAGGCTGAGAATCATATTCAGTCTGATGGACTGGTTTACCCAAGAACCCCTCCTCATGGTGGTAGAGGGGTTCACAGCTCTTGGCACACACCCTCTCCAGGCACTTTCGCCAGAGCCAAAAGCACTAGAATATGGGATACACTGAAATGGGGGTCTGGAGTAGCCCTGAAATCAGCTGGTTATCACATTGAAGGATGATGCTTTGTTACTGATGCTGCAGCCAGGAAAACCAAAACTGCTTCCGACACCAGAGATTCAAGGGTCTGGGAAAACCAACTCCGCCTCTTCAATCTACCTGAGCTTGACAACCTGTGCTTGTGGTCAGTGCCTTCCAGCAGAGGAGGGAAACGCCTAAAGGAGTTGCAGGGGACAAAGCCAGGACTGGTCGCTCAGCAGCCACGCTCCCTTACATCTCAAACTTGCATTTCAGTGCCCTTCAAGAAGCAGACGTGCAGTGCTTTCAGCATGTGCTTGCACACTGCACCCTACTTTTAGAGATTTCATACGGATGCCGGGAGCCCTGCCTGCAGCTGGTGTGCCTGCACACATCGTGCTTCTGCAGTGGTATATATTCTGAATGCTCCACCAAGAATGCCCCATCCTCCTGTAACCAGAGATTTCTGTCAATACAATGCATCGTACTAGTCAGGTGTCTGACCAGAGCTGTTTAATTCCAACCTCTTATCTTCACTAGTCCTTTCTCCCTCTGCCAAGGCTGCTAAAAGCAAACCAACGAGCTTCAAAAAAAGAGGAGAGGGGACCCCCCAGGACAGAATCAGTGCAGCCTCAGAGAAATCACAGGTTTATTTCCATCCAAGAAATCATAGATCCAATTCACTGGTAAAGGAGAAACTCAAGTGGTAACTCCAAATCCAAAGTCTTGGGAGAAAAAAAAAGTTATATATAAAAATCACTGTGGAATACACTAGGACATATAATTGTCCTGAGGCTTTCTAACAAGGACAGGCTTATTCTTGTGTAACCTTGCAGAAAAGGGACACATCGCCCTTCTGCTCCCAGCCACAGGGATGACTGTGACTTCTATCATTTTCATACTCTGAGGATTTTTGTTACATTTACTTCAATACTTTTGTTGCATTTACTTCAGTTTCTTGCAGTGCAGCTGTCATTTTCCAGCCACTGGGACCATATTGTGGAAACACAGGATCATAGAATCATTCAGGTTGGAAAAGACCTGAAACAAGTATTGTCTGAAGTCTTGGAATGTAAACAGAAAGAACTAGTTCTGTCGGCATACCTATTTCTTGGTTTGCTACTTCCAAAGCAGAAATAGTTTAAAATGAGGATCTTTATTACTTCTCCTAGTAAGTCCATATTTTTGTTCGTTCGTTTATCAGTTTGTATCTTCCCTTATAGCATTCTTGAGAATACACCTTCCCTCTTGGCCTTTAATAAGTTTTAATCCAGCATAGAGATTTGAATAGTTAGAGCGAAAATTTGGCCATCTGAATGCCCATCTATCTAGTTGTAAGGGATGTTTCATGTTAATCCCTACAGATGCGTCACGCGCCATACTTCAAGGTTTCATCTCCATATGATCATACAATCGCCTCAAACCTGTGATCTGTAGCAGTGAGCAGTCGCTCAGCACATTGCTGCTTCTGCCAAAGCTTACTGTATTAAATTTGTTCTAGTGATCAATAAACAGTTGTTCTGCTGTGCTCTGATGAATATACTAGTTGCCAGAATACTGCATTTCGCAATTTATAGTGCATTTACCTAAGCCTGAAAAGAGGTAAAAGAACAGGAGAGAAGCAGAGTCACTTGTTTCAGAGCACATGGTGTCACACAAAAACCTACAGTATGCCAGTAAGACCACAGAACCACTGCTTATATTGGACAGAAGAAACCAGATTATTTTAGAGCCACCTAGAGGATTTGACTATACAGCTTTCAGTAGGCTTCAGGAGTATTGGTGTCCAGATCTTAGCTTCTGTGGGGAAAAAAAAAAGCCCACAAGCTTACTCAAATCTTTGCTCTTACTCACAAGGAGACAAAGACAACAGCTGGTGTGAAGTTAAAAGTCCTCTAATTAATTTTAGAACTTGCTACAAGTTTTGGGAAATGAAGCGTCAACCTCCCATCTCAGCTGTACAGCAACCAACTGTAACATTAGCAATCTGAGATGATCTTCAAGACTGTTTTGGTATCCACAAGCAATCCTTCCACCCTCCTTCACAAGGAAGAGGGTAAATACCAGATTTCAGACCACCATCATTTTCTTCCTTTTAAAGATTAGATTTTAAAAGGATCTCAGGAAGAAGATTAAAAAAGACATTTATTTCACTGCAGGTCACCTGCAAACATTTTTTTCTTTCCTGAATGACATAGCACATCTGTGTTTTTTAATCCATTATTCCTTCTATTTCTTGAAAAGCCTGCATTTCCCATTATTTCCAGCAAATAAATAAGCAAGCCGAGGAATAAATCTAGAAGAGATTTAATTTAAAACCTAATAGCAGTTCAGAATCTGATATATCTCAGTTGGATAAGACAGAATGCAGGACTGTACAAAGAATATATCTTATATGCTTAGCTCAAAGGTGTGCAACTACAAACAACAAGAGCTGAAAAGCTGAAGGAAAAACATCACCAGAATTCATCTAAAAATATCAGATTTTGAGGAAGCCTGCAGAATAATCTGAGGTTCAGAACTGCCAGCATGAAGACCTGTTGGATTGATCAATCTGCTGTGTAAATTAAGAGGATCTACACATCACTCCCATTAAATGAAACTAAAACCAAAGCCACAGGACATTTTAGAAGCAACATTTGCCTCCACACCTCCACATCTCCCCAGCAACCCCAGTTCTAATCCACTGCATGTTTACCGTAGTCGCTGTGCTTTGAGATGATTCTTCTTCTGTACAAACTGTCGACACAGCCAGGGAAGGCAGCCTGGATGAAGAGGATAACGTTGATGTCTCCATGCCACTGTCCTCATTTAGAGCGGAAAGACCAACCATATGGTGTCCATTCAGTTCACTAGCTTTACTCTGAGCACAGGTCTGCAAAGAGCTGAGCAAAGTGCCATTGCGGAGACAGGAGGTACTGTGGAAAGTGCTCGTGAGCTTTGATGATTTTTGATCACTCTCATCGGAGTCAAGTTTAGGAAAAGATAGGGATTTGATATTGCTCACTGAAGTGATAGGCGACAGGGACACTTTGGAAGACAAGGACATCTTTTCACAGTTTCCCAACTGCGGTAAAGTGATAAAGCCATTGGGTTTGTGAAGGGGCTTGAAGTCCAACGTGGCCCTTTCTATGGACGCCAGAACTTCCTCGTCTTGCAACACAGACTCAGATCCTCCTTTGGGCAAAGTATTATCTAACAGCTGGGCAACAATTGGCCCAGTAGTACCAACATGAATTTCAAGAATATTTTTTAATTCCTCCTTATCATCGATAGTTTTTAATTCCAGTTTGTCAAATGGGTCTTCCTCACATTCAAAATCAGCTGGGTTGAAGTCTGCTTTTGGACGAGGTGGACTTAGAACCTTTTGCTTCACAGCACTGCTGTTGGCTGGCGTGGGAGTAAGAATATTATTGTGCTGCAGGCTAGCGAGGATGGGGTTAATAGGAGGAGGCATGGCCTCAGGGCAAGGTCCCTCTGCAAACCCCATTTTGTTGCTGTCCTCCGGAGCTCCTTTTGAGTTCGCTAGCGCTTCTTCTGCCTTGCATTCAGCTTCTCTCTGGGCAGCTTGAATTTTTTTGATATCTTCAGCCCACTCGATTGTTTTCTTTTCCAGTGAGAAGTCATACTGATGAGCCGTGAAGGGGAAAATAGAGGAGGGGGGGGAAAAAAAGAGATAATTATAAGGATCACAGCCGTGACTTCTAACAGCAATATGAGTAACATAGAATAAGAGCTACATGAATTACCATGGACAGGCATCATTTTTTACCCCAGCATCTCTTGTAACCTACAGGCTGGCAAAGCTAGAAGACACCAAAAGTAGTTCATTTTGCCACTAGCGCAAAACCTGTCTCTAGTTTGGATCAGAATATCATATTTTGCCTCCTTCCTACGTTTACTTTTGCTTTAGAGCTACTGATCATCCCAAGCTCAGTTTCACAGCCCTCCCACCCTCTCCCCACAAGACAACGGATGTAGCAAGGGGAAATCTAATGCGTTACTAAATGGACAATCAGACCCAGATCTGATACCACTGAACTACCGCCATCACAAGTTCCACAAGTCATTCAAGACTACAGCAGAGTATTTTTGCATCCAAAGACCAATATGATATTACTTAGTTCCCCCTAAAAGATTCCTAAGTGCCATGGGCTCACCAGCCAAAGGGGATATACTGGCTACCTGCAGTAGCAGATTTTGCTGCAGTTACTGGCATGACAGGATCCCACAAGCTTTTCTCATTTAACAGAAGCTCCTTCAGGGCCAGGTTAGCACAGGAAGGCATTGGAAGCTACTCACTACCAGTTTACTGGACACCATAGTGGCTTGGTTGAGAGGACAAAATTCTCAACAGACTAAATCTACTTAAAGCTTATGAAGAATGAACCACCTCAAATGCTCTTTAAGTAACCACAAAATGTTCACAAGATGTTCAGAGAACGCAGCCTACAAGCTAAGTCCAGGGTGTAACCTACCTGTGACTCACGAGAAGTCATAAGATATCCTGGCCAGTATAATGGCACATAACCAAACAGGAGGCTCTTGCCATGGGACTGCTAGGTCATATAAATTCCTAGCTCTGAAGAGCAACAAGCCAACAAGGCTCTCTAGGCCTCTACTGGGCTTTTCTGGGACCTGCTATGTGTTGTGTCACATCCCATCCTATAGCGGGCTCCAGTGAGATCCTGGAGACCCGTTGTCTCAACTGTATTAACAGTTTTCCCTTCCCTCAGCAATAACAATCCAAGAGGTGTGATACACGATTTATCAGCAAGGTGACTATGAAAAACGTGAAACGCTCACTGGCAGAAGGCTGGGCACTACTCATTACCCATTCTTTGCTATCTGAGCAGAGCTATCAGAGTTTTGTGTGTGAGTATATATGTATATGGTCATATATGGCCAAAACTGACCAAAGGCATATGTTTTTATATAAATACCCACCATTTTTTCAATATAAGAAAATATATGGCTTTGGTCAATTTTGTTTCCCTGCACTTTTTTTTTTTTAAACAGCTCTCACTACAAATCAAATCACACTGCCAGGTGCATAGTCTACATAGTCACATCGTATTATGCAAGGCATTGCAGTCCCATCAGGCACACTATACTTGAGCCTCAGCTTGGCAGGAAAATGGACACATAGCACAATGAAGCCAGCAACAGGACATTAGAGTCTCCTTTACCTCTCCCACACCAGCTTAACTGGGTGGAAAAATGTGTATTAGGATAATCACGTAATCACTTAATGGTTATAATGAAAAAGCCATGATGTAGGGTAATACACAGGGCAGGGAAAAAAAAAAAAAACAAACAACAACAACACAAGAAAAAAGGCAGAACCATCTACAGCAATCACAGCTGAAGTAAAACCAATCATCAATTTGGACTGACCAAGGAAAACGATGGATCCAAATGAGAAAACATAGTTCAATTAGATTTACTGTATCACAACCTGCATTTGGGGATTAGATTTTCAACAGTTGTGCTAAAGCAATTGATTTTATGCTACCAAGAGTTTATGGTAACAGAGCCATGCTCCTGAAAGACCTGGAAGCCACGCGTACCAAGCTGTAACCTGTTTGCCCTACAGCTGGAAAAGAATTCCCACTCAGAACTGCACAGAAAACAAGAACTGGAAATGTATTTCTTCATGTATTTCACTATTGTGAGAACCCATAAAATATGGTCATAGGAACACTTGTTACCCTCAAACAAGATTCTGCAAGTATGCCACAGTGTGGGTGTATCAGTCCTTACCATTTTTCCTCTTAAAAATGCTACTCAAATTTAGTCAGGGTGACATTTAGACCTGTAACTATTACACACAAGCATTGTGCTCTTTTGAAGTAGATGTGCTCAAATACTTGCTATGAGGCTTTTTAAAGTGATAAGAAGTAGAAACTTTTTGCACGGCCTATCATATTTTTATCTTTCTGTACATTCTAACAGATCTGCAACTACTGCCTGGCATATGAAATGACACTACAGGACCGACAGGACTGACATTTGAACACTTGTGCAAGTTGTGATCACTTGCAATTTACAGCACCACACTTGAGGGGCCAGGAGTGAGGGGGAAGAGAGCAGAAAGGTACAATACATCACTTACCTGGGCTTCTCTGACAAGCTGAGAAGAATCAGGCAGGCAGAAACCAATGGGTAATCCAACCTTCACTGGGGTTTTGAATTTGTCTCCTATCTTAAATGGGACATCGTCAAGATAACTGAAAGGCCCTAAGATCAAAAGCAGAAATTGTATCAGAAAAACCCTTACAAGTTTAACACATTGAATTAAGACTCACATTTCTGTATTTGGGAGCTATTTTATCTCTGCTGCCCCAACTACACCAGGTGACTCAATACAAAGGAAGTTCTTGATCAGAAACGTTGAATCTGCTTCGACTTCATTGCCTCAGTTTTGGCGTTGGTTGTTCTTTGTTATTTTGGGTTTTGGGGTTTTTTTTGGGGTGGTGGTGTTTTGGGTTTTTTTAGAGTTCTAGCCCATAACTATTAAAAAAACCCCAAACCCACAACATAACAATCCAACAATTGAACAGATTTTGAAGTCAATATACCCAACATCTTAGTTTCCCTTGTAACAAGACTATGCCTACACAACTGGAAACTGAAGCTCTCCTGAACACTGTATTCTGTTATGTCTCTAAGATCCAAAATTTTTTGTCACGTTCAAAATAGGCTTCAAAATGACCCAGCTTTAGAGCAGCTAAGACAAACTAAAATTCAGATTTTGGCATACAAGTAGGAAGTAACATTTAGATGAAGTTGTCACAGAGCAAAGGGGCCCAAAGTCTAGACACCCCACTTTAATCAAAACAGTGGAATAGCTCAAAACTATTTAGAATAACAATTCTGATTTTTGAAACAAAGGCAACCTAACTTAATCAGCTGTGTGATTTGCGATCACTCCAGTGAGAGGCCTCAGACTTATTTCATGGTCCTCCATCTGTCCTTTGTATCTATCACTTACACGTGGTATTCAAAAAGTGTTTTAGGACAAAACTCTTCAAGCATCTTGCAAACTCATGAGGCAGAATCACTTAGAGCTCAACCACCTCCAAGAAGCCTGACTATAGGTTTGCTTTCCTTGAGCTGCTGTGAAGAAGTATTAGAAAACCTGCAATATAAATTGCACTCAGTTTCTCACTTAACCATAAGGGGTCTCTTGGATCACTGGTCTAAGCCTTTGGAATTACAGGCAAGGCTTCTGGCTATGTATAAAAATCTGAAGTGTTCCTCTAGCACTCATTTGTAACTTCGCTTTGAGTGTTGCAGATCCAAAAAGAAATCAGTGGCAACATCTAAGGGGGTGTTCAGTGACTAACCTCTGGCTCAGTGAGCTGTGACTTGCCATTTTTATCTGACCCATTTTCATACTCAGATGACAGTTTAAGTACTGTTTGTGTGACTCATCTACAACAAGGCAGCCACAGGCTCCAGAAGGATGAGCAGCTTTTGAAAACAGGAACATCCTGTTAATCGGGAGTTAAAACGTTTATGTGGTGTCATCACTTGAGTTCTCATGCTCTGCACCACACTGGCTGGTCCCAGAGCCCTGTTAGGACACAGGTGGTATTTCCTCCAGCTTTGAAACCATCAGGCTGAGTAACCTACATCCCACCTGCACCACCAGACAAAAAAAGGCTCCGGGTGGAATATAATAGTATTTTCACGGATCCTTACTGAGAAGCAGACATTCAAGCATGACACAGCACAGCATCCAGATGGCACCTCACCGGCCACCAACACCGCTCTGCAACACGGCATCCAAATTGCATTTGAGCTGTCAATTTGAGAACATGGATATGCCAAAGTGTTTGCTTATGCTGAAATAGCACCTGTGGCAGCCTTTGCATGGAGGGTGGTAAATCACGGCCAGGTCACAGACAACCAGATCTCCGACTGCTCAGAGGCCGGTGTGACTGCTGGTACTATGCCCTGCTTAGTCCCACTGGCACGAGTCCTGCTCTAAGCAGGATGATCCAAGCGAAGCAGGATTACCTCTCTGCACCGATCTCACAGCCTAAGTTGCTCAGCGTGCAAGTGTTTGTCTTATTAGACCTATCGACACAGTAAGTGGTAGACACCTTCCCTCGCACAGCTGCCACCTTTGCCTGAAATAGATACACAGAGTGTACAAGCACACATTGTGGTATTTACATAGCAACACTCTTTGTTTTGGTGCAGTAAGACAAAACTAAACACACCTAGACTAGATGGGCTGCATTAATAACTGCCAGTTTAACCTCAGAAGCTAGACTAAGGAATAAAAACCTTCTAGTTTCTTCCCATATACTGATTTTTCAGTAACGACCACTGCTGTAACCTCATCTTGAATACAACTCTGCTACAAAACCTGCAAGCACACAAAGAAACGCACCAAATGTTTTAGGACATTTGATGGTAAAAAAAAAAAAAAAACAAAAAACCTTTCTGAGGCAAAATGCTGATGCACATAGCATTCACTTTGTTCCAGCCCAATCAGAACAGTAATAGTCTAGTGAAGTCAAAATCTGATCCAGAAATCCAAGAACCCTTTTCTTTTTGTAAATGGATGAACCTTCTGCCTGAACATGCTGATGGGTAAGGGTGCAAATAGTTTTAAATAGCAAATTCTAAATCAATAAGTAAAACCTACATATAGTATTATGCGAGCCATTCTTTCAATAGTCACATGTTCAAATGAAGCAATTAAACGTTTTTTTTGAACTGTTATTTAATATGGCTGGTAGCCATTTCATCCTTTCAGCAGTTAAAAGCACGTTGAGGAAGTTCTGAGAACAGCCCTGGCAAAACTGTACCCGTCAGTCTGATCTCTGACACTGCGTGCTATCTGATGTTCCTGGCCCAAGAAACTACTACAAGAGTAAGATTTCTCTCCGCTTTAGTGTAACATGGAAGTAACTGGCCAACTCATAGAAGCGTCCTCCAGTTTGAAAGCAAAATGGAAGCATTTCAGATAAAACCAGGTACCAGTTATGAATGGGGAGCAGCTTTGAAACCAAGTGGAATTTAGTTTTTGTGGTCACACTAACCACACTTATGTAATTTTCAGCAATCGGAGTTAAAAGCTTTCAAGTTGTATAGTGACAGTGACAATACAACAGCAATACTAACGTACAGCACTTGGTATAACCCACATTTTATGTGCAACAGATGCGAGCTGCATTTCTAGATGCCACTAATTACTAGAACTTAAGCTTGAACTTCCAATTATTCAAATGACAGGAGAGCATTTGAAGTTACATGCTCAGGCATAGTTACAGGTGTATGCGCTAAGAATACCCTTCAAGACAGGAAAAGGTCCCCTTTCTCTCCACTCATACCTTATGTTCCCATCTTCATCTCCGTCTGAACATGGTCCTGAGCAACCTGCTCTAGGTGGCTCTGCTTGAGCAGGGGATTTGGACATGATCATCGGAGGTTCCTTCCAACCTCGATCATTCCGTGATTCAACAACAGTCCTCTACCCTCTAATAAGCAGCTCAACAATAAGTACAAGAGATATATCAACTATGTTGAGCAAATTCATCAGCCTGCCAGGGACATTGAGCTGAAGGTAGCTGTTGTGCCAGATGCTTTACAGTAAGCCAAAATTCACCTAGTGGGATTAATTCTTAACAACCCTGGAGAAGACCGAAACAATTGCCCTGCTGATTTCTTAGGACATAATAAGCCAAGGAAGTTGCTCCGCTACTCCTCAGAAACAGTACTGCGACAGCATCGCTGGTGTCATTAGGAACAGACGGTACACAAAAGTGTAGACAAGTTAACCAGCCAGCTTACAGCACCATTTGTTTTGATTTTGTTATTTTGAAGCCAGGAGCATGTTCCACCACACTGTACTGTTCTGAGAAATATTTAAGTCAGGTTGAATTCCAGCTCCAAGCAGTGTCTTTGCTAGTCTAGTTTAGGAAGCAGAAGAGAGAAATAGAAACAGACTCAAAAGACAAGCAGTTCAAAGTGTTCATAGAGGCCATTCACAGATAAAAGAACAACTGCTCAAGACCTGGCAGCTATGTAATAAAGAAATTAATTGTCTTGCAGCAGGATCACTGGGCCATAGCAAAGGAGACCATCTAAAAATTAAGTTTTAATAGGCTGTTTTTATGAATCCTTAACCATGTATTTAAGGGAGGCATTTCTTATTCTGTACTTCAACTTTACTCTTGCAAGACTGAATAAAAAGCTCAAGGAAAAATGGAATTCCTCAGGACCCTCTTATCTGAAAGATTATCCAGGAAGAGCAAGGCTGAGTTTCTAAAAGCAGAAGTTTCCATAGCATGAAAAAGTCACGTTAGAAATTTCACATGAACCTCCCAGTACTGACTTGAGTGATTACTGATTTGAAGAAGCTACATTATGTACAACAAACTGAACTTTAATATTCCACAGAAATATTAATCCTCTCAAATTACACCCCGTTTTCTAAAAGACAAGCACAGATACAGGCAAATAATTTTTATGATACCAATCATCTGCATGACACTACACATCTCAGATGTAGATGAAGGTATCTTCTTCACTTGCCTGCTGAACCAGATCAGTCCAATTTAGGAAAAAAAACTCACTGCTGAGCAAAAAGCAAACATAGCTCAATGATATATTAAAAACTTTGCTTTCAGTCCAACTTCTCATGCAACTTCCGTAGAAAGGAGCTACAGATCTAGTGTCCACTTCAGCAAATAACAGATCAGTATCACAACTGCAGTTCAGATTTGAAGGGGGAAGCGGGGGAAGGGGAAGGTACTTTTTGCCATGAAGGAGCAGGGAACAGTCACAGGCTGAATTTCAGTATAACCAGAGAACAGGCACAGCATCCACAAGCAGCTATGCAAGGAGGAAGCTAAGGCACATCATTCCAAACAAAAAACTACTCAGACGCTAAACAGATTAGTCTCTATGGACCGTCTAGGCTGGGACATGAGTCAGCAGTAATAGTAGGATTCATCCTGTTGGAAAGACAAGGATGCCAAATTTCACTTACCATGAGAGTCGGATCCCAACTTCTTAGAAGCCATTTAGAACCTGAAAAACATTTTAAAACAGCTTTAACAACTTTATACATGTAGCACAGCATAAGTCTATGCAGTTCTACAGAGTCTTATCTCTAGATTACAGGACACGTTGCAGACACTTGCTGTTTATCCTGTTCCCAAGATAGATAAGAAAACTTATTTTATAGCCTTGAGAATTGACTGAGCAGACAAATAACTTAGCCCAGGGTCTGACAATCTAAATGGCAAAATGAAGAAAAATAAAAAAAATGCCAAGCAGCAGCCAGGTTGATCAGGAAGGCAGTGAGTTCCAGATCGCAGCGCTCAGAGGCCGCTCTGTCCCAGCCCCGTGGAGCACACCCTGCCTCCCCTGGCATTAAGAATAGCCCTTCCGACTGGAAATACCACACTGATCCTCTTCAGTTTAATCCCTGCTGCTCTAAAGAGTGATACTATCATATTGGGTACGCCGTCAGTTAGCCAGCATGGCACTTGGCTAGACACACTGGGTAATGCACAGATAACAATAACAGGTATACAATAAATGGTAGCATTAGGAAGGTCTTTTTGGATACACACAAGAAAACAATGCTAACATAAGTCCCCATCCATTGTCAACAGAATTTTACTAATAACTTTTAAAAAATTTGGATGCAAATCCTACATAGCCAAGATGTTAAAGACAGAAGTGCCTAGCCAGCTTTTAACACAGAGCAGGCCTGTCCTGAGAAAAGTTATTTAAGACAGAATTAGCTGTCTAATTAGTTGTCAGCTGCTCCAGGATGCTTATGGTGTGCTGAATAACATAACTGGTTCTTTTTCTAGATTAGAAGTACATCACAAGATGTATCTCAAGACACCACAGCATAGTTCTTCGAATAACTGAATTTCTAAGTCCTCCTTTGACATTATGCACAACAAAGAATCAGAGTTGCCCTTTGTTTCTGAAGTCCCCCAGCTCATAGACTGAAATGCCCAACAGCCGTTCTTCAAAGACATGAAGTTATCTGGTACACTCCCACCAGCAGCAGGCAGCGTTCAAAGCACAACTTGGAGCAGATCTAACATTCACACCCATCGCTCCTCAATCAAGGTCTAACTCAGCCCTCCAACTGCAAACGTTAACTTCAAGGAAGGGTGTCATAAGGTGAGGATTACGCAGACAGCTTAGTTATTCCTCCTGGCAGCTGCTGACATGACAACGGTCAGGAAGAGCCAGTTTCAAGTACTTTAGGAAAGTACTTTTTGCTGTGCAAAAGTCCTTTTCAACATTATGTTGAAATCAATAGGTGAACCAATGACACTGGCTAACGGGAATTCAACATATGGCTAAAGCCAAAGCTGTACGAAGAAGATTACCTGGGTACAACCAGACTTCATGAAACACAGCGAGCAGACGCTAGGCTACGGGTAAGTGAGTCACGCCGGGCAACTCCAGGTGTACCTTGTACATAAAAGCCATGTGTCATTCTGCTAGATGATTGTCAGGTTCTTCTCAGCACACCTCACCATCTCTCTCAACATTGACATTATGTCCAGAACTACTCCACTACAACAGAAAACTGGTTGTGGCATGAGCTGGCAACTGCTTCTCAGAAGCGAACAAAACATTGAGGCTTCAAAGACACAAGAAAAAGGAGGCGAAACAGTGCCAAGCCTGGCATCACAGGAAGGCTGTCGAGGGCAAAGCCACAAGACCACCTGGCACAGTTGCATGTCAACTACTAGAGCTCAATGGGCTTTACTGGTCCCAGTACCACAGAGGAGACCAGACTGCAGACCACAGCACATGAAATAGGCTGCACCTTTCAGACCCAGGTCACGCTGTCAGACAAGCTGCTACGTTGCTAGTTCCTCTGTATGAGAGTAGCAATTAAGATGTCAACTTGATTTGTTCTTATTGAAAAAGCCAGGCCAAGTGTGACATCATACAGCTTTCATACACCTCACCAGTCCTCTGCATGTCAACGGAGACTGTGATGCACCACCTGCAAGCATGTACGATGGCTGCCCGCTGTCCATCACTATCACAGCGGAGCTGAACTAGGGACAAGGCCTCTACACACTTCCTTTAATTTCTCGGAGTTGTTCTTTCCTCTGGTTACTACGTCAGACCGAAAAGAAAATGCTTTTTTTCTACAGGATTTTAAAACTGCTGATGCGAGGAAGTAACCTTCTCTCTTTGGCAACTCAACTGACAAGGAAGCTTTTTCAATCAGCACCAGTTATCTACAGGCAAAACAATTTAAGCTGTCTACCTCATTCACCAGAAGCAGCTTACTCCAGACTGTACCGATGTAAAGGACATTGAAAAGAAAATTCAAAGAGATGATTTTTAGAATGATAATTTATATCCCCTCTCCAGCAGGCCGTTGCAAGGACATACCAAGTTTACCATCTCACGCACTGATCTCAGGTAACTGAACACTAAGTCACTGTCACACTATCCATTTGCTCCAGAGACACTCGCAGCAATGCGTACGAATCCCACAGAACCAAAGATGTGCACGTCTACCTTCCAGGGAGTTGTGCAGTAGTGTATCAATCTGCAGCTGCATAAAGCCTTGGATGTGTCCTTGGTGTCAAAATACCCCACATAAGCAATAAGTGTCTTGCTTTTGTTGGCAATCCTGTAGTAAAATCCTAGCATAGACCAAGGACCTTGTGCTGGTTTTGGCTGGGGTAGAGTTAACTTTCTTCAAAGTAGCCAGTATGGGGCTATGTTTTAGATTTGTGCTGAAAACAGTGTTGGTAACACAGGGATGTTTTCGTTACTGCTGAGCAGTGCTTACACAGAGTCAAGGCCTTTTCTGCTCCTCACCCTACCCCACCAGCGAGGAGGCTGGGAGCACATGAGAAGCTGGGAGGGGGCACAGCTGGGACAGCTGACCCCGACTGACCAAAGGAAGGGAGGGACGAAGAAGGGGAAGAAGGAAGAAGGGAGAAGAAGGAAGAAGGGAGAAGAAGGAAGAAGGGAGAAGAAGGAAGCGGGGGATGTGCTGTGTGTGTGATGGTGTTTGTCTTCCCAAGTAACCACTACACATGATGGAGCCCTGCTTCGGTGGAGATGGCTGAACACCTGCCTGCCGATGGGAAGGAGTGAATGAATTCCTTGTTTTGCTTTGCTTGCGTGCGCGGCTTTTGCTTTACCTATTAAACTGTCTTTACCTCAATCCATGAGTTTTCTCACTTTTACTCTTGTGATTCTCTCTCCCATCCAATCGAGGGGGAGTGAACGAGCAGCTGTGTGGTGCTTAGTTGCCAGGTTAAACCACAACACACGTACAAGCTCTACTCTATAAATGTCAACCTCCTTAGCTCCATTCCCTCATTCTTGGTTCTGGCTAACCCTCTGAAGAGAAGATCAGGGCTACAGGTGACTAAAAGTTATAAGGAACTTCAATGTCATTAGCCACTGAAGCAATCTGGTGTGAGCTCTTCCTTTCCTGTCTGTACATCCATTCTTCGCTTCGTAAGACTGAGGCAATGGGGCACATTCTTAAAACCAGCCAGGCGGAGGAACACAGTACAGCAGAGCCCAGGATGAGGGCAGAGGACCTCAGAGTGATGATTGAAGGGGATGGGGGGAGGCAGGGAAACAACCACAACACCAGAAAAACCAACACAAAGATGCAGAAACAGGGAAGTAACAAGACAAAACTGATGACAGAAGCAACTGGTACAAAGAGAGATGACAAGCTGGAAAGGCTTGAAGGGACAGCATAGAGATGACCAAGACAGTCCACCTGGCACATCACCACGCAAACCTGAATGACTACTTATCTGCGTTCTCCTTGTTGTCTGGCAGCATAGCTAAGTGTGACTTGGTGCAGTCAAGCAATACTAAAGGGACAGTCTCATCAACAGATGAGAAAAAAAATTACTACCAAGAGTGACTCATGGGGAGCTGCTGCAAAATTGGGGTGTTTTTTAATTATTATTTCCATGTTCCTTCTATTGGTGTTTCTCCCTGAAGTTTATATCTACATTCCTTTTCTTCTAAAAGCATTCTGACTGGTCAAGTTGGAAGCATCCTACCACTAATGGTACCTGGAACAGCTTTCTCAGTGACAACTCAAGCCAATTTAACTATTTGTCAAGACGAACTGGTCTCTTGTTGCTATATTTCGGGGTGCAAGTATGTCTAGATTCCAGGCCACATGAATTCACTGAAGTAACTCCCACCTAAGATTCAGATAAATGGGAAATGTACTTATTATGGGTCAGAGGAAACTAAAATGCCTCAACTTATCAACCATAATCAAAACAGCACATCTATGATTTTCAGAGAAGAGAGACCTGCTCTTGCAACTTCCATTTTGCCTGCTGAAACATATCGTGTAGTCTAAACACACAGAACTGAGGATGCATCCATTCACTCTGAAAACTACAAAAAGACAAAAAAACTTTAAAAGAGATTTTTTTTTTTCCCCCCTGTATTACATTAATGAACTACTACTGATTTTACACTGAGAAACAGTGAAAAGCAGTTTGATTCAAGTGATTGATTTCTAATGCATCACAGGTATTCCTGATTTAGACAGTGGTTTAAGTTTTCACTGTAACTACTTGTTTCAGTGCAAGTGAAAGCCTATAACCAACATCAGGATTCTGTATATAGCCTCATACAACAAAAGCAGACGTAGCCAGTGCCTGTTGCTAAGATAAAACAAAAGTTAAGATTCTCATATCAAAGCTTCCCACCTCTGTAAGTGTTCAATCATTGCTACGCAATTGAGATACCTTACGTAGACAGTAAAAAGCTGATCACAGAAGTTTACTACAGTACAGAACAGATTCCTTTTTCATTTACTGCAGTCTCAAAATAGATGACATCACCCCAAAATCTGCAGCAAATGCTTCTGCTTTGTACCTCTACCAGTTCTGCAAACAATGAGCACAGTCAGCTGCATGGAGATACTCCCCTTTCATTAAGCACCATCATGTTGAGCCACTGACAATAGCTCTTTGGATAAAGTTGTTGTAAAACTAGATTTGACATGTTGCAACTACATGCCCTGCAGAGAGAAAAAAAAAAAAAGGAAAAAAGAAAAAGCATCACTTTCTCTGGTCTTAACAGAAAAAAAAAAAAATCTTTTAAGTATATCTACAGTAATTCCTTTAAAGTGCTACTGCAATCCAGGAGATAAGGCACATTAAGGTTATTGGTTTATTTTAAGATCAACAAGAACAAACTAGACCCTCCTTTAAGCAAATACAGGTATGGAATTTCCATTCCATTTTCAATAGCCACTAGTTAAAACAAATCTAATGACATGTCTTCATCTCATGAGATGCAAGTACAAATGGACACCCTACATTTACTCAAATGCAGAGCAGGGATTACACTGACAACAGGGAGCGGAGGGAGGAAGGGATGAGGTAAATCTGCTGCATACACAGCCCATGGATAAACAATCCAAGCAACTGTGATGAGAGATCTAAATTTTGAAGGACAGCCTATAACATCAAACTAATTTAGTGTGTTATTTCCAGTGCAATGATTGAGGGGCAGAGGGACAGGAACGAATAGCACTTTAAAAGTCCTATTTTGCACTTTTAAAAACATATCCAGAAACATGAGTAGGAAGGACAGGGAGAAAAGAGCCCCTGAAGAGTAGACCTGCGTGCAGATCACATTACTGGATTACGAGACAACACTCTTTAGTGAGGCAATAACATCCATTATGGGGCTTTACATGCAGACGTTGGATAGCATCTTCCTAGCAGTGACAAACATTACGAGAAATTGATTCTTCAAATTGTGCCATTGCTTAATGAGACATAGTGGGCAATTAGACTTTCTGCTTCAGTACATATCAGGTGGAAGACAGGCCTTCCACATGCTCTCAGAGAAGCATGGCACCTCTCGCTCTGTTGTTCGTATGGATTCACTACATTAATATTAGACACCTGTAGTTACACAGCTACTCATGTCATGTCCCACTTTGTTCATTAAAGACACTGCACTTGTTAAAAGCACATACTACTTGGGCTGGTTAAGGATTGAAGGCTCCTAACTGGTAACGGACAGCTCTATTCCTCCTTTAAGATCCTGACTGTGTATTTGGGACATAAGGTAATCTGCTGTACATTTCACCCAGAAATATGGGAAACCCTACAATGGCTGAGGAAATGCAGTACAATAATGCACCAGTTTTTCCATCACAATCACTTACCAGCCATACGAGTTTCCAATGAAGTTGAAGCTTATGCACCACACAAGCCTCTAGAACTACAAGTTTCACAGCAAGAACATAAGAAAACTGAAAATTACTTACAGACAGCCCTGTGGTCAAGGCAGATCAGTGCGAGCTTTTCCTTTGGCCAGAGACTGACGTGCCAAAGGAGCATAGAAGATACACCTATTCTAAATTCACATTTAACTGTTGCCGCAAATGGGCGACGTTTTTAAAATGGACTCTTTCCAAAAAAAGAGAGTCTTGTCACAAGAGAAGACCATCTGCAACTGACATCTAAGGCTGACCTGACTTCCAAACTCAGCAAACAAGGGGACAGCCCAGGTTCTGTCAACTCCAAGAGCAGATGTGGATTTTAGAGTGTAGTTCCTACTAGTGATTGCTACCTAAGTTATATAAAAATCATCTAAACAGAAAAGCAGAAGAAGGAAAAAAAAAAACAAACCATGAGCTTACATCTTTTTTTCTTTCTCAAGATGAACTTCACTAATCTAGAAGCTACATCACCAAGAAAAGGGTGGTAAACTAGAAACAGAAGGACCATCCTCCCCTCCTTGAGATACAACAGCAGCAGGCTGACATTTGCATGATAAACCATAGCAGAAAATATAAATACGCTGTGGAACTCCTACACTCCAGGAAAAAAGCGAGAAAAGATGATCCAGCACTTGTACCACCAACGAGGGCTACAATAATCTCACAATGCAGTAATGAAACAAGTCCCAAATTTAATGAGCAGAGCAGCTGATTTTAACTACCATTTTTCTGTATCTAAAGTTTGGATAGCAAATACCTACCAGTTATGAGAGCTTAAAATAGTCAGACAGAAATCATCCAGTAACTATTAACAAATTTAGCTACTTCAGCTTAATTAGCACAAGACTTCACACTGCTACGAACGAGTCAAATCTTTAACAGTAATCTTAGCACTAGCCAGAGCCGGGTATGTACATTAACTTTTCTAGTTAATCCTAAAACTTTAGAAGAAACCTAAAATTTCAATGTGACCCTTCTGGAATGAGAGAATGCTACCTAGAGAAAGTTGCTAGCTTCAACAACAAAATAGCCCACGTATTCTGTTCTTTTGTTAAAGATGTATGAAAAAAACAGTGGAATATCCTGCACATTTAAAAACGTATGTCTGGAACCCAGAGCAGCATTAGCTAATTAAAATGCTGCTCTATTTGTTGCAGTGATACTTCAACATGTAACAAGATGACTCTGAAGTACTTGAATCTTAATACTTCAGACTTGTCCCAGTTATGAATGAGGAGAGCTAGACAAATGTTTCCAAAATGCTGCCAACATAATGGAGTAAAACAGCTTTTGCCATTAATCAGAACACCCCCTTTTTAATCCAAAAATAACAGAATCCGCATAGTTTCAAGCTTTTTCTTCTTAAGCTCTTTGACCAAGAGAGGTGTACAGGTAGATGATCTTATATCTAGAAACAAGTTCAACTCTGTTGGCAATACCAGGACCTACTCCCAGTACTGACACAAGAACTCAAATTATTTTATTGCAGAAAGCACTCTGTATTCTTTTGCTAAAGATTAATTAACTGGAATTTAATGCATTTAAACACACTACAGCAACTAAATTACTCTATTTAAAAGAAATCCAAAGAAAGCTATACAACTGTCACCTTTTCCCTGTTAAAGCTCCGAAGAGAAATGGCACTACTTATTGATAGTTATGTTTTTAGTTAGAAATTTGGTGAAATAGGAATGCTTATGGAATTACTTTAACAAAGCGGACAAGAAACACCTAGTAAGAAATCAAGTTGGACAAAAGTTTTAAAATGGAAAAATAAAATCTGCCAGCCCGTCAAACATCACTTGCCATTTCATATGTTTGAACTCAGCCAAAATACGTGTCTGCTGCACTGTACAAGAATAATGGGACCAGTGTTAGACTACTATAGACTCATCAATTTTTCCTCTTATACTAGGGTCACATGCACTACCCACTCTCACCACACATTTAATATTTTCCCAGCAAAACTCTGTATGGTACTGACAGAAAATACAGCCTGTTAAATTAACTATGCCACCTACAAACAACTCCGCCTGCCCTGCAACAGCAGGCTAAAACCTTGAACTCAGCATGGGAGCCACTGCTTCAGATCCTGATTGCACCCTCAGTCCAAGCAGTTTACAAAACACATAAGGCCACGAACAGCCTTCTCCCACTCCCTACAGGATCTATCCCATAATGTGGTTATAACTGCTGAACTTTTCCAGCCATCTGATATCCCTGTTTTCCACTAACATACCTCATTTCTCTCAGCTAAAAGAGCCACATTCTGAGAATTCAAGTTCCCTGGAAATTCACTTATTTAGGAGCCACCAATCATGGAATGGGTTGGGTTGGAAGGGCCCTTCAAAGATCATCTAGTCCACCCCCCCGCCACAGGCAGGGACATCTTTCACTGGATCAGGCTGCTCAAAGTGCCGTGCAACCTGGCTTTGAACACTTCCAGTGATGGGGCATCCACAACTTCTCTGGGCAACCCCAGTGTCTCGCCACCCTCACTGCAAACAAAACTTCTTCCTTATGTCCAGTCTAAACCTACCCTCTTTCAGTTTCATCTCTCAGTGTTGCCTGTTTTCCAGTTAACAGCCCTATTCACCATAAGTTACTCTTTCACCAAATACACACTTTGAGATACATGAAAGCAGTTCTAAAAACTTCCTACTACTGAAGCACCTAAGAGCTGATCACAGCATACCTGGAAAAGTGTGCTCACCAAAATGCTTTTCTGCAAAGTGACAACATAAAACTCACACCACCTCAAACCTTCCCAATTTTCAAAACACACCTCATAAGCTTGGTTTGCCCTTGTCTTGACAATGTGAGAAATGCGAAATCTATCTTAGGTGCTACAGATATGACGTTCTTCATACGCTTATTTGACTTTTTTTTGTGTTTTTATGCATCTTCTTCCACCCATCAACATGTCACTGGTACAGTTTCAGCTTTCAATGCTAGCTCATTTTGTCCTTAATTCATGTGTCACTCCTACTAAGCCAACAGGTATCTGTCTTCATCCAACCCTTCTTAACAAGAGCGAGACAAGAAAATAAGCATACACAGAAATACACATCTGAAAAGATCCCAGGTTTTGCTTCACTGAAGGATAAAACTAACAGACAAGAAAAAAAAACAAACCTCACTACTGTTCAAGGTGAACACTCACTTCAGCTATTTTCATACGTTCGCTGAGCTGAGGTCTCAGCAGGGACACACTCCTTCCCAGACTGACTCAACAGAACAAAGGAATCCAATTGAAATATAAAAAAGTGAATCAAGCAAATAAAAATATGGTCCTGTTGCAGTAATGTCTAAATAAGAACCAACCTTATTTCATCTCCAGATAAAGTATCAGTTAAGCCTGCTTTCATGTTTTTCTACCCAGTCCAAACAGGACCGAATGACTGCATTAAAAAGATGACCTAGATAGGAAATACTACCAGTAGTCAACACTAAATTAAATTCCACTACCAGAAGTCATATTTTAAATGAGCAAGTTCCGCTTGTTTTAATTAATTGTGGAACTGGTGCATAACAGAGCATAAAGAGCAGGAAACAGTTTTAAAGTGAATACTTATACCTCAATTATTTCTCAAAAAGGCTTGTTAACTTTAGAGAAGACCAGAGCTGGCAGCAAAGATTAAGTTCTGCTTTTTAAAAACACACAGCAACAGAAGTATCATTGCTGGCTATCAAAAAAAAAAAAAACAAAACTCTGACATAGGAAGACAGCAGCAGACACCTGGACAGGCTTGGCAAACTGGTGGTACCCACACTAAGTACACTTCTGGAACTGAATTCATTGGGAACACAGGAAGTTAAGTTGTCTTGAGCGAGCTTGTCTAGTGCAGAAAAGTAAAAATCTACTTTTGAGCAGAGAAGTCAAATGGAGGTTGCCCTCAGCTATAGTGGATATATTACAAAAACAGAATATGGTAAGTAAATGAGCTGCTTGCTGTGTTGTGTATTAGAAAACTTCAGTGGCCTATCGCACCTGAAGGCAGCATACTCTAGTCCTGAGCAGAAACATCTTCCTTGGCAATCTCTTGAGTTTGGAGTTGTCAAACAGCAAAGGCCCCTCCATTTAGGACTGCTTAAATGGAAATGTGGTTCAGCGTACAGTCCAACAACAGACTGAAAAGTGCAGGAATAGAAGCCACAAGCAACAGGGAAAAAACAAAGAGAGACTCAGTACATCTGTTAAACAAGGTTCATTCTATGTGTGCAACTGCCACAGCTGAGGTTACTAGCAGTGAAGATACACGAACACGTAGACAATCCTCACTCCCTGAGAAGGAAAGCAGAGCAGTTACCCAATCCCTGAGATGTAACTTTCAAAGATGCTCCAAGTAGCCACACTCGTCTTTACATACTGCTTCAGAAAGCCTTTCCATATCCCAGTTGTCATTCCTCCCTCCCATGCAGTGCTCACCAGCTACATTCGGACAAGATACTCAGTAGATCCCTAAGGATCATGAAATAACCTCTACACCCACCTACCTTAATTCCAATTGAAACTCAATTTATTCGCAAACAAGACTCACATTTCCTCACCTAAAAAAAGAAAAAAAAACCCACAACCGAAAAGGTCTGCTTTCTCTCTGTGTAAGACAACAACCCAGTTTGCCCTCCCAGCACTGCAATCCTACACTTGCAGTTAATGTTTGGAGTAGATGAGTTTAAGGACTAGTGCAGACTGGAAGCCTGCACTTCACTGCAAACGCAGAATGATCTTTCTATCATGAATGTACAGAGCAAAATCCAGAAACTCGCACGGTACTGGGAGTGACAGGCACACACACAGTTACAAGCCTCCCAATGATAAGAGCCTAAGAGCGTATGAAGACTGAACTGGAGTTTTATGCTCAAGTGGAATGGAAAAGAAACCATAGCCACAGAAAGACACTGTTTTCAGACAAAATCTAGGAGGCTACAGGATATTCGTACAGCCAGGAATTGAACACTCTTACACACACACACTTCTCATTCATTACTTTTCCCCTGAGCAGAAAGTAGTTTTGCCAGAATTCCCTTATACCCTCAGCACCACCTAGTTCTTGCATGAGACTTGAAAATAGCTGTCAAGGCACTTGACAGCAGTAAAACTATCCCTCTTTTACAGGTGTGAGGAACAAGGCACAAAGCTGGAGCAGTTTGCCCACAGCCATCCAGCTCAGCCAGCAACAAAGCCAGAACAGAACTTGCATTTCCCGAATCCCAAAATGCACAACTACCCCAGGAATCTCACTGCATTCTCTCAAGTTTGGACCAATATCTTTGTCCCCCCAATTTTCCCTATCAAATCACTCCTACTCAGCTTTTCATCCTACTATGAAAGCCTTAAGGATGTTCTTCTGGATTGATAACAGGAAATTTGATTTAGTCCAAACTTTATTTCTAAGTTACTACTTCAAATTCATTTAAGCCTGCAATTTTGTTATACGCTGTATCTCCAGTCTCGCTCAGCAGTATAAACTTTTTTCCTGCATATTAGAAATTCCTTCAGCAGCTACAGTAATAAATGCAACCCCTGAAACACTTAAAGCAATGAATAACTAAACAGAAACCGCTCATTTTACGTGCAAAAGCAGCCTTCAGAGATGCATTAGCTTCATTTCCTCAGGACATTTTGACAGATCTGACTCAGCTTCGGCAACCTAGCCTTACTTCTGTTTTATGACTAGACCAGAGTAGGTTGCTGGATGAGATCGCCCCATGACTGTCCAGTCATACCCACAGCTTTTCCTCTCCAAACATCTCACAGACTGGCAACAATACGGGACTGCTAACAGTACAGAGATCCATCTCAGTGGACCATCATTACTGTGACAAAGCAGCAAGATTTTTTTTTTTTTTCAAAAAGAAGGAAAGTGGAAAGACTATGGGTTGACCATTCCTCAACTGAGATATCAGATTTTCTCCTGTAACCTGAGAATCAGTCCCAGCCTGCCTCTTTTATAGCCCACGTCTGATTCAATCCAGCTTACTTCAGCAAACAAATCCTGTGCTGCCTAACAACAGAACAGAAGCATCGCATTTACATTCCTGCAGTAATAGGAGAACTATGCCCTGAAGAAGGCTTGTAGTAAAGTGGGTACACGACTTCTCTCTTTCCCTTCAAGGTGGGAGAGAAGACCTTCACATTACTCGGTAGAATCGATTTATCCAGAGTACAGCTAGATCCCTGCACTAAATACTGGTGTATTTCAAGCATTCCTCTCCTTGGGAGAGGGGAGATAAGGCAGAGGGGCAGAAGGCAGAACTTTTCATCAGTCCCATATCATAACACATGCAGAACATCCCAAAAGACAGGCAGACCTTCAGAACTGCATACTACTTGCATATGCAATATGGAAGCTCAGATATGAAAAGGATGACGTTATCACGTTGATATCCTGCAGAAAGTGAAAATTTTCCACTGAGCAAAACTACAAACCACCTGTGCTTTGGGAAAGGAATCTGGGAGGAAGCTAAAAGATACAGAAGTATTTGTTTAATTTCAACGAACCGTGGAAAACTAACAACTATACCCTTGAAGAAGAGCTACCAGACTGATAAAAGGGAACATCTTGGTGCCAAAGACTGGATGGTGGCCAGAAAAACACGAAGTCTGATAAAACTGCAGTAACTGGGTGAAGGGTAAATGTGGTGAGGAGAGATCGCAACCACCAACTCAAGTCAGGACTGAAAAGACTTGCCCCCCTCCCACCTGCAAGGAGCATGAGCACTTGCATAGCAAGTGAGACTAATTTTAATATAGTAAACCAATAGTGTATGAAATGTTAATCACTAACCAATAAGTATAAATTTGGGCAGGTTTATACTAATCATGTGGCTGGCTAAATATCTTGTAGTTTTGTACGAAGGTGTGCTAGATTTGTGGAACTGCCACCTAGCACCCCCATCTTTGCACAAATATGAAGGGAATAAAACACCTTGGCTCTGGGTGTTAACTGGCAGCTGCACACCGGGCGAACAGCCCGGCTTTTGGGATAACAATGTCACACAAACAGATGTGACAGCCATTCTGTCAACCAAACGTGTATTTCTAGAACTTATCCCCAGCTCCAAAAGCAGCTTAGACCACCTAGCCACTCGTGCCACATTCAGCTCACTTCACCCTTGTCTACCTTCATCTACCTGGCATCTCACAGTACGCTGGTGGATTCTTTAAGCTATACTTATTAAGGCTTTTCCAGTTGAAGATCTTCATGTAGAAGACATTACAGAACCTAACAGCATTACATTTAGGTCCACACTCAAATTTGCTAGCTTTCCCTTTGCATACAAATTAAGAAAAATTCAATAGTGTTGGTTAAAAGCAACAAGCTTTTTACCGTCTTTACTTGCATCTTCTTTGCAAAGAAATTACATTACTAAGCACAGGCATTCAGCAATCTAGCAATACATTACGAGCTTTTTACCAGCTATCAGAAGATTTCCAGGTAAGTCAACGGAAATAGCGTATTAAACTCCCTTCTACAAACAAGAAGGAAGCCTGTAACTGCAGATACTTTGAAAACTGCCCACTGCTAAGACACTAATCAGAATCTAGCAATTGTTCTTCCAGAGACAGTTCGCTGGCTTAAAGGAATTGCATTTTGCATTTGTGCAAGCACAAGACTCCTCATCAGCTGTGGGAGTCCTGACACACATCTCCCTCTCCACCTTGCAAAGTCTGACAGTTCTTCAGATTAAAATCACAACACAAATAGTTGGCTGATTAAAACTTGATAAAAACTCTTCTTACCCAAAGATTTTCTTTAAATTGTTCCTTATAATATTATCTAGAAGACAATACCTCAAATAGTTGTATGCTTAGTTGTAAAAGTAGTTGCCGGTACAGAGCCCTGCCAGCCAATGACCACTGATAGAATTACAGCTTGATTAATTAAACCTAGGAGCTCACAAATCTCAGAGACATGTAATACAGAAATCTACCCCCCAAAATCTTTATGGTCCATTACCCCCCTTGACTGCAAAGTTATAGTACCATAATTTTTCCATCCATTTTTGTTTCCAAAGCTCCAGCTAACACCTCATTTAGGGGATACATTCACTTACTCATTCCCCCTCTTCCCCATGAACAACCTAAAGGTACTTTCTGAAAAGCACAATAAAACTCTTTTTATACTGTTACACACCCAGCAAGGAAAGTGAAACTCAATCTTTCATCTTTTCTCTACCAAGAAGTCACATAGACTGACAACAAACTGCTTGTGGTGACCTAATACTTAATTAAAAGATTAAGAACACATTCTCTTCTCAGAGCATAAAGCTTTTCTATCATTTTTTCACCACACACAATTTTATTCCAGATGATTAATGGTGATTTAATTCATAGAAACTCCTTTCCCTACTACATTTACCTCCTATATTTCTCTTTGAAATTACTATACATTACTGTGCAAGGACACCACATGATGGTATTAGTCATTAGGGTGGAACCCAGAGTGGCTTTGCTGTATCAGAAAAGGAAATACATATGCTTTAACAATTACTTTGCAGAGTGTTTATAAACTAGGAATCTAGCTTTATTTTAGAGTTCAGAATTGATGAGGCAAATCAAGTTGAACACATAAGCACATCTCTAGGTCTAGATTAAGCACAGCCCTACCACTTGATGTAGCACAACTGGTAAAGTGCATACTCTTAGAAATCCAACCTCCCAAACTCACGGAATAAATCTTACCAGTCATTTCAGTCACAGCTTCATCTGCTGCTAGCCTGGAGATGTCAAACGGTGCAAGCACAAACATATACATTAGGAAAGGCCTTAAATCAAATCTTTCACATAATGTAGTAGATAGTGATCATGAACGCTGATCTCCAGCAACATAGACCAGACTAACTACGGGCTCACAACTCTTTATTGCTAGTTTCCATGATACTAAATACCAACAGTTTAGTAGCTGCAGTATATTCATATTCAGACCATCTTCCAGTTGAAGAAGTGACTGCTGCTTGGACTGGACTCACTATCTTCTGATTTCCCCACTTAAAATGTTACTCTGGTGTAAGAGTTTCTGACACAAAATGTAGCTGAGAAAATAAAGGCTCAGAATTTCCATTTGAACTCAGTCAGTTAGTTAGAAACCGTAATACTACTAATGCAACAGGGTATTTTGAACCAATCTACTTTCCCTTCTAGAAAAGAAGATTTAAACCTAAGTCAGAGCAATGATACTCTGTTCCCCCTTTGATATGCTTCTGTGTTTCAAGTACATTGCAAGCTTAAAGGATTCTGAAAAGACCTTGTAGCCTTTCAAAGAGGAAAAAAAAAACCACAACCAAGTCTGGACATACAAGCTACTCTTTCAAAGTTTCCCAACCACAGGAAAGACAGTATTTCTTAACATTTAGGAAAATGTCTTCCCCATGCAAACAAGGATTTGGAATAAATCTGATCATTTAAGAGAGGGGAAAAACCCCAGTGCTCTGTTTCTCTTAGGAGAGCTCAATACAAGACTACACTGACTGCAAAAGGTCATTAGGGACACAGAACATGAGCTCATTCAAACCAAGTCAGAGGGTCAAAGCATTAAGCAACACACTTGCATACCACAGAGGATTACCTACCTAAAACACAGAAAAACAGTGAGCTCAGGCTTGTATCGATCAACTGCAATCCCAATGATCGCTTGAGTGGTACACGCTGTAGGATCAATAGCATTGCCTTCCCAGTTATCACAGCAACCAGGCACAATACAGGGAAGAGAAACCAACCTGTGATACACCCTAGAAGACCTACTTTTTCAAACAAGAAAGCTATTTATAATTTGTAAACAACCCTTCTTTGCCTTTTCTTCAGACAATTGTTCTAAAAACATCTTCCAGAGCTTTTCAATTACAGCTCCACTAGACCTTCTTTACACTGACATTGATCTGAATTGCACTGATCAGTTTTAAATAGATAGTAATGCCTTTAGGTAGAGCTCCTTTTAAAATGACAGCTGAAGCTCTGGAATTTATGACTGAAAAGACTGGGAGTGATTATGTTAGAAACAAAATGCCAGAGAAGGCTGGATAGAAGTTCTGTCTAATAAGTAAAAGAAATTTCTCACGGATCAATTTATCAAAATACTCAACACAGCAGAACTGTAAAATACAGGAACAGGTTGATGTCAAAAACTTAAGACACGGAGACTGGACATTGACAACAGTATCGAATGTCCTGAATCGTCAATCCCTGGAGTTTGTGGAAGCAACAGGAACCCATGAGCTTATACAATAAAAAAGGAAGAGGAGGAGTAAGGTGATGCCTTCTGTGGCATTATAGCATTTTCGCCACCAGCACTGGCCAAAACAGGTCTGGCTGCCAGTGTGACACAGCCAGATGTCTGCTGGATTGGTCCAGAAACCCGACTCCTATTCCGTTAGAGATTTTTGTCTCCAGGAGAACAAGTACTGGGCACTGTAAAACACCATGTGAACAATGGAGATGGAGCTCTTCCACGTGTTTTTGATGATTTTTCATCATTAACATTTTTCTATCCATCAACACAAACTATACAGTAAGTCTCCCAGCTGATCAGTATATTCTCTATACTGATCAGTATACTCTTAAAATGTTCTGAAAATTGCAGTTCAAGTCATTAAAGAGAAACTAACATTCATTCACTTATCTTATACTTGAGATTTCCTTAGTTTTCCCTTTGAAGTTTCAGGTACCTTTGTTTCAGCTTACACTTGACTTATGCAGAGTATCTGATCTTAGTAGAAGCAACTTATTCCCTGACTCCTTTGTTCCACAATGCACTCACAGGGGGGAAAAAAAAACCAACCCAAAAAAGCACTATCAGACTTGCAGGCCAAACATAGCCAGTGAGACAAGAAAAGTGCAATCACTTTCAGTTTTGTTTCTGAGACTAAAACCAGAAGCTGGCAAAAGCTAAGTTTAAAGACTACGTGTTTTCTCTCTCCGTATCCTTAGAATTAAGGTTTTGCCTAAAAGGTTTAAGTCACCCAACTGCAATGGTGATCTAAAGCATCACCGCCACTTTTGAATCACAGCTCTGCGTGCACAGAAAACTGAAGCCATTAAGTGGCAGTACTACTGTAGTCCTGCAACCTAACACCATCCTGCACGTGGCCTTGAATAAATCGGTCTAACTCTGCTATGCTGCTACCACACACGTACCATCTCAGCCCCATTCCCTTCCCCCGGCTAATACAGTGCTACACACACAGCTTTGTTCTGTAAGGAGAAAAGGAGAGGAGGAGGCCAAAACAGCTTTTTCCCCTCTCCCTGAAAAATGTTGTCGCAGAGCAGGATGCCAGGTATGCAAGGTCAGCCCTAGGAAGCCAGCAGCTGCAGGAGTGCCTGCACAGGGGCAGAAAGTTCCATGCTCTGAGGATGATACGGGAAGGAAGGAGAGGAAGAAGTCTGGCTAATTGCAGTACCGCCTCTTCCTCTTTTTCCTTAACACCCCAGATCACAGTTGGAGCAAGATTCCCCTCACCAAGCTCCCGCAAAAGCCTCTTAACCCCATAACAGGCTGTGAGATGCTTCTATCAGCAGCACAGCCACTGAAGTTACATCGCCAGTCACAACTCAGGTGTCCCTTAATTTAGCAATACTCACTTGTCATTTAGGAATACCCACCTCAAAGTGCTTAAGTTCAATATGAATACATTTTTACAGAGTCTAGGATGCCAGCTACATTAGTTGCACAGCCAAATGCCAGAGTCCATCTGTTTATCTTTATTCTAATGAGACAGCACCAATGTCACAAGATTTCTGTGAGACTTTTTTTTTTACTTGCTTGGAACTTTTAAATGATGTGGGGAATAAAAACACTTGACAAGGTGATCACTCATTTCCATCTGCTGTAATTTCTTTTACTAATTAAAAAAAAATCAAAACAATCCTAACTTTCCCTTTAAAATGATAGATTTTGAGCTATTAAAACTCAGGAAGACACTTCTTGAATTATACTACATAGCTTCATAAAGGTGTTAGATGTTTTACTTCTAGTAAGCACCGAGCTAAACAGAACACAAGGCATTATCAGGAAGTTAGAACTGACAAAACTGAAGTATTCTTACACCAGTTTACACATCCATGGTATGACTGCATCTCAAATGCAGAGAAAGATATGATCCTCTTCCCCATTTGAAAGCAGAACAGCTAACTAGAAAAGATCCAGAAATAGGTAATAAGCATAAACAGAGATGTGGAGGGCTACGACCCGTGAAGTAAACAAGATTTGGGCTCTTCAGCCTACAAGAAGACACAACCAAAGAGTGATTACAATAGAAATCTAAAGACACAAGTGGCATAGGGAAGATGTGTACTATGGTTCTCACAACACAAGAGCGAGAAATTAACAAATTACCTAAAGGCAGGCTTGACAAAAAACACACACGCAAGCCCCCCAAACAAAAGCAGATGTTTCAGTTCTTCACAAAAGACTTAGTTACCGCGGTGAGAAACTTACTTCCAAATCTCATGGACGCTAACCGCCCGCTCAGATTTCAACAGCAATCCGCTCGTAGAAGGCAAATTCGTCACGGGTTACGAAGCACAAAGCTATTCTCTGGACTCACACAGTCCCTGAAGCCGGGAAGCAGGAGAGCGCAGGGCGAGGAGCGCCAGCCTACCTGCCCGGCCTCCCTCCGCTCCCCGGGTCCAGCCCAGGAGGGAGCGCCGGGGCGCCGTCCCCCTGCGCCGACCGAGCAGCTTCTCCCCTCCATTAACCGGTACCGTCAAAAGCGGCAGCGAGACGCCGCGAAGGCGGAGCAAGGCCACGGGCTCGCTCCCCTGCACGGCCGGGGACAGCCCCCCCCCGCCCCGGGAGGCTGGCGGCCCCGCAGCCGCCCCGCCGCCCCTTTCACATCTGCTGAATCACGACGGGGGCGCGGAGGGTCCCCGGCCCCGGACGAGGGGAAGCGGCGGCGAAGTCTGGGCGGGGCGGAGGGCCCGGGGAGCGGCCGGCTGCCCCCCCCCCCCCAGGCCCCGCTACGAGGGGGACCAGCACCCCCCGGCCCTCCCGGCCCGCTCGTTACCTGCGCGGCGCCCGGCGGCCCCCGGCTGGCGGCTCCGGCTGTCCCCGCGGTCGCTGCCCACCGCCCGCCCCTAGGAAACCCGCGCCGCCTCGCCACCTCCAGCCCCACGACCGGGCGACGCCATCTTGTCTACCTGCCCTCCGCCTCGCTTCACCCCCCCGCCCCCGGCGACGCGCTGGCGTCACGCCGCCAGGTCACCCCAGCCCGGCCCAATCGGGAAGGTGCTGGCAATGACGTCACCCCCGGCGGAGAGGGGGCGGAGCGAAGGGGAGCCGCGCCCCTTTCCGCCAAGGGCGGGGCGGCGGCGGCCGGGCCTCCCCCGCTTCCCCGCCGCGGTCCGGCCCGGGGGCCCCTCCGGCTGCTCTCCCGCCGGGCACGGCCACGGGCATCCCCGGGGGCTGGATGAAGGCGGCGAGCCGGGCCCGGGGGCGGCGTTTCGCCTCATTCGCCTCAGCGCTTTTCCCTCAGCGGCCGCCTCGACGCCGGCCCTGGCCTCCTCAGGAGGCTGCGGGGGCATCCCCGCCGGGGCACGGCGCCCGCCCCCCGGAGCAGCTCCGGCAGCGGGTTTGCAGCCTTTCGAGAGCGCCGCTGTCCAAAGCGGAGGGGCTTTGGTCAAAAATGCAGGTGGCAGTTGTGTGCGTGAGGGAGGACGCGGAGCGGGGGAGCAGCTGCGGTAAATCACGCCTGAGAACGGCCCAGCTGGAGCGACCCCTCGGGCTTCGTATCCCCGGGGGAAGCTGCAGAGGCCGTGAGGTTCTTTTTATAGTGTTTTTTCAGGTTGGCTTTTCACGGCACCCTCGTCTTCGCGGTTTGTTAGATGAAAACACACACACACAAAAGGGCATAAAAGAAGTGTTTTCGCAGGAAAACTGTCCCGTTCGCTGATTTCCCGTGCCCCGAGGCACCGGGGGCCGGGGCCGCCCGCACCTCAGGCCTGCCTCTCTCCTCACCCTGTTCCCTGCAACACCGCTGGCCAAACGGCGACCGCTGGGTGTGGGTTGCTCTGAATTTTTTGCCTCGACAAGCGTCGGGAAAAGCGGGTATGAGGTACGCGGACGTAAGGAGAAACACGCAACCGCCCACGTCAGGGGAGCCCCCGCGTGCCGCCTCCGGTTGCTAGGAAACGAGGCTGCCGGGCGGGGCGGGGCGGGGGGAGCCGCCGCAAAGCTGCGACGCGACTGTCGTAAAAAAAGAAAAAAAAAAATAATAATCCCGGGGAAGATGTCGTGAAGCGCGGTCGGCGGGGCCTGCGGCGGAGAGCGCGACCGGGCCCGGCTCCCCGCACTCATATGCCCCGTCCCCCGGCGGCCGCCTCCCCCTCCTGCTCCATGTGGGGCCCGGGCCGGGCTCTCGGCCTCTCCTCCTCCTCCTCTTCCTCCTTCTCCTTCTACTATGGCCCGGAAAACAGTTAGCAGGAAGCGGAAAGCGGCGGCGGCGGCCGCCGCGGGGCCCGGGGGGCTCCAGGGGGAGCAGGTAGGCCGGGGGAGCGGGAGCGGGTGTACAGCGGGGCGGGGTGGCGGGGGAAGCCCTTGTCCGCAGTGGGAGAGGTGACCCTGACCGGGTGTTGCGGCGTCCCGGTGGGGCGGGGGTGTCCCGGTGCCGGGGAAGGTGTCCCGGGGGGGGGGGGCGCCCCGCCGGCGGGGGGTGTCTGGGGGCCGCCCCGGTGGCTCTCCCGGGTTCCTGCCGCCCCCGCCCCCGGCGCTGCCCCCGTTGGGTTCAGCCGTTCGGCCGGTAACCGCCGGGTCGCCGCCGCCCCCCGGCTGAGCCATGCTGCGGGGCCACCCCAGGCCGGGCCGGAGGAGGCCGGTGAACGGCGCGGTCGGTACCGGGGGGGCCCCCGCGGTGTCACCCCCAAACCTGCCGGGCCGGCGGCGGGGGCTGTCGCGGCTGCCCTCTCCTATTTAACGCCCTTCTCCGTGTCCTCTTGTTTCCATGAACGTTTGGCGTCTCAGCGGTGCCGAACCAGCGTGGACTGGTTTTAATACCATTGCAGTGTTGCTTCTTTAGTAAATGTTTATGCTTAATTTTATGTTGCTGAAGGCTGTGTCAGCATTTAGGAGTTAATCTTCGTGGACGGTATTCCACGGATAGTTGGGAAGACTTCAGTATTTTGCTGGGAATGTCTTTGAATTTAGAAGGGTCGTGTCTTAAGTTTGTTCTAGTTGCTTTATCTAATTTCCATGCTTATTCTCCACAGTATGGGTGGGATCACTCAGTTCATAAAAGGAAAAGACTCCCCCCGGTGAAAAGGTCTCTGGTGTACTACCTGAAAGGTAGAGAGGTCAGGATGCAGAATGAGTCCAGCTATCACCGCTTGTTGCACGGATATGCAGCCCAGCAGCTTCCCAGCCTCCTGAAGGAGAGAGAATTTCACCTCGGAACCCTTAATAAAGTGTTTGCCTCCCAGTGGCTGAACCACCGACAAGTGGTGTGTGGGACAAAATGCAACACAGTAAGTGCCACCTCTCTGTTTCTCTTCCCTCTGTGAATTATTCCACCCCCAAATGATGCTTACCATAATCCAAGTATGTAGACTGCCAAGGAAAATGTTAGGAGGTAACCAGGAGCAGAGTCAAAATCACGCACAATTAATTCTGAATGAAGGTAATGCGTAACAATGACCCATTCTCATGTGAAAACATGCTGCTGTGCTGATGGCTGTGAACCTGAACGCCTGTACCTCGATGCAGCACCCGTCTAATCCACACGGAGCGATATACGTCTGTTTGCGGGATGGAGAGTTGCAATCCAAGCAATGGGGTTGGATCTTTCTTCTTGTCCATGGAAAGTTAATGAATGGTGCTAGCTTTGCTAAATGGTAGCTGTCATGCCTGGCAGAAGTTGCTAGTAAGACTCTTTTTCATTATGCTCAGTCTTACAGGCCTTGGTTTTATGTATGGTTCTCTGCCGATGATTTTGAAAAGTTGCTACAAAACTAAACACTGTGGTTAAACTCCAGATATTCGTCAGAGTAGCTAGAAATGTTCCAAGCTTAAAAAATTATCTTCAGGGTTATCCTTTACTTGTTCACTTCATGATTTTTTCACTCTAAATCTGTTTTCAGTGTTCAGATAACTTCTCTTGTCTATGTACCTTTATATGCTTCAGCAAAAATTGAAACCTCTTCAGACTCTTAAAGCGGTGCTTTGAATTTGAAACATTATAGGAGAATATTAAAATTATGTCCTGTGTGATTAATAAATGTAGGACAACATACTTCTTAGGTAATATTCTCTCTCCTGGAGTCAATAGCCCAACTTCATTGGCTGAGGGTGCAATTTCATGTATGAAGTTCTGATTGAATTAGTGCAAAATCCCAAATTTGTTCTTTGCAAGTTGGTTAGTGCCACCGAAATGAACCGAGCATTGCAAGGAATGCATTGATCAAGCAGCTCTTAAACCTCAAAGTATGCCAGTTGGTGTGATTGTTTCTTTGCCTCAAGATTTCTTTGCGCCGAAGCTGTGCTCAGTGGTCTGACCTGCAAGGGACAGTGGTATTTTTTTTTTCATTTCAGATGTTCTGTTATTATTCATAGTTACACAGCGGGAGGCTTGCACGCAGTAGCTCTTAAGAAGCAAGGCTTAGGTGTATAAACAAAACAATCTTTTAACAGGAATAAGCCTGAAATAGAATCTCTCTGCCTTCTTTCTCCACGTGTGTTCATCACCTCGGCCGGTCAGCAGCCGGCACTGTTTGTGGAACAGCTTACAGGAGACAAACTCCTGCTGAAACCCAAGCTCTCAAAAATCTTGCTTACTCTAGCAAGATGCCTGTGTGTTTTATAGTGCTGCAACAATTTTGCTGTGTTCTGTAACTTCTGTAGTTTCAGCGCTGCTGCAGCGAAGATAAATGGGCAAGTGTGTAGTTAACACAACTTTGCAGAAAATTGTTTGGGACCAAACCACCATGGAACTGAAGAGGGATTCAACCATATTGTTGCTCCCACTTCATACCCTGCAACCAAGTCTGTGCTTCCACAGCTAGGATTAACATTACAGATGGAGTTCGTCTTTTACTAAGCAAAATACAATGATTAAAAAAGAAGTCACTTCAGCATTGTGAAAGTTGGCATATGAATTATGAATACTCTAATAGCTTTAGCTTGGTTGCTTTGTGTTCACATTTGAACAAGAAGAGCATTAAACTCTACACTCTAATTATGAGATTTTCTCTCATCTCCTGAGTAAGCGACCTAATAAAGAAGAATTCCTTTGCTGATTCTCATGTGCTGAAGTTGTGGCATTTAAGTTGGGAGTAAATCTAAAAGAACTTGGTTGACTTTAATGGGGTTTGCTGCATTGGAGTTGCATGTAATTAAAGTTAATGCAACAGAAAAATATAAGCCATAGCAGTTATTTTAATCAAAGCTTGAATGTGGCACTGAGAGCTTTTAGCATTTAATTTATAAATTGCCCTTGGCTATGCTATGCCAGAAGGATTCACTACTTTTAATAACAAACCAAAAATGCACTCCTGTCATAGGAGGGTAGGTTTGGTTTTAGTCACTTGAAGGTACTAGTCACTATAAACACTAAAGAGAATATGGAGCGCTCTGTCAATTGCTCATTTTTAATGAGGATTATAACTTGTTTAATTATTTCAGATAACTTTTTATCTGTAAAAATACACCCAGATATGATTATGTATATGAAATAAATTTATTGTTCTCCAGTGGATCCTGGTGCTCACAGTTGGCCAGCTGTAAATCAAATATTTGGGTTACTTAAAGGTGCCTGCTTTTTCTGATAGATTTAGAATTATGGAACCTATACAAGCATTCAAGTGTCTAAAAATTCAAACACAATCACCTGGTCTTCTCTGAGGCAGGATTCATGTTTGCAAGAATCTCCTAGATCTTGCAATGGGCTTCTTAATGTTTTTCAAATTCAAATGAATGAGCAGGCAAACGTCTGAGAGGTGCAGATGTTTAAGGTGTGTCAGACGGCATCTAAATTACCAAAGGCTGATACCGTGAAGTCTCAGAAGAAGATACTGTCTGTAATTAGTGTCTTCTGTTCAAGATTCTTAGAGAAACTTTGAGACTTATGAAGGAGACAAGCTTATGGCAGATGAAAACACTGAAGACAAGATTGCTGTAGTTTTCTTTTTTCTTTTTTTTTTTTTTTTTTTACTGTTTCAGGAAACAGTGAAGAATAAAGCAGCTTCCAAAAAGAAGTTCCAATAATCATTTTGCAGCTTCTCTTGTTCCCTTAGTTCTGTGTATGTGTTCAGGACATAATTCTTTTGGTAGTTGTGAAGTTAAGGAGGAAAAAATACACGATCTGTAAATCACTCCCTAAATACAAGCTTATTAGTTTCCAGTTGCTTGAGAATATAATTGCCTGGAATCTAATAATTTTGTTTTCGTTTTTTGCCAGGCAGGCCTGATAGATGTATTTGTGTTCAAAAACTTCCTTACCGAATGCTCTCTTCTGTTTTCTCAGGTGGCTTTTCCAAGGCATGAATGAGTTGGTTTCTGAATGCTAGCTGGTATCTTTTCTCTCTTTGATGGATTCATATGTTACCTTGGATGTCCTGCTGTAAATCACCAGCTCTTGTTTCTTCTTAGAGACTTTTAATTTGTTCGAGAGATCCCATGTCTGTTCCGTGCATCTCATACAATTATAACCTAGTCCTGTAGTCCTGGGGTTGTAGTGGTGAGAATACAAGGCACCGTTACTCTTCCATCCCTGAATATGGGTGACTCTATGGGGAAAATGATTTCCACTTGCTTTGCAAGTTAACATATCTTCTGGCTTTGCACATGTAATGACAAATCAAGAAGACTGCACGTTTCTGATCCCAGGGAGGGAATCGGAATTCATGCTCCCGCAGTTTGTAACCCTACTCAAAGTCCACTGAACAATGACCGAAACTCAGTGTAAATAAATCTCTGGTGCCTGTAACTGACACTTCCGTTCACCTTTTTTCAGTGGCTTGTGAGTAAATAGCCAGGTGTTGTTTCTTGTCTCACGAATATTTGGTTTTCTGTCAACTGCATGTGACACCCATGTCTGTCTTCAGAGTCTGGTAGTTTCCGTGCCAGGTATGGTGTGGGTGGTAGAGATGCCCTTTAGCAGGCAAAGTCTCTCACTTCTCCATCCTTTGCCATCTGTCGACATGTGTTAACTGTCTGTCAGCCTCCCGAAATTAAACACGGAGGGCAAGACACAAATAAAAACTGACAAATGCGATTTTGGCAGTGAACAAATTCAATGACATCAAAGTGCATGCCCATTAGCTAGTAGTGCTTCAGAGTTTCATAGCCAGGTGGAGTGCCTGATTGCACGGTCTTGTCTCTGGAAACGTGAGTTCAAGAGTCAGTCAACTTGCTGGCTTCTTTTACTGCTGCTCACTTCTGAGATGGTTTCTTTATATTCTGGATTGTTTCTCTTTGGACCCTTTCAAGGAGGATGCGTAAGGCCGTTACCCACTTGCGCCACCTGTACTGCGCAACCTGTGAGTAGGCTTTGTGCTAAGATCAGTGCGTGTTCTGATCTTCACTGGAAAGGAGGCGTACTGGTTTGATAGCGTAGTCCAGCTTTCTTTGGGGCTTGGCATATATTAGTAAATTTGTATTGCCGTAGAATGGAAGAACCTTATGCCAAGCGTTTTATGAACGTGGAAAAGAGAGATGTTTACAATCTGAATAAAAGGCAAGACTGAAAACTGGGAAAATCAAAACAGTGCTACTCAGTGTGACCAGCAGTGATATTGGTGTAATGATACTGTAAGCATTGTCTTGCTTTTGTTGTTTTGTTAGCAAAAAACGAATTTGAAGGAGAACAAGGACGTCATTTTCCAGCTTGGCTGAGGGTGGAATTTTTGTGACCAGCTTCAGCTGATCTGGAATTGTGCTGTTGCAGAACGGGATGTTCCCACCTGCTTGTCTTTGCTGGCACTGATGTGTGCGTGGCTGGGGAGTCAGCTGGGTCAGCTTGCTGCTTTGTGTTCAGGCAGGTTTTCTTGTAGGGTTGGTTTTCACTGAAGGCAGAGATACGATCCAGCTGACCTCGCAGCTACCTGAGCACTAATTGCTGTCACAGGGGTAGTGAGACTCTTTGGGTGGGTGAGGAGGGAGCACATGGATTCTCAAAGATTGGCTTAAGCCAATTGAGAAACTTTGGCGTGATTGATTGTCTCTATTTTTAGCAAGGCAATATGTTTATCTTGGGTTTCTTTCAAATGTTAGTATGAATGACAGGAATGTGCTTGTGATTTCTGAGAGCAGTATATGAAGAGTTGGGGTGCAGAGCATATCACGAGCACTTCTTGTATGAAGAATAAGCGGTCTTTCATGCATGTTCTTTGTGCCTTGTAAATCTACGTCCGTCCTGCTTGTGTAACAAAAATGTGCTGTAGCTCAGGATAGCACCCTTTGTTTTTGTTCTGATTGATTTGTACAATCAACTAAAGGATAGTGCTGCCTGTTCGTCTGCTGTTCTGTGTGCAGGGGCAGCAGCGGAGGGCAGGAGAGAGTCTACATGCTGCCTTGAAATGGCATTTCATAAGCCTGTTTTTTAATCTTGCTGTATAAAGTCAATGCTTTGAGTTAAAGATGCATGGGAAGGGCACTTGTATTTGATGAACTGTAACTTTGGTTGGTTTTCTTCACACCCCCCCCGCCCCCCCCCCCCCAAACTGTTGTCTCCGAAAGGCAGGTCAAAAAATGGAAGTAGACTTGACAGAAGAGCTTGGCAAGCCGTTCTGCTGTCGGTATTGTATATAAGAGAAGGATGGATTTTGCAGTTCAGACTCTGGGCCTCAGATACTCGATTCCCTGCCACAGTCTTTACTTTTGGCAAGTTGATTAATGAAGTGCCTTAGCTGATGAAGTGAGACAGTTTCTTGATTAACTCGATCATAAGCAGTTTGAAAAGGGGACAGCCACAAAGTAATTTTACAGGAGCCATTTGCCAAAATGACTTCTCACCACTTCTGCAAACCAAAAGGAAAATAAGCATACAGCTAGTAATCTCATGGGGTGTGAAAGTAGATCATAAAGATTCATGGCTATGACAACTGTAGTACCTAGCCATGCCTGTCTGCCTTGATTCTCGAGTGATAGCACTGTTACGAACTGTACATTGAATTGCCTTTTAAAAAAACGAGAGAGAGAGGGGGAAGATGAATTTCTCTTCATCATGTCATCTAGCCTGTTTCCGTGTTAGAACAAGGTTGTCCCGCAGAGAGCCGGATAGCTGAGTCTGCTCTGTTTCTCACAGATGAAGTGTGGTCCTTGGACTTCTGGCAGATGGCCAAAGCAATCCTGGCTTGGTAAATCCTGGATGTCAAGTTGTTTGGTATGCTAATGGCTGACATGCATACTTTTTACTAGCAGGAAGAACCGAATTATGCACAAGGCTTAAAATCAAGGCACAAATATGCAGTTCACTGTTTGGATGTTGGTGGGGGTTTACTGCATCCAGGAGAAGTTTTTGTGGCTGGTTTTTAGTTTCTATATAATGAGTAGCTGGAAAAGAAGCTCTTATTCCTGCTTGAGGTAAAGAAAAAAAGCAAATGTATAGTTCAGCTATCAGGACTTTGTCAAGACTCTCAGGGTCCAGGCTGCTGTGGAGTTATTTGCAGATGTACTTATTTCAAGAGTAGCAAAGGTACCAGTTTGCTTGGAAGAAGCAGGCTAATTTCTGGGGTTTTTTTGGATTTATGTCATTGTATGCTGCAGTTTTGGCTGGGCTTGTTTAAAAGCAGTCAGATATTTTGTACTTTATTTACTGTAGTGTCTTTAAAACTCTTAAAACAGTATTCAAATTTTCTGCATTCTTAGCTGGGTGCCTATCTTGTTTCTTAATATTTCTCCCTTTTTGGCTTTAGAAGTGTCTAGCAGCTGTTTGGCTTCTCCTGGCTTCTGTTTGCTGGATTTACAGGGAAGATGTCTTGGCAACCAGTGGTGCAGCTTGCAAGTGTGAGCTTCCGGCTTCCTGTCCTGCCCCAGGTGACGCAAGAGTCCTAGCATATGCAGACAGTGCTTGCTGATTTTGTTTTAGGGTGGTGGTGGTTGTTTTTTAAACTACGCACAGCGTGCCAAGTTCCTCACCAAGCGAGGAGAGAAGTTACTGCTTAAAACTTTACAGCTGAAACTACAAAGCCAGCCCCTTTGTGTGAAGTTTCTTGCCCTAAGAGCAGTTGCTCTTCTGGTTACAGTAATACTGTGCAACTGGAGGAGAAAAGCGAGGAAGTGACAAAGCAGTTCAAGGGCTGATGACGGATTAGAGTGGGGTACAAGCAGGTGAAAGCACTGCGAGAAATAAGGCCTGTTGCTGCTTCTGAGAATATCTTAATTTGGAAACTTGTTATAGGGAGATGATGTTGAGGTTGAAGATCAGGGCAGAAGTGTGAGAGTCTGATGCTTCAGCATTGTATGTTTCCAAGTTCTTTACTTTTTCAGTCCAATTAGTTTAGAGTTTAGCTAAAGGAATTTCGCATTACAGTAAGTCTTTATTAATGTCATATCAAACATGGATATATGACAGTGGTGTCAGACTGGAGAATATGAAAGGGTTTTAATTTCAGTCCTCATACCTGTTGAGATGCTCTTCAAAGTGTGAATCTCTTGCAGCTGAAGCATGATTTTCCTGACTCTGTGGACATCCTGAGGTGTGGATGTGTTTTACTAATTAGCACTTCTGGTGCCAGTTTTAGGACCTGCAGGTGACACTTGCAAGCCTTAATCTTAAGTACTTAACTGTTGATTTTATGTTTTTTTTCAGTAGTTGCGGGAGGGAATTGGGCCTTTCTGCTGGAAGGAAATACTGAGGAGGAAAAGAGGGTATGCGCTCATAGGGGAAGGACAAGGGAGGATGAGAGAAGGGGGAATTACTGGTCCCGATCCTACAATGCAGGTGTTACTTTTCAGGGACGTGGTTAGGGCAAAGGGGCTGCTGTGTGCATCATGTTGTTACCAGCTGTGAACTGCATTGTAAGGCTTGGGAGAAGTGAGGAGTGCCTCCTTCCTATTCAGCTGCACTTCAGCTGTTGCCTGACCCCACACCTGCATGCAAAATAAAGAATTAAACACAAAAATTCAGTCCCTGTAGGAACAGTCATCTGTTTGTGCAAGACTGCTGCCTACAGAAGAAGATCAGCTGCGAGTTGAAGGTGATGCGTAATTCTGGACACAGCACACAAATAGCAATGAATGGATTTCAGCTTTATCTGTAGAATGGGTTTAACACACCACACTTTATCAGGTTTTGATTTGACATTAATATTCTGCTAGTTCAGTACATCAGGAATAATAGATATGCTGCTAAATTTTCTTCAGTTTTTTTATGCTTACTAAAGAACAGATCTACAGTTCACCAAAACCAACTTGTATCTATAACTTCTCTCTGCGAACCGCTAGATTTCTCTTCTGTCCTTCTATAAATGTCTGACAAAGGATTTCAGAAATTTCTTTGAGGTGTGTGTTTTTTAAATTGCATTGAGTTTTCTTTTTGTTGTTGTTGTCTTCTCCATCTTCAGTTCACTTCCACAGGCTTTGAGACAATGTTCTTTGGTTATAGAAGGAACAAACTTAAGGGGTGGGGCAGGGGGGTGGAATTTAATTATAATCCTGGGCTGTGATTCTACATCACTTTCCTTCATGCCAAGTCAGCTTCAGGTCCTCCATTTCCTTGCTTCTCACTCGTGTTCCCTCACAGGGCTTTGTCCCCTCCATTCCACCTATTTGACAGTGCAGCTGCCCTCTGAACAACATCTGTGAAAGGATCCAGCACAAGAGCCTCCTGCACTTTGGCAGGCAATGTAAACCTTTGTTCTGGTTCAGATTGTAACCCTATGGTCGTATACGTTTGAACTGGACATAACTGGGTATAATGATGTCTGTTTGAAGAGTTGTAAGGCTTTATAACGGAGTTTTCTGCCAAGAGGACAGTGACATAGAGCTCCAACTTCTAATCTTTTTGCAGGATGAGGCATGTAGCTAGATGTCTTTTTCAGATGTAAGCCAAAACTTCACGGTAAGTATCTTATCTGGGAGGCAGGACACTTGTGCTAAGCACCCTGGGCCTTACTACCTGTTTTGAGGTGGGTCTCTGTCTCGCTATTGTGCAGGGAAACTGGAAAACAATATTGTTTTGTCACAGTATTGAGCAGCGAAAAGAGTTTTAGATTCAAGGGTTTTGTTAAATGGGAAACCTCCCATGACAAATTTCTCTCCTCTCTCTTCTGTTGCTGTGAAAACCAAATGGGATGACTGAAATAAAACCCACTGTAATTAAGTCAGTTTACTTGTTTTAAGAAGGAAATTATGCATTTTTCAGCCATACTTGCAGCATCTGTGGATTCCAACTTGAAAAGAACATCAATTCAAAATAGGGAGGATATTTGACCATCTTGTTTTTCTTATCTGTTCAACGATGACTTACATCTCCTGTTTTTTTTTCCCCCAGTTATTTGTAGTAGATGTCCAGACTGGTCAAATTACCAAGATTCCTATTCTGAAAGATCGTGAACCCGGCATGGTGAACCAGCAGGGTTGTGGTATTCATGCCATTGAGCTCAACCCCTCAAGGACCCTTCTGGCCACAGGTGGAGACAACCCCAACAGTCTTGCGGTTTATCGTCTGCCTACGCTTGATCCTGTCTGCGTGGGAGATGTAAGTGGGAGTATGAGGGGAAAGCTTATTCTGTCACTTACAAGAATTAACTAGTTTGAAGTGCGTAAGGTCAGAGCAAGGTTAATATTTGGGACTCCTGTAGTGGAGAGTGAATTTCTGAAAGCTTGAAAATATTCCTAATTAAGTTGTCTTTTTTGGCAAGATGTCGTACATATGAGTGAGTACACAAACATGTGAGATGATTCTCAGGGTTCTGAGTTAAATTTCTTTTTCCTCACCCTCATTCAGGTGTACTTCAGATTAGTTTTAAGCACTGAAAATATAACAAAATTGTAAATGTTAAAATCGAATTGTGGTGATGACCTCTGAAACTAGTTTCAGTGAAAAAGCTCTTTTGAGAAATTGAAAAGATGATAAAAGTTGTTCAGATTCTCCCCTTCTCCAGTGCAGCTTATGTATGTATTATTCCAGAGGTGGAACCTGGCTTTGAGGATTAGTTCTAACCCAGTGGCTTATGGCTGTTCGATAGACTCTGGTACTGCTTATATTTCTGAAACATCATGAGGCCTTTTTAAAATAGCCAGTCTTAAAAAGAAACAGCTGAAATGAGTATAGTGGTGTCCTGTAAGCACTTCTCTCTCATTTCGCCTTTTTTGATTCAGGACTTCACATAGAAATTAACTACAACAGCAGAGGTCAGGTCAGAGTTTCTGCAGTAGCAGATAACCAGCTGCAGAAAGGCTAGGCTCTGAAGATTTGTGTGATTTGCTGTTCATTTGCGTGCTGCTGTGACTTTGCAGCTCTTCAGCTAGAACTAGAACCTTATGGTCTTTTTTCCCCCCTATAGGTTTCTCACCTGCTAAAGAAAAGATGCTTGAAGTAATAGTCTTGAAAAATTAATCTGTAGGTCATATATTGTAAACATAAGGTTTTGGTTACTTTTTATAGTAGAGATGTGCATTTGAGGAACTAGAAGTATGTAGGTACTTTACAGAAGTAAAGAACACTGGTTTCAAAATGGAAAATCTAAGTCCTTAGAACTGATATCAATTTGTCCTTGGTCAGAAACCTGTTTTTCCATCATCTAATTGCTCTCTATTAACTATCCACTTAAAAATCAAAGAAAGTTTAAATTATTGTTAGGTACTTAAACTGCTCCAGCTTGATACTGGAATGTTATCTGTATGTTTTTAATGGGTCTGTCCCTTCTGAGCTTATACTAAATATCAAAGTGAAGAATACTTGTCTGCTTTGTGACTACTCTAGAGTGTAATGGCACAGAAAAATCTGTCTTTTTTTCTTTTAGGATGGACATAAGGATTGGATATTTTCAATTGCATGGATCAGTGATACTATGGCTGTTTCTGGTAAAGTAAAATGCTTCTCTCTGTCTTTTTTTTTTTTTTTTTTTTGCTTTCCAGAATTTTATACTGATGTACAGTACTTTATAGGTCTTTATGCACCTTTATCAGGGCATTTGAAATCACTTGGAACTACCTTTGCCACTTAAACCTTTCTTGGCCTTAGTACAGTACTTCATTTTATTTGTAGAGCTCTGGTATAGATTTGATTTTTCTAGTATCAGAGGGATTATTACTGTCTTTCCAGTAGATGTTGCCATGAGAGGTTCTCCAAACACAATGAATTACAGGGAAGGATTCCACACAAGAATAATAATTCCAAGAGGGGTGTTGATTATCAGTTAATAACTTTGGAATACAGCAGGGCAATATCGGTTTCCTGAAATCCTCTGAAAGACTAATTAATGAAAACTCAGTTTGTTTTCTATGTGTATGTGTCCGTGTGTATATATATGTATATGCGCATATACTATGGCAGTTAATACAGAAGGTTGTAATAGAAAAGGTCAGTTATTGACTTTTTAGTAACTAGCTGGACAATCAGTGTAACTTCATAAAGTATTACTTACTTAGGTAAAGGAAGCAATACTAATATGCTATTGCGTTAATTTAGTAGTTTACTGTTTTTCTGTGCTGACAGGGTGTAGTATTCTGTACCAGGAGGTGTCAAACTGCAGGTGACAGGAAATTGTAACAGTCTCCTATAAAAATCAGATACTTGAATTGTTAGTTCAGTAAGATTTTTTTTTTTTTTTTTTTCCAAAAACCAAAAAGGTAATCCTGGAATTTGATTTCGAATTTAATATAAAACTTGATCCTTGCAAGTCTCCAACCCAAATATCTGCATTAAAAAAACATTGTCAGCTAGTAAGCTTGAAGAGAACAGCAGAGATGATTACAGATATCCGAGGGGAAGATAAGGACCCAATGGATTAGAGGCACAGCATGTGAGATTGAACGGTGTTGCTCTCGGTGTTTTCTGCGTGCTCAAGGGTGGATGGAGGTGTGAGTAGAAGGCTGCCATGTCCTCCATTGTATGATGCTTACATCAGGATGTAGGTTCTAGTCTCCAGAGCTGAGACACCAGGGAAAACTTGTTGAAAGCAATTAGCAAGTCTGATTGCTAAATTGAGTTCTTCAGAACTTTGCTGATAATCCTGATCAGGAAAAAACAAAGATAACTAATTTCTGACGTTGTTTTGATCTTTCAGATTTCAATTACCTCTGTGTGGAGCACAAATATTTGAACTCCAAATATTGAGGATATAGCAAATACCTTTATCTGAATTAAGAAACTAAATGCAATTTTTTTGTGACTTTCTTGGGGCAGGTTAAATACCGCAGGAAGAAAAAATGTCATTTGGTCCCATGGCAAGTAATACAGATCATATAGCCTGAGGTTCGAGATTTGGCAGTGTATTTTCTCACTGCCATCAAAACTGGTGAGAGAATACAGAGAGGACCAGGGACTTGATTATTTCTCTTGCTTGTGTTAACTTCAACAAGAACAAGGCAGGGCTCTGCTTGTAAAACCTTCAGCAGTGTATTTCAGTAGTCCATAAGCATAAAATTAAACTCTTGACTAAGCAGCTGTAGCTGAGGGAGAATGCCTCAGTCCACTCAGTTGTACTGGCTGGATGAAAACATTTTTCTGGCAAAAGCTTCAGATGGGATGAATAATTCCCAGGATGGCAGGAGCCTAGGGTAACAAATGGTACTGTCCTTGGCTTCAGGGCTAACCAGCTGAACAACATACATTGACTTTTTCTCCTGCTAGGGCTATTAAAATGGACAGCTTCCTCTTAAAGTATGTCAAGATGTTTAGAAATTCTACTGCGAGTATTCAGTCTCCATAACAAACGTGATTAGGTGCCATTAAAAACCATCAGCATGTAAATTGACTGGCAGGGTGTAGTGTCCTGTGCTGTCTGCGTCTGTGTAGTGCCATTAGGAAGCTCCTTTTGTATTTGGCTGTAGTAGGTGGTAGTGGCAAATGACTGAATCCATCTGTGAGAGGGCAAAGCCATCTCTGCTGTGCTGGATCACCCGTATTGCAACAAGATGTTTTGCTTAACTCTCTTTGCAGCTTATTCCCTATGATGTACCAAAGCCTATAAATTTAATAGTCTGATGTAGGTATTTAGTTTTTTCTGGCATCTTCAAGACATGAAATATTTCTTATGCATTCCCTGTGAGAGAAGGAGGGATGTGTTTTTCACGTTGTGTAGGGAAGAAATTAAGGTACATGTCAAATCTGTCAGAGCTGACTTAGGTGGAAGTGAGTTGCCTACACACCAGAAGGGATGGGTGTAGGGCCTTGGATTAGGCCTGTGTTGATCTATGAATCAAAGACATTCAGCTTTCTTCATCCAGTGTTGTTACTCTTACTGATTCATATTTTGGATTAATATATTCAAATTCAGTAGAAAAATAAAATGAGTTCTTGCTTGTTCAGCCTCAGTTCCTATGTTACATTCTTTAAACAACAGGTTGCATGGGTTTAAGAAAAATAATTTAAAACATAGGTTTGTTACAAATTGGTACAAATCATGGTTTGAAATAGTTGTTTCTGTTCAGTTCACAAATGTGCGTATACATATCCATAAGCATATTGGCAGAAATCAAATGAACTCAAATCGGCATGAACCCAACTGAGTTTTCTTGGAGTTTTTTGTATTGGCTTAACAGACTGTCATTCTCAGCCTTGGTAAGCCAGGCTGAATGCATAGGTTCTTCAATCGCCTCTGAGTTTATTCTATGTGTGAATCTCTAATAGTGATTGTTGTACAGGATTGTGTTTTTTGATGCGTCCTAATCAGTTTGAAAACAGATGAGGTGTTCTAGCTGCTTGGACACCACATAGACAAACCAGTTGATAATGAGTTCACAATGTTATGAAACTTACAGCTCAGTAATATCATGTTTTTCTTAATAATAATATATAGGCACCAACCGTCTGTTCAGTTAGGTTAAATTAATAATAACCTTTCTTTCAGACCCTGTTGTTTATTCCTTTTTTTTAAGAAGGGGATTTATGTGTATGTGAAATGGACTATTTATTTATGGACTGTTTATTCAGGTTCCCGGGATGGTTCGATGGGTCTCTGGGAAGTCACGGAGGATGTGTTGTCCAAAAGCGATGCCAGGCATAATCTCTCTCAAGTTCCCGTCTATGCCCACATAACACACAGGGCTCTGAAAGATATCCCCAAGGAGAACACCAATCCTGACAACTGCAAAGTCCGAGCATTGGCTTTCAACAATAAGAACAAGGTCAGTAAGATAAGCAAGACAGTTGAGAAGTCATCAAACTGTCCACGTGTATTAGAAAAAGGAAAAAGTAATCTAAATCAGAAATACCAGAGAAGCAACCTAATATTTTTTCCCTAATTCTTTTGTGCCCTTCTCATACGAGATGGTCGTCTTTATCTGCTATGTGTGCTTTTGCCCCAAGTGAATGGAGAAGTCCAGTAGAAAAAAAAAATTGTATGTTTTCAGAAGGAAAAATTTTCCTGTGGGTTTGATTTTAGACTTGCACCCTGGGGGAGGGGGGAGGGGCAACGTTTACAAGAAGCAGATAAAGCACCAAACAACTCTTGCAGCTTGAATCCTAGTTTTGAGTGCTCTTGCTGCTTTCCTTCCCCGCTGGTGAAGACCAGCTAACATTTAGGCTGTTTCTGTTCTGGTGGCTGAATCATTAATGGATTGCTCAGCCAGTGAGGTGACTGACACACAGGGCAGGCATCAGTGCTTGGTTTGGTGTTATTGTGTTGGCATTTGACAAACAGTAAATGTTAACCTCTCCCCTGCTGATCTCTTGTTATTACTAGTGGGAGTAGCAATTCATCCTCCACTACTTTTCTTTCTGCCCTCAAAGAACAGAGGTCTGAAGTGAAGGTGGGTGTGCTCTCAGAAGCACGGTGCTCCTGTGGGCTTTATTTTTCACCACAGCTGTTAATTACTCCTCTGTGGTGGAGGCTACCTTTTTCAGTAGAGTAGTGCCTGGAAGGAAATGTTTGCTTCAGGGTCAGAATCAGTGTGGGAGCTGCTGAAGAGAATTGCCAACTCCAGCTTGTACTGTCTAATAATTCATTATTTAATTGTCTAACAAGATCTATACTTTTGAAAGTTATTTTTGGTTATTTGCTGTTTTATTAATTCTTATTCTACCTGGCACCTTTGTGCTGTATTGCATTCTGTCAAGATCAGTACAAAATGAAAATTTATCTTGCTAAGCATGTACAGGATTATAGATGACTTCAAACTTGAGTATGCAGCCTGCCCAGTAGAGAGTGTGAGTTTGTAAGGACAGCTATAATACAGAAACTTACTCTCTTTTTTTTTTTTTTTTTTTCTTTAATAGGAGCTGGGAGCTGTTTCCCTGGATGGGTATTTTCATCTTTGGAAAGCAGAGCACACACTATCAAAGGTGCTTTTCTGGTTGTTGGTGTTAAATTTCAAAAATTGCCTAGCAGTTAAGGCTGTTAGCTATTCTTCACCTCCTAAAGAAAGAGCAGCAGCATTTGTAAAACACTTAAAAGCTTTATGTAAAATGAAATGTCCTAAAAATCAGAACTTGAGGGGAGAAACTCCCCACTTCCCTTATTTTGGAGGGTGGGAAGTGCTCTTAACTTTCTGCCAGTTCTGGGTGAGCTGAAGTGAACTGTTCCATAGAGTATGATGGATACTTGATTAGCAATGTTCATAAAGGAAGTTGCACTTATTTGAGTGTAATTGCAGATCAAACCCAGACATATCTATGGTAGTGTATGAGGTAAGCTTTTTCAGCTGAGAGCTGACGTCTGTGTCTACCTGCTGAAGAAATAACAGCAGCTTAGAAACATTTAAAACAATTTGCGAAAATATTCATTCTTCTTTGCGTAATACTTGGTTTCAGCCTTTATAAATCTCAGTTTGGTTCAGATAAGGCATGCCATCTCCTTCATTTTTTTTTCCTCTGCATCAGGTTGTCGCTTTTCTCTTAAAGTTCTGTTTTTGTGGTGAACTTATTTTTTAGCTGCATTTTGTTTTTTTCACTGCAACTTCTCTGAACATAGCTTACAGAGTTGTTCTATTAACATCTTGCTCTTTTCTCATAATGGGTTGATTCTTATTTCTTCTCTTTCCAGTTACTTTCCACAAAGTTGCCATACTGCAGGGAGAACGTGTGTTTGGCTTACGGTCAGGAGTGGTCAGTGTATGCAGTAGGATCACAGGCTCATGTCTCCTTCCTGGATCCCAGGCAGCCTTCCCACAATGTTAAATCCGTCTGTTCCAAAGAACGAGGCAGTGGTAAGAAACTTGTCAAAGGGTGCTTCAAATTATTTTCTTGCAGAAGTAGCTATTAAGAATGCAGTAAGATAAGCTTTTAATAAACAGGAAGGGTTTTTCATGTGATAGACTAAGTCATTAATAGTATATGTAGGTTTTGCTTTTATGAACGTATTCCTTGAGCAACCAACCAACCAACCAAACTTAAAAGCAATTCTGAAATCTAATGATAGACAACATTAGTGCTTTTATGATCAACTAAATAATACACCATCCAAATATTACTGAACTTCTAGAAGTATGTGTTTTACTTATACTTATTTTTTACTGTGTCTTATTCTGTTTTACTTCATCTCAAAGCAAATCCAGTCTTCAGACTGCTATTAATGCGTTCTCTGGGAATGAAAAAAAGGCATGTTGTCTGCTCTATGCTATCAAATTAGGAATCTGTGCTGTAAGTGAATGCTTGCATTGTAATTTTAAAGTCATGAATGAGGCTCTTAATTTTCAATGTGTATTTGCTTTAAATATGTAAAAGCTCACTCTTTGAAAAAAAAAAAAATTGCAGATTTGAGTGCTGTTTTCCTTTTCTGATGTGGATGCAATATGTCAAATTGACCCCTAGACCAGGGCCAAGCATGAGGGCTTGCAGGGCGCATGGTCCCATAAGCTTCTTCCTATACCCTTTATTTTCAAGCATGAGAGGGCACTGTGCTGTGATGCCCATTTTAAACCATATTAATCCCAGACTAATAAGTTGCAGTCCTTATTTAGCTTGGCTGTAGGCATGATCTCTTCATTGGGCAAGTTGTCAAAAGAGAATTCATGTAGGCAAGGATTAGGAAAGCTTGTTTTATGTGGTTACTGGAGTTTGAACGGTACTGTCTAGATAAATGTCAGGGTCTGCTTCTTTCAGATACGGGATAAGTTTCTGTAATATAAGAAATGGTGCTTCACCAGCTCATGTTGTCACCTGAACCTCTTAACCAGCAACAGCCCTTGTCCTGACCTGCTGTCTGGGAGGGCTCTGTGGAGGTCCTTGATGCTGTCACCCTTCAGTATCATAGGGAAGAATACCGAGACACTGGAGTGTGGTGCCCAGTGGTGGCTGGTGGCTGAAAGCTCCTGCCTTCAGTACGTGACCGTCCCTGCTGGGGGGATGAGCTATGTGTAGGTAGTATCTCTGGGGCATCTCCAGTTCATGTCTGGAGAAAGCCTTTGTTCAATGCTGTCTTCTGTTCTGCATAGTAGGCAGATCTTTTTTTTTTTTTTTTGGCATGGTGGTAGAGGCACTTAAGTAATATTAATTCCCAACATACTGAGTGCTGTAACTTTCTGTTGATCTCACTGGGACTTGGAGTGTTGCAGCACCTCTAGAAAGCAGGCTGTTCATTGATTTGCAGACTAAAATCTGGGTTGACTTTTAAGTGCTTTGATGTGTTACCTGAATGTGCTTTCAGCTTCCAAATGCACCTGCTGAACACCCTAAGTCCACGTTAACTTCAGATCATTAGTATTGTATACAAAAGCAGGTCAGAGAAAGGTTGTTGCTTAGTAAGACTGGAACTGGGGCTGGCTTTTACCCAGTGTAACCCTGTCTGCTCTACATAAGAAGGTAGCTGATGCTTTTTAGTGCATCTTGTAAGTGTTTTCTTAGCAGCTGTACAAGGAATTGCAGGCCCTGGACTCTACTTCTTGATCCACAAGAGCAATTGCTTTCTGCTCGGCTGGCATGCAGTGCTATGTCGTGTGCCCTTTGTATCCTGACGGCAGCCATGGTAATGTAGTGGACAGAGCTTGCGCAGCACGGACTCTGTGTCTGCTCCTTGTGTAGGACGTGCTACTGCGTCTTCACTTCCTTCTGGGATTTTTAGAGCCTCCCTGCCTCTCAGGAGTGAGACTCAATTTGCTGACCCAAATAGTCCAGGTCCACAGGTGGTAGAGTGCTGGGTATGTTGGAGAGCTTACCATGATCAGTTCTAGTCACAGGTTGTGCTTTTAGTTTGATGGGAATGATTAATCTGAGGTACTTCAGCCCCTTAGGAGCCAATGTGAAGTGCTGTTCTTGAAAGCCTGTTCTAAACGTCCTCTTAGTAGTGGGTACATCACAGATTCCTTCAGTTAATTTTTTTGATGCGAGAAAGGTCTACAGTAATTCTGCATTTTATAGCTTTTTATTAATAAATTGCATTGAAAAGTATATGCCATCTGCTTTCATACTCCATCACCTGTTTCTGTTAAGTAAGTGTTCTGCTGGGTTGCTTGTCAAGAGCGCTTTTGGAGCAAAAATGAGAGGACGTCCCCACTTGTGCCTTTCTCCTCTTATCCAAGTGACTGCTCTTGCTGATTGCAGAGGGCTTAAGGCTTTCAGCATGTATTTGCCAGAGCCAGGGCCTTGTAATGGGGGGTGGGGGGAGATGTCTCCAACTTGCTCAGATGCATTTGTAGTTCTCTGAATTAAAGTGGAGATGCTTACACGAATCTGGTACATCTAATTCAGCAGGTGTGAGACTTGCACAGTGTTTTCCCACCTATTAAGCCCGCAGCCAAGACTTTACCTCACATCTGGAGCATGACGATGTGGCCTTGCCTGTTCTGAGTGTGTGTCACGGATGCTCGTGGCTGTGGATGTAACAGCAGGTTGCGGAGGCGGAAGGATGAGGATGTGTTTTTAGTTAGGACTCTGTACAAAGGGGAGAGGGAAACTCCCTGGCTGCATCCACACCTCTCGGATGTCTGTTGTCACGTGTCCTGCTGGGTGTAGTCCAGTGTGGTACAAGTTTTGTGACGCTCAGTCCCACTTGGTACGGTGACAGCAGTTGGCACGTGGATGTAGCTGGCATAACTCACTTCTTTTCCCCTCCTGTCTGAATGCTTGCTTAGGCTGTAATTCAGTGGTACTTTAAAGAGGGCTTAAAAAGCCCTAGAGTTTATAACCTGGCATCATGTTGTGCAGGAAGGAAAAGCATAGATGTGGTGGGGTTTAATCTGCATAGAAGAGTTGTTTGGGGTAGAGTGCTTACACAGAACAAGCCTTTTGCACAACAAATAGAGATGAGATGACAGGACATTTTACAAATTGCAAATTCCTACATACAGAATCTCCCCAAGAGTATTTCCAAGGGATCCTTGTTCAGCTGAGGCCTCAGAAAACGAGATGTACTCCTTTTACTCAATCTAATGGCATAACTGAATTGTGCTAGAATGTTTTGTTTGGACTGGATACTTGCTGTAGCTTCCCACGTGCTGGCTTAACACGGTGTTGCTTAGGTTGTAGGACTCCTAGCCCGTTTTCATTGCTGGGTGAAGTGCTAAAAGTGCCAGCTACAAAGAGTAAGGTGTGCTTGCATAAGAGTATTTGAGTGGGGGTAGCTTTGAAATTATTTAAGAGCCTGATCTATCTTAGCAGCAAAGTGACTAGTGATTATTATGGTTATACTTAGAGCTAGCCTGTTGATCAGTAAAATGCACTTGGTGGCAGCTGGGACAGTAGTTTTTCTCACATGGTCACTTACCACAGCTTGGCAGGTAGCTGCGTAGGGTGTGAGCTCACAGAGGAAACCAGCGTGACGTTCTTTCCTCTGTCTGCTGCCATGTACTCGCTCATGGTGCGCACAGAGCGGTGTGTAATTGAAGCTGCTGTTTCAATAGCATCAATGGGATTTATCCACACTGCTCCATAGCAGTGGGGAAATGTAGGTGTTGTGCAGAATGGTAGTAGGTAGTTCCTCTTAAAGAAAATATTAGCCATCAAGCAGCAGCACTGCAGAGCCAAAGCATCCATCTCCCTTACTGCGTTGTATGTCCCTTCTCTGTTTGACAGGCATTCGATCGGTGAGCTTCTACGAGCACATCATCACAGTGGGAACGGGGCAAGGCTCCTTGTTGTTTTACGACATCAGAGCCCAGAGGTTCCTGGATGAAAAGCCCCCACGTGCCTGCTATGGACAGAAGCAGAAATTAGGAGGAGGTGAAATTCTGAAGTTGACTACTGGGAAAGGCTGGCTGGTGAGTAGCTTGTAGCTGTAGGCGACCCTTTACAGAGGAGTGCTGTAGGGCTCGAGAACTGGTTCTTTTTGTAGTAATGGGAGCTCTTGTATGAAATGCATCCCAGCAAAACAGTGATCATGTAACTGATAACTGTAATCATGAAAAGACAGAAATGCTGCAGAATTGCTTTCTACAAAAGCTTTATGAAAGAGTACTGAATGGTTGGTTGCTTGAGTGTAAGGCACACTGACTACTTATGCACTGATTCATAAATGAACTAGATTTTATATCTTTGTATTTTCGAGTGCAATCTAACTTGCAGTTTTCAGAACCTCAAACACAAAATACATTGTCTTCCTTCAAAAACGTGCTACTCAAAGTATGAGAGATTTAATTTAATTGTGTGCAATTTTAGAAACTGTGGCTTCCTGAGGTAATGCCAGGGGAGGCACTTGAGTTCAATTTCCTGTATGTTATCATAAAGCAGTTAATGGCTTTGTCTAACTTCTCTCCATTATCTTTTGTATCATTGTGATGTAACTTTAAAAACTAATGAAACTTGATATCTTCCCTGCCCTTCACCTTCCCCCCTCCAATGTTTGGCCCAAATGTCCTCAGAAAAAGCTTCAGGACAACTCTGGTATCTTCAGGTTGATTTGTCTGAAGCTTCAGGGAGTATTAACAGAAAAGATCCCTTTTTAGGCTCTGGAAGCTACCTTCTGCTTTTGTGAAACAAGGTTTTGGGTTTGTTTGGCAACAATAACAATCTAAACTTTCCTTTAACAGAATCATGATGAAACCTGGAGGAATTATTTTTCTGACATAAGTTTCTTCCCAAATGCTGTTTACACCCACTGCTACGACTCGTCTGGAACGAAACTCTTTGTGGCAGGAGGCCCACTTCCATCAGGACTTCATGGGAATTACGCTGGTCTCTGGAGCTAATGATAACTCTTTATAAATGCTGATCTTTACACAGATTTCCACTTTTCTTTTCCTTTTTTTAACAACAGAATTGTGTGATGCCATTGATTTCTGATTTAAATGCAAGTTATTTTTTGGCAGAGTTTTCTGTTGGTCTCCAACAGTTTTGTACATCTTTTTGAACCAGTTTTTTGCTTTAACCTCCTTGATCCTTTATATGAAGGGTTTTTGAAATCCCTTTTTATTGTATTTACTCCAAATGACTCTTTCCCCCACGTTTAGGCTGTCTTGGCCATGTGCCCCCTCCCCTACTTTGCTGTGAGGTAGGATTCCTTTCTTATAGAGTGGTTGCTCCTAGGCTTTCTGTGAAAGTCTAGGAGCTGCGTGTGTGCAGGTACTTTGTGTCAGTTACATTACCTAGAGTGAGGACTACTTGTAATTAAAAAATATTAAAAATATTTATAAGAGATAAGCTACTACTTTATCTGCAGAGCCTGGCCCTGGCCTGGATTGATCTTATTTTTTAAAAGTACAAGTCTAATGACACTGTTTATACATAGAGGAATACGGTAATTTTAAGCTGTACTCATTGGAGCCCAGGGATGGATTCCCCAGGGGTATTGCCCATCGAGCCCAAACTGCAGAAGTGCAGGAGTTCTCAAAAGTGCATTTGTATTTGAACTGTAGTTTTCAGCAGTGCCAGAAGCAAAAATTGATCTCCTGTTCCTTCTCTGCCTGTCGCAGGTATCAGCTTGCACAACTGGAGTTTGCCTAGGCTGTTCTGCAGTGTGGCTGTTGCAGGGTGACGTTACATTGAGGGCTTGCAGAGGTGCTGAGAGGAAATGGGGGCTAGGGATGTGAGTGTTCTTGTCGTTCAAAATGAACTAAATCTACCCATTTTCCAGATGAGCCAAGGTTCCCGAGTGTGCTGCTGTGGTAGCTCATGGGTTCTTCATAAACTGCCTAAAACCCAGGACCTTTTTTGTCCCAGGTTGTGGAAACTTTTCCCATTTTAGCTGTTCTGGTTGGCCATCTCCTCCAATAAGCCAATGGAATAAATTGTCATCCTGCTTGCTATAGGAGAGGTTCAGTCTTTCCCCAAATCCCCCGCTGCCTTCTGCGTTCAAACTCCCTCGAACTTCATGTGGGACTTGGTGGGGAGAACAGGTCTGATGCCCTTCAGGTCCAGCTGTGAAGCGTGTACATTCCAGGGTGATGGTCTTACCTAATACTCAGCTAAAATGCAGGGCTCCAGGGTGCTCCTCCGAGCTTTTTGGCAGGCACCAAACTCTTGGCTTGTTACTGATGCCCTGTCCTCTGCTGAGATGAATGCCTTTTCCCTGCCCCTGTCACTGGTGGAGCTGTGCCTGTAGCTCACTGCTTTGGTGCCAAATGGGCAGTTGGCTGAAGCTGAAAAGACAGACGAGGCTGGGACACGCTCTGTTCTCCTGTCTCTGCTCGAGATCACAGCCACCACTGCAGACCAGCTCTAGTCCCTTACTCAGTACCTGCCAGACTGCCTAAAGCTACTCTGCATGTGTCCTTGCGGTCCCTTTCCTCTTTGTACTCAGTATCTTCACCGGTCACGTGAAGCAGTGAGCTCCAGGCTTAATTTCCAGTTGGTAGTGGATGCTTGGATAGAAATCTTGAAAGGAATGCACTTCCCTCCCATCCAGGTGGAAATCCTGGCAAGGGAAGGGCTCTCCCAGATGTGCACCTGTCCCAGAAGTATAATTTACTCACACTGAGCACTGATGTGGGTGCCACACAAACAGATCTTCTTGTGGCGTTTCATAATTCTACTTCTGGGTTGGCTGCTTAAACTGCATCAGTTCACAGCGCTGCGTGTGTGGCTATTCAGGCTTTTATCTGAAAAGGGGCAAATTATATACCATGGAGTAGTGAAGGAGCTCTCAACTTTTATTTAGAGTTGTTCATTGTTTTTTAAAGATGTTGTAGTGGTGCCTGTGTTGTTCTGTGATGGCAACATGCTGCTTCAGTTATTTTAGGGGGTTTGAAAAGTGCAAGTATACAGAGAAAAACAAGTCTTGGTGAAGTATGGCAGGATGTATATTTCTAGGATTACTCCTCCAGGTACTGTGCAAGATCACTCTGTCACAGGGAACATGTTCTGCTTATTGTTTTGGTTTTTGTTTTTTTTTTTATTTGGGCTTGGTTTGAGATGCTGCCTTTTTTTTTTTTTTTTTTTAAAAAGAAACCAGACACTTGAGTCTACTTGAGTGTCCTCCAGTTCTGCTGAAACAACAGTTACTAGTTAGGCATTTAGTGTCACCAGTGCCAAAGGAAAACTCCTGGTCTGGAAACCCTAGCCATGATGTTGATCTATTAATTGAAGCCCCCATGGGTGAGGGGGCAAGAGGGGTATTTGTATGGACTGAGCTTCAGCCTCCAAACACGGAGGCTGATCTTTCTGCAGTCAGCGGAGTCTCTAGGTTACTGAAGGGGCACCCCTAAAAAGTGTCCCTCTCTGCTGACTCTGATCTCCCCAAGTGGTCCTAAAACCTGGTAGTGTGAGTGCCCTTTTCCTCCTTTTTGTTTGGGTTGTTTTTCTTTTTTTTTTTTTTTTTCTTCATATGAAGCTTTGGACAATTCTCAGAAGCATCTGGACAATGATGTAAAATTCCTCAAGTCTCACATGCTTCTGTGTATTCTGCTTTCAGGGTGCTTTCTTACAAAGATAACTTCTCATGGGGAGAGAGCCGTCCTTCTTGCTCTATGGAAATCCCCCCCAAAAAACTGGAAACAAACTAGTGCTGCAAGCATGCAAACAAATTGGGCCAGAGAGAACTTAATTTCTGGCCTGTTTCAGTGGTTTTAAATGCTTGTAGTGATACAGATGTTAAGTTTCAGAATAATCTGTGGTTGGTCATGTCACTTTTGGTCCAGTCAGTGTTAGAAATTGAGGCAGAGAAAGGTGATGATATGCCAGCTGTCCAAAGATAAGTGATAGGAGCTATAGGAGAAAAAGCCAGGTTTTCTTACTCGATTTGATTTTGTTGCCCTGTTGGGTTAGATATCAGAACTGAAATCCAGAATCACGGTGAGAAACGCAGGGGTTTCCCATCAAAGTGCAGGAACGGCTGTGCAGCAGGGAACCTCTGGGCTCCGCATGGAGGTGAGGTGGGTGCACCCCGTTGTTCAAATGGCAGATAGACCCCTGTGATGGATGGAGTCCAGTCTGGTGACTGCGCTTCAGTAGCTTCTTGAACAGCTCGCTGTGCTCTGCTGAGACCAATGGCATGCACATTTTCAGTCTTCTCTTTTCCAGTGTTTCTTAATGATTTCCTTCCCTTGCTTTCTCCTGCCCTCCTGAATGGTCTGTTGGGGGTTGCCTCCTCCACCCCAAATCATCCCAGTCTTTACTGTAGCAATATTGTACTTGCAGAGGTGACCTCTGTCAAGCAGAAATGGGCTTGCTGGCATTTTGTCAAGCCATGCTGGAGACCTTCAGTTTGCTTTATTTTAAACTGGGTAGACCTTTGGGGCTGGCTCAGACTGTAGAACTGGGCAGTTGTCCTTGTACATGTTTGACTCATGGTGTTGCACAGTAATGGTCTGTTCCTGGGGGGGAACAGACTCTGGTTTATCTCGCCTTAGGCACTTGAAGGAGAGAAAAGAACTTTTAATTATAACAGACCTTCAGACTTTTTTTCCTGCTATTGGCCTTTCAGTCATGTGGGATCTTTTGTGCTGCTGGTGCAGTTAATTTTACCGCTCAGCTCTTTTCAGTAGACTACCATGTTAATTTGTGTATCTTTGAGTATTGCGTTTTCAGTATTCATAATCACAGGTAATCAAACTAGTGACTTAATTATGGGTTTGGTAATACCCAGCTTGTAAGTACTGGGTAGCAATCCCTCAGTAACAATTGGGTGTTATGTGATGGACATTCCTAAGGAAGCAGAAGCTACTTTGCAGTGTTGGCTTGAGCATAGCAGCAAGGGTGGTACTCACCCTCTTCACCAAACACCTTATTCCTGGTAATTCCTCCAGCTTTCTCCCTTGTGCAGTCAAGTCAGCCAGGGAGAATTGCTAGTGCTCTCCTCGGGTGCTTTCTGGGATTGTGGTGAAGAAGTGAGTCCGTTTAGTTTGGTTCCCTTATCAGTGCTGCTGGTGTTAGTCCAAGGTGAGGAAATTACCAAAGAATAGTTAATAGGTGTTTGTTCCTAGTCTCAGTCGTGCATTTTCCACATAAATCCATTTTTAAGAGTCATTGCAAGAGTGCCCAGTGATCTTCCTGGACTTAAGTCTGTCCACAAAGGTTACATTCACGTTGTGGGTGGGTGACTCTTGTGGGTCCCTTAATGAGGGGGACTCCTGAACTTCATTATGGGGATATATTTGCTGCCTCCATTTCAAGTCTTTGGCAGCTTTTTGTATCTTGAGGATTAAGATACTTGTGTATCAGTTGTTCTTCTCCAGAATTTCATCCTCTTCCTTTACCTGAGCACTTGCTTTGTATATAGCTTGTAGCTGCAGAGTTAACAGATTAAAGTTATGATCCAGCTATGTTGAGTGATGGTTTGGTGTCTTAATTTCTGCCCCTCAGCTGAGGGGTGCTTACTGACTATGTGAACTAATGTCCCTCACCTGGTGCAGATGTGAAATAAAGCAGGCTTGGCTAGACCCTTCGTGGAGGTCACCTGTTTTGTTTGTTCGCAAGAAACCAAGAACAGATGGGCTGTCAGTTGCTGCATCTCGGCAAAGCAGCAGCATCTTTCAGCAGCCAGGTGGGAGCTCTGAGATCTGCTTGTGGTGGTCCGATACCCTTATTTTCCATAAACCCACTTTTCCAAGGTGTCCGAGAGGTTCTTAATTAGCTTCTGTCTCAATTGCTGCTATGACTAAATTACTGAGCTGGGGTACAGCTCATTCCTAGGAACACTGTTGCAGAGCTGTGTGTGATGCAGGCAGAGCTGATCCTCTGGCCAGCCCATGCTGAGCCCTGGACACCAGTGCTGGCCAGGCACACGCTTAAAGCCGAGTGAAAATCCCCATGTGCACCGCTGGCCACCCCACAGCCAGAGCCTGTGGTGTGACTTCAACTTAAAATGCATTCCTGAGTGTTGCAGTGTCTTCAGTAACTTAATTCATAAGTCTCTGAAAGGACAGACACCAGGAATTTGTCCATATTGCAGACAAGGGACAGTGGAAAGGAGAATACAGCCGTATCTTGTCTGAGGGGATCTCCCGTGTACACTCTCCCCTGCCTCTGCGAGCGGGCGCTTTGGCGTGTGGTGAGGATGGGCGAGGGGGCACAAGAGAAAAGGTGAAAGGCCAACAGCGTTCAGTATTGCTCTCAGGACTCCTGAGGAATTTAAAAAGATAGAGGGCATACTTATTCATTACTCAGGAGGTACTTGTGAAAGGGCTAAATCAGAAACATTTTCAGAGAGATCAAGTAGATATCCCTATTATTCTTGTTTCTCCATGTTAATTTTCAAGGATTTAAATTAGGAAGCATCTTTTTGCTTGTAATGCTGGGTTTCCTTATCAAAACTTGGCTAATTAAAAGTATGCTCTTGACAGAAAGGAATCTTCCCAATTAGAAATTGAGTGCCATTTGCTAACAGCCTTTCCCTCTAGTATCCTGCTGGGAGCGGTATGGTCTAAGAAAGTGCACACAGAACTCAAACAGGGTGCCAGGGTTGGCAGAGTTGAGAAGATGTGGGCTGCCTGACCATTTCTGTACCCAGAAAAACACCAACACTTGACTGTATACAAAAACACCAACACTTGATTGTATACAAATCCTGGTCATTAGACTGAAACTGAGAGGGTGTGTAAAACCCCTTGCAACACAGTGCGATGTGTCTGTAGTCCTAGATGTTGATTCTTTGACATCAGAACAAAAATCTAGGAGTCAACATGTTGTTTTCTTAGAACTGCTTTGTTAGATTCCCTTATTAAAAGGGAAAATTCAGGTGCTGAATCTTAAAATCTCATTAAACTTGTACTTTTTATTTGCCCATTCACCTGGTCTCCTTTCCTTTTCAAGGCCTCCCACTGTCTCAGGGTATATAAATCACTATGACTCATCCAAATAATACTGAAACGGACCAACCAGAGGTTAACGTGCCTTCCTCTTCTGGTACCTTGATCTTTGTAAAGTTATCTCGCAAACTCGTCACTGTCTTAGGGCTGGGTACATGCATTGTCTTTTTCTAAGATGTACATGTTGACGTTGCAACAGGTTTGTACTGTTACTCGTGACTTGTTCCATTTGTTTTAGGATGTGGTGTAGACACAAATCAATGCACTGGTCTGTCTTGGGTTCAGTCTTACCTGTGACATCTATCAGTGCTTGCTTGTATGTTAAAGTGTACACAAATGCTGGATCTTCCCCATTGCCTATGATGTACTTGTATATGATGCACAAACTACACAAGGTGTTTTAAGATGTGCAGTGATCACAACTTGTTGCCTGAGGGTAGGATGTCCTACAGTGAACTGCTTTTAATGTTTTTTTCCAAATATATTTAATAAGATCCAAAGCCTTGGGGGAAAAAAAAATCAGGACTCGCTGATACTTGCTGACTTTTGTTCTGAATCCAGGGTCTGATATTTGTTAACAACTCTTGCAATTCCACCCATTCAACGGAGCCTTTCTCGGCTTGCTGTTTCTGTCGTGAGCTGTGTCAGAAACGGTCACTGGATCCTGAACTATCACAGAAGCTGTCAAGCGAAGTAGTAACACCTCTCTTTAAATGTTACAGTGCACATTTTTAACTATGGTAAAACTGTTCAAAAATTATTGATGCAGCTTGCAAATGGAACAGTGGGAAATTGCAGATAGTATGTGAAACCAGCCTGTCTGCACATGGGGCTCAGTGTTCAGAGGTACAAATTGTTTCTCCTCTCTGGAAAGTGATTTTTTTTTTTTTTTTTTCAGTACAAAGATATGATACGTTTGGCTTTGTTTTCTGAATTGGCAAAGGATATCTTTGTTCTTAAACTCAGACTGACATCTGGAATTTGGGCTGAGTTTGTGTCACTTCTGCAGATAGCAGAGGATGGTGTGACTGATACAAGATGTCCCTTCCCAGCTGTAAGGTTAATTTGATCACAAGAGCATGGAAACAGGAACACTTCTTCACTTGCTGTGGCCTTCATTGGGCATGCATATCCATAATTAACCGAAGTACAGTACTGCATTCTGTTGATCTGTGAGGCTACCTTTGTTTTTAGAATCAGCATGATTAGTCTTCAGTGTATTGACATTAATACACGGTCAGGGAGCTCTAATGTACGTGTACTTCCTGCGCTGACTGTATCTGTGCCCTCCGCATCCCAGTGCAGACTTCATCTGGAGTTCTCTTCTTAGTTCTTGCTGACTTCAGAGTTTCTTCAAACTCAGTAAAGTCCTGTTTTTATCACAGTCGCTCTTCAGAGTAGCACAGAATAGTTTAACTTTGTTTTGTAATCTTTAGCACCTTCCTCTTCTGCCATTTCTTCCTAGTTCACCTTTAACGATCAGTTCAAAGCTGCTTGCCTTGTCTGGAAAATACCAACTCATAATAAAAAGAAAACCTGTAGCCCGCTGTAGAAAGATCACCCTGTGCTTTTACCACAAACGTCAGCGGCTGGCTGGCTGGCTGCCTAGGAAGTGGGGGCTCCACTCCTCGCAGTCGACAGAAGCTGAAATTCTCTCGCGTCTGTTGTACGGTGGATGTCAGCAGGTTGGAAGTGGAGGTGCCCTGCGTCTGCACCCAGCGCCTGTGTTAAACTGGGCAGTGGGGGTTTAGTCAACCAGAGAACTGGCGTCTTTGCCTGCTACTCAGTGTCATAACTAAAGATTTCATTGAGGGCAAAAACAGGAGGGTGCATCACTGACTTTCTGCTGACTTGATCCCAATTAAAAGCTTTCTCCACTGATTTTTTTTTTTTGTCTTTTGCATATTTGGTGGATTATGAAAAAAATGTGCTATAGTAGTGCTCTGAGCTAAACTCTAACCCTGTGCTTAAAAGGCAAAAGTTGTTACAATGAGCTTTGGCCAGCAGTAATGCTAAACGCTGGCTACACTCAGAGATGAGCTGGTAGTGGAGCGTTTGAGCAATGGAAGCCTTGGGGGTTTGCTCCATCATGCCGTATGCTTATGTGACTGCAGAGCTTGCGAAACTCTTGGTCATCCCTCTTCAGATGAGATGTGAAGATGGCATGGGGAAGAACCAGTTTCCTCAGTGGTCGCTCATTGTCCCCCTCATTATTCGGGGTTACCAATGCACTTGTCTCTGTTTTCGTGCCTGACCACGGCCAGCGTGCTTTACAGCTGCCACCAGCCACCTCCACGTGCTTCTTGCCGGGACGATGGACTGAAGGGGCCTTGTCTGCAGCTCCCTCCACCTGGCTGGTCATGGAATCGGCACGAGCTGTACATGCAGGGTGTAACAGGCCAGCTGGGATCTACAGCTTCAGTTGGCTGCTCTGGGCTTCTCTCACAGTGCGGGTGTGGTGGTGGGACCATTACGAAAAGGTCTGCATAAGTAACTTCTAACGGGCTCTGTCATTCTTGTTCAAAATGCTGTGTCTCCGTTCTCAGCCGCTCGTCCTGGCCTCGCTCCCATCTTGCCACCCTTTGCCCCTTGGGACTTGAGCAAGTTCCTTGTCCTCTCTCGGCTTACTAGTTCAGGTTCCAGTTCTGCAAAGCCCAGGGGCACCTGTTTAAGCCCTACTGCAGCGTACGGGCTTAGGCAGTAGCTTGCTGAACTACGGCCTTGCTCACAGTCTCCCTATTCATTAGACTCAGCCCTGGATATCTCCCTGGACTAGTATCCTCCTTTCAGTCTGAAAGGCTTTGCTCCAGACTCATTCCTGCTCCGTGAAGGAGTTGATTCCTGTACTACTGGCTATTTCGATTTGGTGGCTTTTATTTTTCTCGTTTATTCTGGGGTTCACTGCATATGTACAAAATCCTACTGACTCTCAGCTCTCCTGAATGTGGTATGGGGGCCCACCCTATGAGGCATCAGAATTATTTGTCTACTTCCAAGGTGCACAGAAACAAGGATCTCTTACACAAACAAGTTTTAGGGAGGAAAAGCAGCTGCATACACACAAGTGGAAAGGTATTTCTGGGTAGAATAGGTGAGGGAGCAGTTTAAGAATTTTAAATAGAAGAACAGTAACTGAGTTTTTTGGTTTCTTTTTAAAAAATTGCTTTAACAGGAGGTTTGTCTGGGTTCTAATCCACAGAAAGTTGCAATGTAACTGGGGTTTTCTGTTCATCAATGCAAAATGTGCCTCTCAACTATAATGCAAAAGTCAGTCTCGTCTCTCTCTGTTTGCAATGGAAAAAGTTTAACTGAAGACTGATTTAACGTGTTTCTTGCTCTTATGTGTAATCATCCGCACAACGGCCCTTGTTGGTCTTTCCCAAGCACCATACAGCACTGTCCCTAGTCAAAAGCAAAACAGGGATTGCATTGAGCAGTGGAACCTGCTGAACTTCCTTGGTTTGAGAGGCACACTGGAGAGAAGAGTCCAGGTTCCACGTCTTCTAAATATAACTTTAAACCAATGCAGCTACTCTCTCAGATCAGCACCACTTCCTACCTTTCCCTCCATTTAGATGGGAATTTAAAAGTAAACCCAGCAGTATGTGATCCAGTTGACGTGCTTGCAGGTGGAACATGGGGGTTTTTGAAATTTGAGGACGGAGATTTCTCTTGTGGAAGAACTCGGTGTGGGTGCAAGAGCTCGGATCTCGGATGACAGCTCTTCTGCCAGCTTGCTAAATGCAATCGAGTACTCCTGACTCTTCCGAAGAAGACTGTGGTAGAAGAGCTATGAAGGTGTAGGCTGGAACTGATTGTTTTACGTCATCTGTGTGTTGCTTGACTACATGGACAATGTAACAGTGATTTTTACAGATTGCTTTCCATGTGTCAGTCACAAATAACTCTTAATTTGCTGTTTGGAGGAAAACTGTTAATAGATACATTTCCAGATCAAATGAAGAGCCTAATCTTCCATCTTGCATTAACCGGGTTACTGTGTTCACATGCCAGAAAGATGTTGCTCTTTGGAAAAGCATGTTAGTGCATGTGGCAATGACCCATGCACTTTTTAAATGCCTAGATCTGTACATTCTCACCTGAGTATCGTTAACCATGCTGTAGTCTGACAAATGGATCTTTTACTACTGCCCTGTTATATAGGTAATTGTAATTAACTGCAGTTTGTTTTTTCCACCACTTGAAGTTGTGTGATCTGAAAATTGGTGAACAAAAAGTATTTGTGCATCTTACTATGGGTATCGCTAAATAAAATGTATTTGTATAGTGTGTTGGCTTGGCCGATGGTTTCCTTTATTTGCTAATCGTCCCACTGTGGGTAAATCCAGGACAGTTTGAGAGCAAGTGGGCTTGGGCTTCTCCCTGTAGCAGTCCAGCCTCTGTGTTGACACGACTAATTCCAAGGAAATAAAGTGAACTGTTGCTTTTTTCCTTCACCAGTGAGTGGATTGATATCCCAAGGGCAGGTTCTCAGCTTATTCCTGTTTTTCACAGCTTAAACATCAGTCCTGTTCTCTGTACAGCTGCAGCAACGCTCCTTGCTTCCATAGGAAATGTATCTGATGGCAGAGTTGGGACTGTTCCACTCTTCAAAGCTTCTCCTTCCTGTTCTCTTCTGCTGGTACCTCATTTGTTCTGAGGCAAGAGTTTCCTTTCAACCACTTTATTTTTCTAGGAAGGAAATACCTCTTAGAAGTGTTGGACAGTTTGGTACAGGACTAAGTGAGTTTCAGGGAGACTTTGCGTACCAAAACGAGCTGTAGCACTAGATCTTCCATCAGATTTTCATTGCACAGGAGAGTGAGGCCTCTGTCCAGCTGTCCTATTTCCCTGCTTCTTCTTCCCCGCCTAGAATTGGGAAGCTTATTTTTTGGAGAGGAGGAATGTCCTTAAGAGATCTAAGCTTCATGTTAGAAGTTAAAATCATGTGCCTAAAAGCAGCTCCTGCATCCCCATCTTCTTCCCACTTGGCCTCACCCCGAGGTGCTAGTTTCCATGGTCATGGACAAACTGCAGCTTTGTATGCAAGCATGGGAGACCATGTTTCCAGCTGCACCATCTCTGCTCCCTGTGGTACCGCAGTAGGCATTACTGGTGCTTGTGGATGCCAAAAGAGGAAGAGGAGAGTCTAAAAGGCATGTGAATACTGTACTGTCATCCTACTGAGCCTTATACCAAAACTGTTTGAGATGCAAAAAAAAAAAATTATCCCTGGCCCTGGAGCCATGCAGATGATGTGTTAGATGCGTGGTGTGATGAAGCTAGAAGGCATCGGAGGCACTGCAACCTGCGTCTCCTTGCTTGCCTCTTGTCACAGCTGTGGATTTGGATGAGTTTGTGCCAGCCCCTCAGTGTGGAGGCTGGAGCTGAACTGCACCTGAGCTGTGCTCTATTCCTAGATGGTCATGCTTGCCGCTACTCCTCCTTAGCGCAGAACGGGTGCCCTGCCAGGTTAATGCTTCTGTTTCTACCCCTAAGTCTCATAACAAAGCGAGAGGAGGGTGAAGGGACAGTTACTTTAAGCTGTAGAAAGGGCTCTGGCAATGAGGGTTGCTAACTCCTCAGCCGCATCAGATGCTCCATCGCATACAGCATCCAGATGGTGTGGGACCTGTCAGCTGACGCACAGGACCAAAAAGGATTGGGGATGGCTGAGGACCTCAGGAAGTACCAGACAATGAGTACTCGTTGAGCTCCTCCTAGCTGTGTGTCCAGCTTAAATCTCAGCAATAAAGAGTCCAAATCCTGTCCCAGCCACTAATTCCAGCATTCACCTATTTTGTCCCATCATCTGTCTTGCAGGTCCCCTTGGTTTCCCATTTACTGTGCAGGTGCAGCAGTTTGTTCCCCTCTGTGGAGCAGCTCGTGTCTTTTTGTTGAAAGGGATTTTTAACTGTCTCATCTCCGCGGTCTTCACTCCTTATGCTGAACAGCCCAGTTTCCCTCAGGGCTTTCTCACTGGCTGTGCTTGGCAATCCATCGTCATGTCTGGCTGTGGAACCAAGACGAGATCCATTGCGCTCCCTGGCCTGCAGCCTGCATCAGGTCTACGCTGCTGTCAGCTGGGCTTTTACTGTACACTACAAACATAGTGGCAGTGCACATTATGCCTTTCAACACTCAATCTGCCGCCTGCCTCCAACTCCCAGCCCAGCTGCTGCAGGTTGGCTTGGCTGTCATCACTTCCCTTCTTGGGTGTATTTTGTTTCTGATCTTGGTGGCTTGGGTTCTCGGCTCTTGCCAGCTGGTGGCACCGCTGCTGCAGAACAAGGAAGCCAAACCAAGACCGCACTGTGGGAACCGTTTCATACTGGTTCTGTTAGTTCTTCCAAGCCATAGCTGTACTCATCCTGTCTGCTTCTGAACGGAGGATCAGGATAGTCTTTTCCAGTGCAAAGTGCTTTCAAGGTCCAGTAAATGGATTAATAAATGAAGAGACGCCAGGAACATAGCGCTTGAACTGTTCTTTGGGCAAGGGCAGCCCATTCTGTCAGAGACTAAAAGTGAGCAAGTTCACAGTGTATTAGACAACAAGAACCTCTGTGCTTTGTCTCCCAGCTTCCTCAGTCCCCCCAGGCCTCCTTGTCTGGAAAAACAAATGTCAGGACGCCTTCAGCCCCCTGCAATGCTGAAGGGACCACACGGCCAACACGGCATTTGGGGGCTACTGATCAGCTGCTCCAAAGTACTGTCCTGCACGCAGGGACTTACCTTGCCCTCTTCGTTAAGGTGTACCATGAGCTGGGAGAGGTAAGAGAGAAGCCACAGGCCTTAAGTGCAGAGCTGCAGTCAAAAGCTCAGCCAGACAGTTGCTTGGACTGTTTGTGCTAAAGACATAAACAGAGCGAGGACCCTGTTCCAGGGATGCTGAAGTCTCAGCAGAGAGATCTGTAGCCCCTGTAATCAGTGCCTGTGTCGTTTTCCTGGGTTGTCAAAAGTTTCCCCGTTCCAGGGGTTTCTGCTCTCCACAGACCCACTGCAGTGCCTGCTGCATGTTGAACATTAAGCACACAGACTCATCTACAATAGAAATTTCACAGATTCTAGACAACTGGAAAGGACATGACTAGATCCAAGGTTGCTTTGGGGAGACACAGACTGGCACTGTTGCTGTAAAATGCCTCCCCACGTAGCTGCTGTATTCACCTAGGGAGCAATGCTGGCTAATTTCTCCATGGATGTGAGCCCTAAAAGAGGTCTCGAAGCCAAGAGGGTGAGGAACGGTTGGTCAGAACTAAGAAAAACACCCGGGAAAGCACGCTCCGTTTCCTCACGTGCTGTGGTGGTGGCCTGTGTCCTGCTGCTGAGGGCTGCCGGACGCTGCGCAGCAGCTGGGCCAGCAAGGATGCCAGCAGAGAGCTATTAAGCTATAATGACTTCTGATCTTGCTCTCTGATAAAACCACTTCATAGAGACTTTCTCCTCTTCCAGGAAAGAAATACTAGGAGTAATGATGATTTGTCATGTGCATTTATAGAAGCATCTCTCTCCTGTTAATCGCAGGAAACCAACTTCAGCTTTTAACCTGTATGAACGGGTTTTGACTCAAAAAAAAATTATTGTCCCTGTTATCTTGGTACACAGACAGTAGGCTGCTGCTGTTGTACTTTGAGTGCATTTGGTTTGGGGAAAGCTTTTAGTCCTGTGCTCTGGGCTCTTGGCTTAAGGGGAAGGGAAACATCCAGCGCTTGAATGTTCTGCACAGAGCAACAGAAAGCGACTACAGGGAAAAGTCTGGCTCATGTGACATGGATTTCCCTGTCACCTTTCTTTCTCAACTTACGAACACTCTTGGAGTAAGAAATGGTCAGAAAGGTCAAGTCATATCCCCGAATGCTGGGTTCCTGTACTCTCTGAATGACAGAATAGCTGAGGTTGAAAGGGACCTTTGGAGATGACCTCTGCTCAGAGCAGGGTCAACTAGGGCAAGCTGCTGCCACAGATGAGTGGTTAAGCCGCTTAAAAAATCACCACCAAAGATATTTGCAAATAGTGATTTTAATAGAAATCTATAAAAGTGTGATTGAACAGAGTTCGATGGCAAGGTTCACTCTATTACTTATTAAATGAGTGGAATATAGATATAAAGAGAAAGAAAGAGGAAATCGAGCCCAAAGAAAATACACGGAGGAAAAGGGGGGCCCTCCTGTTGAGTCACGAGGTTCAGAATGGAATCCCTTGCTTTCTAAACCCCTTCTCAGAGAGGAGCCTAGGGGCAGCTGGATCCAATCCTAGTCTCAGACTTGGTCAACGGTTTATGTCTAAGGATTATATGTTTAGCAGCAGTTTAAGGTTTGTTTGCAGCAAGGAGAGAATCAGAAAAATTAAGCAATAACTTATCATTAATTAATCTAGCATCTACAAAGTGATTAAATGACGTTTACTACAATATTTATATCACACACACACAACAGGCCTAAAGACTCATTATATGAGCAGTTAAAGGTACCAATAAAAATTCCCCCAGGTTTAGCAAAATACTCTTTAAATGACTGTCTCAATGGGCGAGGGTCAAACCTCGAGGAGCAAGGATCGCCGAAGATCAGGTGAGGGTCAAATCTCGAGGCGCAAGGAGGGCCAGAGATCAGCTTGAGATCGCTGCTTGGAGAGGTGTCCCGCGCAGAGGGAGATTCTGGTGCAGCCCGCTGTGGCCCAGGAGAGCTCAAAGGGTCTCAACTTGGCACCGCTGTCTATGGGGTCATGAGATGATCGACTTTAGGCATCAGTAAATTTCCTTTCCACTTTCACAGCCCATGTTGAAGTTCTCAAAAATTCCAGTGACGCTGGTACAGATCCTCCTGAGTTACAGCCTAGATAAGACAGGCCCCAAGGCTGCCAGATGGTGACTACTACAGACGAAAAAAACCACATTCCAAGGTTGTCAGGGCTGCCTCCCTGGTACAGACAGTGCTGCTCCCAACTCAGCCATGTAAGAGTTTTGATATGGTCATGGGATGCTTAACCGCCAAACTCGTCACACAAAGGCCAAGTTGTGACAGGATTTACTGAGATTGTAAAGCAGCTTTGCTTCCCATGCTCTGCCAGTTGCACAAGAAGAAAAAGGGGGGCGGGAGGGGGGGAATGCACCACCACAGCCACCCAGGACCACATCCAGTCAGGTTTTGAATATCTGCAAGGACAGAAACTCCGCAACCTCTCTGGACAATCTGTTCCAGTGTTTGACCACCCCCACAGTAAAGAAAGTTTTACGTTTAAATGGAATTTTCTGTTTTTCAATTTGTGCATTGTCACTGGGCACCACTGAGAAGTCTGGCTCCTTTAGTCATTGCCATGAGGTAAGGGATTGATAAAATCCCCCTGAGCCTTCTCTTCTCCAGGCTAAACAATCCCAGCTCTCTCTGCCTGTACATGTACATCAGGTACTTCAGTCCCTTAATCATCTCTGTGACCCTTCACTGGACTCCCTCCAGTATGCCCATGTCTTTCTTCTGTTCTGGAGAGCAGAAGCAGACACAGCACTCCAGATGTGTCTCACCAGTTCTGAACTGGTGAGAGGAGGGGAAGGACCACCTCCCTTGATCTGCTGGCAGCACTCTTCCTAATGCAGCCCAGGACGTTGTTGGCCTTTGCTACAAGAGCACACGGCTGGCTCATGTTCCACTTGTCCACCAGGACCTCCAGGTCCTTCTCTGCCAAGCTGCTTTCCAGATGGTTGGCCCCAGCCCACACTGGCCTATAGGGTTATTCCTTCCCAGGTGCATAACTTCACATTTCCCTTTGTTGAACTTAATGAGATTCCTGTTGGCCCATTTCTCCAGCCCGTTGGGGTCCCTCTGAATGGCACCACAACCATCTGGTGCATCAGCTGTTCCTCCCAGTTTTGTGTCATCTGTGAACTTTCTGAGGCAGCATTCTGCTCTGCTGTCCAAGTCATTAATGAAGATATTCAACAGCACTGGCCCCACGACCTAGGGTACACCACCAGTGACGGGTCTCCAGCTAGACTCTGTGTCACTGATCACAGCCCAGCAGTTCAGCCAGATTTCAATCCACCTCACGGTCCAGATACCTAGTCTGTACTTCATCAGTTTGTCTATGAGGCTGTTGTAGGAAACGCTGTTCAAAGCCTTGCTGGAGTCAAAGTGAACATCCCCTCCTCTCCCCTCACCTACCAAGGCAGTCATTTCATCGCAGAAGGTGATCAGGTTGGTCAGACATGACTTCCCCAGTGTAAATCCATGCTGACTATTCCCAGTCACCTTCTTTGTCCTCAATATGTTTGGGAGCGGCTTTCAGCACTATTTGCTCTATCTCCTTCGCGGGGACTGAGGGGAGGCTGACCAGCCTGTAGTTCCCCAAGGTCTCTCAAGCTCACCGATTCATTCCTGCCATTGCCAGTTGCTGCATCTACAAACGGACCTTTTATAATTTAAAGCAGGTGACTGGCATTTAACCAGAGCTGGCAAATACCCTTGGGCGTGCTATTCAAAACATTCTCCTAAAATATATCACAAGACAAAAATGCTTGTAATTTATCCTAAGATGAAGTTTGGGGGAAAACAGCAAATGGTGCAACGTCCAGCTTCCACTTTACAACACTATCACTTTATTACCAATCAATTACAGGAACATTTACACTACCTGGAGTAAGGGAGCGTTGAGATTCCACTAGGCCAATTAAAATCCAGCTGATAAAGGCAGATGCTCTGTAAGCACTGCAAGAGGCACTGTGCAACATGGTGCAAGGATGTTTCAAAGTCTCTAGCACGGCATGATGATGTCGATGCGGCCCAGTAACTGAATTTGCTTTGCATTTATGGGACACTGCAGCTGAGCTAATCAGCCATCCCAGAATGAACGAGCTCTGCAAGTAAACAACTGGTGTCTCTGGTTGATAAACTCTGAGTTGCCTGTAACTTAGATTAGAAAAGAAACAGATAAAAAAATTTCCTCTACATTTATTCTGGTATAAGCTGGTATATACCAGCAAAAGAATTTTTTTGCTTCCAAGAACTTTCAACCTCTTAAAGAACGATTCCTAGCAATTGTATTGGCCCGCTTGTAGACAGTTTTAAAAGCACTAACAGATGATTACAAAAGGAGAAGTGTCCCAAAAATACCTGCTTCTTGTTCCACTAAGAAGCAGGATGCTCCAGCAGTGTCACAGTGGGACAGAAGAAATAGCTGGTGGTTAGCTTACGGACTGACCAGTGCCAGGTAACATTCGACAGTTGGAAATGGTTTTCTATCACCAGCCTTGAGGTGTCTACACCCAAGAGTTCATAAAAGCATAGAATGGTTTGGGTTGGAAGGGACTTTAATGATCATCTAGTCCACTTCCCCCCCCCCCAAAAAAAAAAAAAAAAAAATTCTTTAAGAGCTGGCCAGGGAAACTTCTGGGTTTATGGAGATAATTTTAATCTTTGGAAATTTTAAGAGGCTGGAAGCGTGCTGCTGTTTGAGCAGGGCACAGAGGGGTGACAAGATACCTGCGGACTACTTTCCTTGATGTCACAGGCAAAATAATGGAAAACTGATAAGGGACTTGATTAATAGAGAATTCAAGGCTAGATATACAGTTAACACCAGGCAACAGGGCTGTGTGGAAAATAAGTCTGTTTAACAAAAGTCTATTTCATTCTTGGAGATTGTTCAGCTGATAAAAGTAACAGTGGGCACGTCACGGAATTAAATCGGGGAGTACAACAGAACAAACTCAGCACTCACCATTAGCAGAGCAGGCACTACACAGATTGACAACTGCCAACATCCTCCCCAAAACAGGTGTTTACAGTGAGGTTCTGCATGATCAGTATCAGGCTCAGATGTGCTGAACTGTCTCAGCAATCTGGAAATAAGTACAAAGTCACCGCAGATAAAATGTTTTGTGAAAAAGGTTGGAGGAATGGAAAATAACAGTGGGGTTAAGTGGTTGTACAGAGCAATTTCAGATTCTGGTCACGTGAAAATGCATCACCTTTTTCATACAGCCAAATTACAAGGTGAGAAAACTGGGACCAAGGGCTGCAGGGGGCACCTACAGACAGGGGTCTGTCCTTTAGGCAGCGACTGTAAAGGGTGATGAAGCGGTCCAACGTGAATTCCCAGGATGATGCTGATGCATCAGAGACTAATGCAGCCCATGGACGTTACGCATTTTAATGGCCTGGGCTGCATGAAGGCTAGACACAATGATATCATTACCCCTCCTGCCTTCAACGCTGTGAATCAACGAATGGCATCTATACCAGAAGGGCTTGCTTCTGCAGCTGAAATGGCAAGACTTTCAAGTACAAATGTTGCTGAAGCCTTGCTTCTGCATGCATATTAACACAATCTAACACACTGGATCCCATTTCTAGACAGCATCTTTACGAGTTTCACCCCAAGTCTAAATGCAGCAGCAATCCCTGGTACACCCCAAGGGTAACATCTCTTGGGACAACCCCACTTTGCATCCAAGATTTTAAACTGTTCCACTGTAACTAGAGAGAATTCCTAATTCCCTGCAAACTCAAACCTGAAAGTCAAGCTTCGTTTCTTTGCGTGGAGCCTCTCCCTTACAGAGTCTGGGTACGACTGGATTATGCTGTCTCTCTGAGGCTACTGGAGTACGTTTTAGAGAAAAGTAGTGCTGTTGATGCAGGTATCATGGTTTAAGGCTGTAAGAGCAGTTTGCAGACAAGAGCAGTATTAATAGACAACGTGATGTAACTGGGGGAAAAAAAGGGGCACAAGGAAAATAGAAACTTCAGACTAAATAGTGAAAACCTGCTCTGAACTTCAGCTCAGTTGGATTAATTGTTCAATGAGTCTGAGGGGCAAGGGTTGGTAGCCTGGAAAGTAGAAGAGAACATTAGCAAGAGCAGGGAAGATACACTGCAGCCTGAGCCTGTGAAGAATAGACAGCTTTCATTTCTTGTCTGTAACACAGAAGCAGAGCACAGTACTGAAGCAGGAACAGGGTGATACTCTTAACACAAGTGGCTTCTCCCCACTCCCAAACGTGACAGGCAAGCAGAATGCCAAAGCACCAGAACAGTGGTTTCCAGCCTTTGGTACGCGTACTGCAGGCTATTTAAGAAATCTGCAGTAGGCGACTGAGAAAAGCAGTCCTGAAGTAAACTTAAACATACAGCCTGGCGGGATTTGCAACTGCCCTGGATTCTTCTTTAGTAGCTGGAAAACTGAAAAGGTCGCAAATCCTTGTAACAGCAGATAAAGTCCTGATGCGGGCAGTAGGTAAAATTTGCCTGCCAGGCCTGGTCCAACCTCTGCTGTGTGTAGCGTGGGGTCTCCTCTCCAAGCCTGATGCATCCAGTGTTGGGAGCGAGGGTCTGTGTCCCCGAGCCTCCATCGGTTTATTCCTTTAGCTCTCCCCTGGAAGCTTTGGGAGTGAAATACGCCATTTTCTCATTTATATTTATTCCATGTACAGTGGAGAGGAGTCCACAATGCTTTTGTCCTGGTATCCTTGTTTAATTTTCTCCTATTCCAAATGCTCCAGGGCTGGAGTCTGTGTGATATTCGGAGACACACTCCAGCTGGCACCACACCATCTGACTACAGCATCCCAAGAGCTCTCAGCTTTTGTTATTGCGTGCTGCACATCAAATACCCATCTTGATTAGCAAAGGAGTGCCAAGTCATGATGAAAGAATGCTAATAATAATGATTAAATCTGCACGGATTATGGAGCCACAGACATGTTTGTCACAAAGCTTGTGAAACTTTGTTCAGAGCTATAATTATTTCCCTCCCCCCAATAGTAATAAAACAAAATATCAACAGCTGCTTCAAGAAAATCAACTCTACCTGTGCACTGTTTGGTCTGAATTTCAATTTAGCTCTAAAGGACCTTCTGAAAAGATGGGAATACGGAGGTCTTGCTGCTTCCGAGCAGCAGGAACTGTCCTAGCTCCAGCCCATCCATGTAATAAATATCAAGGTCACTCCAGGACGCAGGCCGCTTACATCTGTCTACTCTGTCTAAGCAGAGAAGACGGAAGCATGACCACCACTGATTAATTTTCAGATATTGCTTAAGTAAAATGAGATTTGATGCCCCTTCTACTTATGTGGCGAGTATGGGCTCAAGGGACAGAAGATGAACAAACAGCAGTAAACGAAGTAAGACCACAGAAAAGGTCAAAAACCATGGGACGTATCACTGGAGGTACTGGGGGGTGAACAGTCAGTCTCCTATCTGGTGCTCCCATCACCTTCACCAACCCTGCCTGCTCAGCAGAGTGCTGACTGGGGACCAATTTCCACATAGGCTAAGCGAGCTCTGCCTTAAAATGCCAGGTCTTACAAAGAAGGGATGCCAGAAGGGTACAACCGTTACATTTCGGGCAACCAGAAGTGCTGTACAGAATGAGAAAAAGGCACAGCAGGAAAAACCCTAAAGGCAGAAAGTTCTTTTTTTTTTTTCCTTGGCTCACAACCTGAAACTCCTCTTTTTGGGGAGTCAAGCAACATTCCTTTCTTGCCATCGTCTTGACCAGTCATTGGTCAGTTTGGGCTGCCCAGAAGCTGCACCAAGTGCTCTGACATACCTCTGCTGTGCCACCCCCTTGCCGCTCTCCCTTAGTCCCTAGCATTCTCTCCTTGCCCTTTTCCTCTTGCGGTGCAACTGTCCTTTGCCCTGGGATTCCTCCATGTCAATGGGGTTCCTCCCTGTGCCCAGCCTGGCAAAAGAGTGTAACACTTGAAAGCAATTAATGTGAACACAGAATTGGTTCCAACTTCCTGATCGCTCAGGCATTGGTCTCAGCAACTGGGGAGAAAGAACGTGGAGCCTTTTGATTCCCTAGTCATGCGGATTGTTCGGGATATAGGTCTGGGATGAAGCCTGCAGGAAAACAATCACTAGAGAAGGAACAAGGGAGCTCTAGAAAGCCCAGAACCCATGTCGGCTCAGCCTGAGCACTGTCTGGGACTGAGGCACCAAAGGTCATGAACGTAACCTGGCAACCCAAACAGGCTTTAATCTGTGACACGAACCACTTATGATCAGTCCTGCCAAAACCCTGTAGGGCAGAAAATAGAAGCCACCCTAAAACAAGAAGTAAAACATAAAAAAAGGTTCCAGGTTCGAACCAGCGGGTCGAATCCAGCGGTTCCCGGTTCGAACCGCGCCTTCGGCCAGCGAGAGAGGCGCTGAGCCGCGGTTCTGAACGCTCGCCCTGCTCCTAAACCCGCCCCGCCGCGGCCCGGGATCGCTGCCTCCCCGCGGCCCAACAGAGCCCTGAGGCGGGGCCGCCTGTTCCCGCAGGAGCCCTTCCCGGCCGGGCTCCGCCGCCGCGTCAACCCTCCGCGGAGCGACCCCGGGAGCGGCTGCGGCCTTCCCGGGCGAGGAGCCAGCGCCGAGGCCCCGCACAAAGACGGTCCCCCGCCTCGCCTCCCGTCAGCGCAGCCATGGAGTGGGACCAACCCCCGCCCCTTCCGGTCACGTGAGGAGGAAGAGGCCGGCTTCCCCCGCCCTGCTCACGTGGTGCCGGGGTAGGCGGAAGGGCCGGTGGATGGGCGCGCGCTGGCGGGTGTGTGAGGGGCGAGGCGCGCGGGTGAGGCGGGGGGGGGAGGGGGCGGTGAGCGAGCCCGCGGCGTCGCGTCACGAGGCGGGGGAGCGGCCTCGCGCGCGCGTGGAGGAGGAGGAGGAGGAGGAGAAGGAGGAGGAGGAGGAGGAGGAAGAAGAAGAAGAAGAAGAAGAGGGAGGAGGGAGCGAGCGAGCGAGCGAGGCGCGGGGAGGTCACGTGACGCTGGTGGGCGCCGCTGCTGCTTTGTGAGCACATTGGGCAGGTACCGCGTGAGGCGGGGGGGGGGGGCGCCGGGGCCGCGCGCGCCCGCAGGGTCCGGGGTAGGGGGAGCCTTCCCCCCTCACCGCGCGCGCCCCTCTCCCGCCCAACGGCCCGCGGGCGACCGTTGTTCCCTCAGCGGCCCTGAGGCCCCGGGACGGGGCCCGTCGCCCCCCCCGTCGCCTCCAGCGTCCCTCGGGGGGACGACGGGCCCCGTCCCGGGGTCGTTTCCCCAATCCGGTGTAGAGCTTTTGTCCGGGGTCGTGGGGGGGGGATGGCGGTGTGTGAGGGGAGGCGGCTCTGTCCTACTTTTCCTGGCGGACACCCGGGGGAAGCTTGGCCCTGCCCTAGATTGCCCCCCCCCCCCCCCTTTCCCTCCTCAGGGGCCGCTGAGTAGGCCGCGGTTGCGGGCAGCTCCCGCCCTCCTCCAGCCACGGGCTGGTGTGAGGAGGGGGGAGCCCACCAGACCCCTGCTGGGTGGGGTGGGTTAGCTTTCCGCCCTCTTCCCTTCTGGGGAGGGGGTCCTGCACCCCATCCTCCGTGTTTCTCATCTCACAGCTGGGGGGGGTTCTCTCCTGATGGGTTCGTGCTTCTCCTGGCGCTGTGGGCTGTGAGGAGGGAGGGGGGTGCAGCTGGACCCTTCAGAGGAGAAGCTGGGCTGGTGGAGGGGGTGTGCCTTCGGGCCCCTTCCTAATCTCCAGTCAGGCCAAAGGAGGGCCGGCAGCATGGGAAGGGAACAAGTGGGTGAATTAACTATTGATTTGTGCCTTGTGTAGGGCTTTACTTCCATGTTGTCTTTTCCCATCTCCTTCCCGGATGCTCCCTGGCTGGTGGGGGGCGGGGTAGGACAGCCGTGTCACGGTCACAGCCACAGAATTCACTGACAATAACATCTCGGCAGCAACAGTAGGTTACTTGAGGACATGGCGATGAATGAACCGTTCTCTCTGTTCACCTGCTCTGCCTAGTCCTTCCTCACCGCCGGTTATGTGTGGTTGCTGAGAACTGGAAGTCAGTGCAGAGCTTTGCTATTGGGCTGGCTTATGTTGCATTTAAAAAGAGAAAAGAAAGCTCTTCTGTGTTTGCTCTTGTTGCTGAAGAAAATTACAGCAGGAAAGTAAGCTGGTAGAAACCCTTCTGTGAGAAGCTGGGTGTGGAAAGGGACCTGGTGCACCTTTGAGCCTGATGGCAAGGATGTGAACTCTGTGATGTGAAATAGATCTAAAAATACGTGCTGAGATGTCTGCAGTGCTGTTGAATGCCACCTGGGAGCTGCTCAGGGTGAACCTGGTTTGAAGCTTCTCTCTTATAGGTGTGTTAACTTCAGGAGCGTGGACGCGCAGAGCCCTCTTGGTTGCGTTCAAAGGAACATGCAGTGTTGTGGAAGGGAAACTTCGGGTTTGGTGTGGAGCTGTGTAAGGGGAAGCTCAGGAGGGCCAGCCGGCTTCGACTCTAGCTACCAAGCAGCTATTGGTCCCCGGTCATCTCAATTTGAGTAACAGCTGAGTGCTTATAATACAGCAGCAGATCAAGGCGATAGCCTCTGGGGCGGCGGTGGCTGCTGAAATGGAGGGGCCGTCCTGGCGTGAGAGCAGCTGTTTTTTTCAAGGAGAGAAATTGGAGCTGGATGTGTGTGAAGAGAAGGGAGGGGGAGGATGTGCAGGCCTGGAGGAGCAGCGCTTGCCATTGAAACGGAACAAACGGCAGCGACTCAGCCTTCTGAGGCTTTGCTTTTTTAATATTTACCAGGCCCTTTCAGCGATTCCCTTGGTTATATCACGTTCTCTAGTGGAATCTGGGTTTGGATTCCTACCTGGCTGACTCAGTATTTATACCTGGGCCCAATCTCTCTGTGGTGGTTTGACCTAACTTGTTTAAAGAATTTATTTTTAACCTCACACTGGGTAACTTGAAAGCAAGCAAGGCTAAATCACTTTGCAGCGTTAATGATGTTTTGGGACTCCTGGAGGGTTACATGGAGAAACTGGATTAACTGGTGTAAACGAATTTTGATGTAGAGTCTGGAAAACGAGCCAGCTTTTGTGTTTATAACCTCAACAATCTTGGTAACTTAAAGGAGGAAGGGAAGAGTGGGAATTGGGCAAGCTCTATTCTGCTTTGTTCTAGCTGCAGTTTTATCAGTGTATTGATTTAAAAAAGCATTTGTAGTAATAAAAACAAGGGCATGGAAATTCAGAAATTTAGGCCATTTCACTTGCGTTGTTTTGGCCAGTCCTCAAAAAACCTCCTAGTGCCCCTCAGTTGCAAAAGGATTTGAGCATTCGAGGGGACTCTGGAGTTACCGACTCACCACTAAAATCTTAAGGAAGCTAAGGGAAAACCCAACAAAAAAATGTTGTCTGTTAGCAGAAGCTATTAATTTTAAGTTTGGGGTTTTTTTAGCTCTTCCAATTTTTAAGCTACCGTTTTAAAACTTAGAAACAGATTTTTGATGTTTTATACTTCTTCCATGAACTTCTATTTTATGTGATGCTTTCCTCATAGAATGCCGTTCTTTTTTATGTTTTATATTTGTTGCTGGTATCCCCCTAGTGATACTGATCATAGCCGAATAATATGCTGATTATTAGTGCTTGAGAAATGTATCGTAGACTGTTAATACTCTGTTAATAATTAGTATTGATAGTATTACTATTAATGGTAATGGTTACTTGCAATTTCAGTAATGTTTAGTACTTGTAGTTTAGTAATGTACTTGGAATAGGTTCTTCATGAAATACTAGGAATACAACTTTATATCTTTTATTAATCTTTTTATTTATCTTTGTTTCTTATTTGGTTAAAGCACATGAGCAGGACTCTGAAGACCTGTGTTCTGCGTTCGGGTTTGCAACAGCCTCATATGACCTTGGTAAAAGAGAAGCCAAGTGACTTGTCCCCGTTATGAGATGACAGATTAGAGAAACTCAGTGTTGTATTTGTGTTACTTCAGAAGTATTGAATGGAAGGTGCTAGAGGAAATAGGAGTAGTGTCTGCTTCAGTGCTGTTATTCTGCTGGAGCTTTTTGTTGAATTTTGTTTTTTTTTTTCTTCTGATACAATCTACTCACTTGTAGCCCATTGCGTCCTCTGTGCTTTTCAGAGAAGACCTAGTTTGGACTTGTACTGTTTTTCATATAACTTCCCTAAACAGGTTAGGTTCATTAAAGTGAGAGCCGGGATGAAAGGTGGTGAAGTAGCTCCTTTGCAATTACTTAAGTTTCATATTTTACAAAAATTGTACAAAGGGTTTCTCTGTTTTGCTCTAACATGAAAGTTCACACTCTTTAAAAGTTTTGGCCATCTGAACGGGCAGTTTGTCAGAACTCCCGGTCCACCTGGGGCTCCTGCAGTCCGTTTCACAGGTGTGGTACCTTCGGCCCTTCCCCCCCACTACTCAATGCTGGAAAGAGTAAACAGTGACGAAAGACAGATGGATTAGAGGTGATACAGTCTGATGCCTGAGGTCTCATGGCTTGCTGAGCTTGCTTTTGCTACATCATAACTATTTTGCTGAGCATATTGTTTTATTTATGTTCTCTCTAGATGGTAAAACTTCTAAGATAGGTTATGTGAACAACTTTGCGCAGTTCCCTTGGATGGAGTTGTTCCTACTCTCAGTTCTCTTGAAATTATCTTTTTTTTTTTTTTTTTTTTTTGGTCCAGCTGTCTTTGTGAAAGCTGCAAGATACTGTGGCTTCTTTTGAAGGTAAACTTGTCAAGCTTCTTTTCCTCTCCCTCCCCAGCTTCTCAAATCAGTCTTCCAACAGATGAGCTTGGAGGAGTCCTTAACCTGGCTGAGTGTAGCATTTTGCATTAAAAACAATGAAATGTTTCCCATATTTAGAGAGCTTTGATCTTTCTCAAGACTTAAGGTTTGCCTGAAGTAGTACTCCTACGGTGAACTTTATGCTTTTGGTTTGTTTTTTTTTTTGCTTTATCATACAGGAAACACAGTTTATTCCATATCTGCAGAAGATGCAGGTTCAATGGAATTTGTGTTACAGAATCATTTACTATTTGAATCCAAAGTTAAATGAAGAAAACACAAATACTTTCTTAACTTCCAGATTTGAATCATCAGATTGCACTTTTTTTAACCCAGTTTAAGGGGCAGGGGGGCGGGAAAAGTCTGTCTTAGTCTGTTAGGCAGCCCCGTGGCTGAAGGTGTAGAATTTGAATTCAGTAGCTGTGATCATATTCCTAAATATTTTTAATGGTTAACTGTAGAGAGAGGAAGTCTTTTTGCAGTTTTACTGTGTGTGGCATAGGTTTCATCTAGAACATTTCAGTTGTATTTCTTATGACTAAAATACTGTTCCTGGAAGTAGGATGGTGCTTTAGAGACCGTATTGAGATTGCTTTTGAGCAAAGAGGAAGAATTTTTTTTCCCACTGTATTTGTTTTGTTAAGTGTTTTAAGGATGGTTGATATAATAATATAGAATGAAGCATATGGCTTCTGAAAGCTTTTTTGTTTCCTCTTTCTATTTGGTTCTAAATGTTAACTGAATCACAGCTATTTTATGGTAAATACTTGACTGATACCTTGTATTATCACATTGTCCATGTTTCCCTGTATTTGAAGGCTATTGCTGATTGATTTTTTTTCTTTCTGCATTTACGTTCTTCCTTGATTTTGAAACTTGCATGTTGTCTTAGATGCGGTTTCAGCAACGTGAATCTGAAAGGAATCCTGGTGCTAAACTCCGCTCTGCTGTCAGGCTGTACATAACATTGTATTTGAGAAATCCTGGTCCATGCTTTTGACGGGTTGTACCCCAAGGGACAGATGTCTTCTGTTCCTGGGCTTTAATTTCAGCTTTCAGTCACACGTTCTTCAGATCACTGACTAGTGATCCATTTTGAGACTGACATAAGAGGGACCTAAGTTACTGGTGTTAACTTTGGGTGACTAAATGTGATGAGCGGGAGCAGTACTGCACTTCCCGGTCTTGTGCTTCACTTTCTTTTATTAGCCACTGAATGAGTTTCTGAGAGTTTTGAACATGGGGTAAGTGCCAAGGGGTAGCTGTCTGAAGTTCAGTTTAGAGAAAGACGGAAATAACGTTATGAGCTTGGTGAAGGCAAGTTAATGAGCATGCGATAGTGGGTTTTTTTTTCAGTGTTTGGGAAAACCTTGTGGCTTCTGATATGCATCCTCAACTTGTTGGGTTTCTTTGCTGCTTTTTGATGTCCAGATAGCAGCCATGTGCAAGGACCTTTCTTTGTGTCTTAGGAAAAAATGCTTATTATCTTTCTTGAATAGTTCTCTGTTATGACCGCCAGTATAAAACTCCTTGCAACTTTATACCTCTACTCCAGTTTTCATTGTTTACCATTTTAGCTGTTGATGTAGTAGTGTATGTTGCTGGATTTAAGGTCCCAGTGACTTTTACCGTGCTGCTTTAAATGAAGATAGACATTCACTTGGTTTTCTTTATATGACCATCTGAGCGGAAGAGCTAGAGCTTAAGAGTTGTCCCTAATGAAGCTTGAGGGGCATTTTTGAGAACAGCTTTTCTGTTATAGGACTTCCTTCCCTTTTTACTTCACTTAATCACAGACTGGCTGAGGTTGCAGGGACCTCTGGAGGTCATCTTGTCTCCCCCTACTCTATCAGAGCCACCTACAGCAGGTTGTCCAGGACCGTGTCTGGATGTCTTTTGAATAACTAATTTATTTTGAATAAATAGCCAGTGCTCCGTCACCCTCACAGTAAAAAACCATTTCCTGATGTTCAGGCGGAGCCTCCTGTGTTCCAGTTTGTGCCCATTGCCTCTGGTCCCATCACTGGGCACCGCTGAAATAAGCCTGGCTCTGTGTGGGCACCTTCCCTCTGAGTATTTATATACATTGATGAGCCACCCCCTAAAAAAAAAAAAAAGCTGTCTTCTCTAGGTTAAATTACTTGACATAGTCAAATCTGTAGTCCTTCAGGCAAACTGAAGGCCATGCGTTCTTACATGCCTTTGAGAAGGAGGTGGATTAAGGACTGAATTTGGTAGGGTTAGTGGTAGCAGTAATTCATGACTTTTGATAGGTGGAGAAGTGGGTGGATTTGGGATACGTGTTTAGAGAAAGTGCTGTGAAAATGCAGTAAGATGCATTTTTTGAATCCAAATAATTTCTGTGCTTGCAAATAAGGAGTAATTGGCTGTCTTTTCTAGCTGAGGTGAAGATTATAATTAAGCAGCTCTGTGAGGGAAGAAACAGGTCAAGCATTTGATTGTCTGATAGTGCTAAAATTGCCCAAATCCTGTATATGTTCTGTCCAGGAATTGTGTGGATTGTAAATGATGGTTTAATGTACATACAATGTTCAGGAGAGGTTACGCTGAGTTCTTATTGTACTTCTGCACACGGGGCAGTTCATTTTATGAAGCTATGTGCATCAAAATTATTTTTAGCAGTACTTTTTAATGAGAATAAAGCCAAAACTTTGCAGAATTACACAAGTCCTGGTAAATTAGAAATGAACTGCCTATTTTTCCTATTCTTGCAAATCCAGCCCCCAAATCCCCAGGACCCCCACAACTGGGCTAAAGGTTAAAATAAAGTTAGATGGTTAAAATTACTTCATAGTTAGCGATATTGAATCTGAGAAGTGCTGGGTCGGCTCTTTTAGTACAGTCCTCTGAAATGAAACATCAGTGAGATTTAGTTTCTGCTAGAAAACCTACCTCAAATATTTATACGACTTATCTCCCTTGCTGATTCTGTCGATTGCTGGGGAGTGCTTTTGAGTACTTCAGTCATGCGAGAGAGGGAAGTGAAAATGTATAACTTTTGTATTTCTTCTCAGTAAAGAAATCCATTAAAATAACTGATCAACAGAAGGCATCCTAAGCATTTCACTGGTCATGAAATGACCTACCTATTATAAAATGTAATAAAACATAGGGCAAGAAACCGCAGAACCATCCCTTTTCAGTTGATTTTAATATCTAAGCAAAAATTGAGCACAAAAACATATTGAGTGACGCGTCTTACCTTGCAGGCCAGAACAAGCAGGTTTTGTACATTTGAGTCAGACTGGTAACTAAAACCCTTTCCACCTAGCAAAAAAGAAGTAGCTGTTTGGGATTGGAGCTGAATGTAGGAGAGAACAAATGAAAAGAGTTTAGCAACTGGAGTTGACGTTGTTTTCCTCACCAGGACTTTGTTAAGGAGTGGTGGGTGGCCCAAGAACTGGTTTTGTGGTTGTAGGTCCCCTTTATGGACAGGCCCTGACTGAAAAGCTGGCATGCAACTCTTCCTCCCCTTCTGGTTGCTCCACGGTATTGGAGAAAAGTTAGGATCAGTTGCTAGCCTGTTGTTTTGGTGGTACGTTCTCTCCTTGACTCAACAGACAGGTCCTAACGCAGTCTGTAGAGGGAGAGGGACAGAATGAGTTGCCTGTGGAGGAGCAGGAGGAAGATGTGGCTTGGGGGTAGTTACAAGACAGGTTTGGGGTGGGGGAGAAAGGGGAGAAGAGTTTTGTGTTCTTGATCACTGATATGATGCGTTGCTACTTTGATTTGTTTGTTAAAATTTTCCACAGTCTGGTTCATGGCAGCAGAAATGAAATCATTAATGCTGGGGTGCCTTAGGTGTGTCTTTACAAACAAACAAACAAACAAAATTCCTGCTTTGATGAACTGCACTGAAAGCAAGTAATGAAATAACACCAGGAGCGATGAGCCCTGGCGAAATACTTGGGGAGTGGGAAGGGGTCTCTGTTCTCCGCATCCCTTTTGGCTATTAAATCTGCGTGGTGAATTATTTGACACTGCGACTGTGTTTCAGTCTTCTGAAATGGTGTTGCTCTGTTAGTGTGTAGCAGCTGGGCCTTCAGTAATGCGAACTGGAAAGTTGTGAGATTATTTTGCATCTTACTTCTCCTGGTATTCCTATAAACGGATTTTTGTTCTGCATTTATGGGTATGTGTAGTGCAGCATTGACAAGTTGCCTTTTTTCCAAGTAGTTTATATATGAACAGACATGCTGTGAAATACCGTGAAAGCTTTTTTAAGATAATCTTTTTGTTCTTTTTTAAGGGAGAAATGTTGAAGGGGGAGGGGATAAGCTATCTCTTCTGGCACTCTAACGGTGAGGAAAGTCAGCTCTGTCTAGAGATTCACTTAGTCCTTCTCTTGAATAAAATGAGACCATTACCACCTCTTACGTTTCCTGAAAAATTTCAACTTCAGATTTCTCAATTTCTGTGCCAGGTGAAGTGACCTCACATAAGCATAGCTCAAACACTGTGCTAAACTTTGCTAAAATGTATATCTAAACTCTGCTTATTTTATTATAGTTAAAACCTAAAAGCATTCAGCTGAAGACAACATGTAAGAGATGAAAATAGAGCTTTACACTAGGTTGGTTTGTCCAAATGTATGTTTGGGTATTACGACTCTATCGTATTTTATACTGGTATGATATTTATGGCTAGAGAGGTAAGGAGCCCTGCTTTCTTGAAATCTTAAAGACCAGCTTGGAAGAAGTGGTATGCTTAGCTCTTCCAGGACTTGTTGTGAATTGACCTTCCAAGCAGTTCTGCTTCTGGGATGTATCAAAGCTTGTTGAAATACTGACCTACAGTATTTAGCTTCCACCCCTCTTTTTCAGAAGTTGTATGTATTTTTAAAATGACCCGAATTTCTAATTAAAAGAAAAAAAGTGGAAAGATGCCCTCAATTTCCTTGTCCAAAAACTGTATAAAATTAAGATTTTGTTAAGCTTCAGACCAGTTAAAAAAAAAAAAAGCTTCCCAAAAGCTCATCTTAAAGAAGATGCTTTGAATATTTCCCAATTGTATTTAAACTCAAACCTTCACAGCTCCAAGAGTCTCAAGGTTAAACAAATATTGTCATGTGTTTCTGGAACTTAGGCTTTCAAGTCTTTTACAGCAATTGGATATCAAACTAAAGCTTCGGAATAGTTCAGCCAAATAAATACTTGTTTACAGTGTAAGAATTTTAGATTGACATCCGTGTACTTCTAACTCTTAAACAACAACTTGCATTTTAGTCATGTTAGAATCTGTACTGATGAGTGAGTTCCAGATGAACATTAGTTGCCTCTGAAGCAAAGTTACAGCCTTTTGTGGATTCACATTAGTGTATAAGGTTGATTTTTTTTTTTTTTTTTTTTTAACTTACCAGGTTTAATCATAGATTTTCTTCTCGCTTAACATCATTGTGTTCCTTGGGCTCTTTGTTTTATTCCTTTCTTAATTTGATAGGAATGGTGATAATTCAGTTGAGCAAAGTTTTTTGTTCTCAAATGCACTTCCATATTAGAATATACATTAAAGTCTAACTGATCATCTCTGATATGGAAGGCCTCACTCTTGGTGCTTTGTGTTCTGGGAATTTTCTGGGTTTTATTCATTGTGTACAAAACATTTGAGAACTTAGAATGGTTTTAAGGGAAGTTATGTCTCTGGCTTTGGGAATGAGATAATATATTTAAACGTGCTTTTTCCTTCCCTTTCTTCTTTCTCTGGCAAAAAATTCTGAAAAGAGCACGAAATGTTTTTCTTGGATGTATTCGTAACTCTTCAAATGGACTTTCATGAATAAGTGGAAGTAAAAATTCTACTCCTTAAAGCTGCTGTTCTCAGCAGTTGCATGTATACTCAGCAATGTTTAAATGCAGTGTATTGAGAGCTGTTTTATCCCGTTCTATCAGTCTCTTGCATTTGATCCTGCAAAGAAATTCCTGTGGTGTAGTTGTGATCTCACAGTAACTTACATGACAACAAATCTCAAAAACTCGGACTTCACGGCAAGGTTCTTTTGGGATATCAAAACTAAGGTCATGCTAACACCTTCTGCCTTAGAGTTTTAGAGCACAGCATCAGGGTTGGCAAGTATCATTTTTCAAATTTTAGTCATGGGAAAATGGAGGGACCAAAAGGGCAATATCTACTTATATGAGGCTTGTATGCTTTCAAAAAACCACCCCAAACCCTTGCAGAACTGCGAGTTTCAGTGTCCTGAAGGTGAGACAGTGAGCAGCCTTTTAGCAGTTTACTTTCTGCTGATTACAGCTTTGGGTGAATGCTGCCCTCTTAACTGCGTGTGGGTCTTGGACTTTTTGCTCTTGTCAGAGGAGGCAGGTAGAATGACGAGTTGCATTTTTCCTTTTATGATTTTTATTTTCACCTTATTCTAGTGAATCAGGTTCTTCTTACTAGTTTTCCAAAGGCCATGTTTTGGGCAGTGTACTCATTGAACTCGAAAAACAGTCTTCGTGTGTTAAATTGAGAACACATTTAAAACATCATACAGTTCTGCATTTTAAATTTGCCTACCATTGGTTTCTCAGTTTATTTACAGTGTCATCTTGGCTTTTGCAGCAAGTGTGCTTAACAATCCCCTGTTGTGCTAGAATTTTTATATAGCATTCTGTAAATGACTGAAGAGGATTATTGTGATTAAAAAGCTTTACTTAAGTTTGTAGCGCAATTTTTAAAACTTGTAATATTTTATCTTGGTTATCCCTTGCTCATCCTTTGCTTGACTTCTGCATACATCCAGCTTTTTGTGTTTATGACACATCTTCTGCTGAAATGGTTTTAAAGATTGTCATTGCCAAACCATTTGTTCAGTGAAGTTTTTGTAGGTACAGTATGATATCTAAAGCTAATACCTGTAATATTTTAGTGCTGTTGCTAGAGTTGAACACCGCAGTTAGCAAGATATGTATTCCAGGCGCAATCTCCGAATTCACATGTGTACTGAGGGTGGGGTGCTGCAATTAGTATAAATAAGCTAACTGTTTCAGAAACTTAAGATGTGAAGAGTGCAAGTCCCTTTTCTTTCAAAAGTGAGTAACTTCATCTTGCAGCAGAGTGCTTGGTCTTTTAGACAGATGGTAAAATAAGCAGGTGACTAATATCTTCTTGGGGTGTTTTAGAAGACAGGTGTTCTACTTAGGCATTTTAATATTACCTTGCAAAGTATATAAACCCGGCATACCTCCATGGAATCGGGGGCTGTTAGGTTAGTACAGCATAGTAATGAATAACCCAGCAGAATATAAAAATATGTTTAAAAGGGAATGTAGGCTTTAAGAAGATAAGTGAATAAATTTCTGTGAAGAGGAATTTCGTAATGATCTATCAATAGGAAGGATGTTTTGAAGAAAAACTTCATATTCTTATTCAGATTGTGCAGACTTTAAAAAAAAATGATTGCACTTTTCTTCAATGTTATTATAAGCTAGTCTGGCTTGGGAAGAAGTGATGGAGGATAGTGAGAACCTCCTGCTAGAGACAGAAAATGTGTGGCAGCCAAGCAACATTTAAGTCAGTCCAGACTTGCAGAAAAAGGTAAAGATGGGGGGCTGGAGCAGTGACTGTGGGTCTTAGAAGAAGCCTATGGGTGGTTCTACCCCACTTATGTTGGAGAGAAAATACTGAATTAAGTGCAATAAAACTTTGGGCAGTTTGACATCACATGTGAGCAGCTTGCCTCCTTGGTATCTTCTTTAAAAAGGTTAAGAAACTAACTAAGAAGCGGGAGATAAATTTCAGTTTGCTTTTTTTAATATTAAACACACAAGAACAGCCTGGATGTCTTTATTCCTGCTTTTAGATTTGCATTCTGTGTGGATGGCTTTTTATTTACTTGCTCCTTTCTAGTGTGTTGTACCTTTGAAGTTGTAAAGATTGTTAATCCTTCATCTCGGTGGATAGTTTGGTACTGTTTTGGTGCAGATCAGGTAGACCTGACCTCACGTAAACTTCTAGAATGATGGAACAAGAGTAAGTGAGTTTACACGTGACACCAAGTTGAGAAGTTATAATAATGAGTAATGCTCAAAATCAAGTGGTAAAGCTTGGGGTAAAACCAAGTCTTCTGACTGAAGCAGGTCAAGATGAGGATTAGTATCAAAGGAAAATAATAAACCCTGCCTTGTTTAGAGCTAGACAAAATGCTAACAACAGTCATGACCATAGAAGGAGCAATCCAGAGCTGGCAGAGAAATAAAAATCATCTCTTACAGCTTTCAGTTCTTGGTGCTGTTTCTGTGGCTGCTTGTCTCTGAGCACCTGACAGTAAGTTTGAAAAAGGAGTCAGCTTCTCGCAGTGTTTCACTTTGGAAAGCTAAGCTGACCCAAATGGCCATGAGTTTTCGTCAAGATTTTATGCACAGTAAAAGCATAAGATTGAAATGGAAGAAAACCTTTAATAATACTGCCTTAGAAACTATTGTTTCTTTTCCTCCTTCTGGAACCTTATATGCAGAGTCGTATACATCACTGCGAAAAAATTAGGTTTTTATTTTGGTGGATTCTCCTCTTGCCTAAGATGAACCTTGAGAAATATCATCATCTGGGGGAAAATTATAGAAGGGTGTTGTAGAATATCTTGCTTTACTTAAAAGAGTTTTTTTTTCAGCAAGACTCCGGGTTTTCTTCGGTTTTCTGAATATGTGAGTGTATCGCAAGCAGTAGTCTGTACTGATTGTCTTCCCTCAGTATCTAGTTCAAGGAGCAGGGCTCTGTACAGGTGCAGGAATGATAGCTGAGCTCTTTGGTGTTGCTACCGAAACTCTGAAGCTAGAATCAAAAATCTGATATCATGAGGTTTTTAGCACATTTGATAGATATAGCCTTACAGATTACTTAGTGCATTTGCGTTTATATCACTTGCGGCTTGTAATTTAACCACTGCCTTTTGTTGTGAGTGTTGTAACGTGATCTCATCAGATCGTTCGTCAGTGTCGCAAGTCTGAACTAATCCTCCTCTCCCAAACTTTTTTTTATGGTGGCACTTTCTACTTTGTTCCTCATTGACAATTTTAGTGTGAATTAACTAGGTGCCCTTTTTTTGATGCAGTTGAGTGTGTTTCCGCCAGTGTGAGAACGTAACAAATGTCTCCGCTCTTGCTTGGCTATTTTTAGTCCTGTTGCTTGTATCTGTTTCTATTCAAAGAATTCCTTTGGAAGCTGTTCCAGGAGAGCGCAGTACGGCGACGCGGGAGGGAGCCGGAGGGGGCAGGGAGAGCACAAGTGCCAAGCGTGTTCGTGATCTGGCAGTGAGATGTCCGACGTTGAGGGCTGCTTCCTATGTGCCACCTTGTTTACAAGAACCTCGCTCAAAGCAAATTCCCCTTTCTGGGTGCTGCCCTGGCTGCGTGGCTCCCAGCTTGTGTTAGCTATTTCATTCTGTCATTTGGAGTACCTGGATTTCAACCTGAATCTTCTTACTGGTTTGTTTTTCTGTGTAAACAGCAATTAATTTTAGGAGCTGTTTAGATATGGGGCGTTACATCAGAGCAAATAGCTGCAATATGCATTTCTGCAGTTTAATAGCCAAAGATGACAGTTCCCAGTACTTGTCTTTTTCCCTGCTCCTGTTACAATTCAGCATCTTTTTTTGTTCTTGTACCAGTTCAATCTGGATTGTCATTCCTAGTAAGTTTTTTTTAAAAGTTTTTTTTTTTGTTACTTAACAGTTTGGTTTTTTTTTTTCCTTTTTTGCTGTTGCATGAATTACTCATCCTGTGGCTACAGCTAGCTGTTGATTGTAATGGTACTGATTGATAGAGGGGCTGATCCACTGAAGGTTTGGGGTTTTTTTAACTGTTGTGTCTTACAGTTGGCACTATTGGCAAACTGCAAGCCTGAAGTGTCCTTGATGCATTCTTGTAGCTCATGTTGTATGTACTGACATAGCTCAAGCTTAAACTGTTTCGAAAGTGTCCTGCTGACATTGTCACTAGAGGTGTGGGAAATAGTGGTTTTGGGACAATTTGGTCACAGTTAATACAGGAAGGTCATAAGTCCTGTGCAGCTTTAGTGGTGTTCTTTAGTCTTATCTGAGATGCTTTGGCTACTTAAATATTTTTTTTTCTTGTAGTATTGATAGCTTACCCAGAATGTGACCTGATATGTCCTTCCATGTATTCTTTGAAGAGAACATCTGTAACTTGTTTAGTTCATACTCTGCAGCTGTTTCCTCACCTATATGTATATATGTATGTGTGTGTGTGCCCTGAGCTCACCTGGGCTTCTAGCTGATCCCTGAATTCATCTCGGACAGACTGGAAGGTTGTGCAAATCATTACATTCTGCAGAGGCTTTGCCTTGTTTTTTTTTTTTTGGTGGAGGGAGCCATCTGAAGAACTTCCAAGTCACCCAGCCCTGTCTTCCTGGACGAGTCTGTCTGGATTTCCTCCTTTCCCCCTCAGAGGGAATGCTGTGAGTTTTAATGAGCTGGCAGAGGGAGCAAGCCTTCTCAAGGTGGTGCTTTTGATAGGGAAGGGGTGGATGTTTAAGTGTATTATTCCTGTGAAAGTGAAATTGAAAGATGACCAGCAGAAGCATCAAATATTTAGTTGTGCGTACAAAACCATTAAGATTCCTTTTGCTGGCTAAATTGCTTTAGGGTAGTCTGAGTCTCTAGTTTGATGCCTGAAACTGAATGTAGACCAATGCTTCTGTGGCTGGGGGAAAGGACTGTGTTCTAGATTGCTGTAAGTTTTGTTAGTCAGGCTCTCCTAATGTTGGCTGAGTATAGCTTCCTCTTGTTTGGATAGAAGCATCTCCAAATTTTTATGAGTGTATTCTTCACTGCCAGTTACTGAATGCTAACAGGTATCCAAGAGGCTGGCCATTAAGGAGTGTTCCTCAGTAAAGGTGATACAAGTCTCTATTTTCCCACTGGTGATCAAAAGAATATATATGCCATAAGACAGTGATATATTCAAGGTCACTCTGCTGGCAGAGTCCCTTCCTGGGACGTTTTTATTTTTTAAAATGCCTACAAGGCATTTTTAATGTGGGTTTTTTTCTTTTTTTTTTTTTTCCTCTCCTGTTGTTAAGTGCAGAGCACCTGACCAGGATCAAGTCTGGCGATACTGGATCCCAGGAAAACAAAACGTGAAACCTCACGTTTTACCTATGTTATAATGGTGCATGGCTGCTGAAATGCAAGTTCCCCTTCCCACATGAACTTGATCTCTGTCCCTCGTGTCAGATTCAGCAGTTGTATAGCCTCATAGTTTTCCACTGGATAAGCTTATTCAACTGACTCACTGTTTTGTTTTAGAGGGTTTAGTTTGCTCTTGGGTCAGCTCACTGAACCAACTCCCTCTGCAGCTGCACGATCGTTAGTCTGATTGAAGGGAAGTAGCAATATTATGTGGTTAAGGAGTAGGGGAGCAGGTATGCCATTTCTGGTGACAGCTTGCAGTTGCATGGTATCAGATGTGAGATGAAACTTGATTTTAACGGAATAAACTGTTTGGGTTCTACCTGCACTATGGATTGAATTTTGAATGAATGCACAGCCAGGCTCCAAACAGGAATTAAAACTCTAGTCACTTTTTTTTTTTGTCCCAAACTCTGCTCAGCCGTCCTCCACTTGTGTGTGACTTCAGGAAGGCTGTGTTAGCTCTGGCTGCAGAGGGTAATGATTTTCAACCCTGAAAAACCTGCTAGTTCAGTTTTTTCCTCAGCTGCAATAAGCTTTTCCTTCTGTGAAGTACTAGTTAATGATTTTTACAAGCCTCCTAGTTAATGCAGTGTATAATTCAATCTGACTATTTGTTGCAGGGGGTGACTAGGCTGTAGTTCTGCTAGCTGCTGCTTTGTTGGAAGTTGTAGACACTGTAGTGCCCTTTCACTGGATGCTATTTGGGAAATCTTAGGAGGGAAAACACCAAGGGCTTTACCTTTTCTGGTTTTCTTCATTGATTGTTCCATTTTTGGGGGGGACAAACCCAGAGAAACAGCTATGAAGTGGAGATTTGCAATACTGATGGTTCTTCACCACTGAATGTAGCAGTGATGGAATAAACAGCGAGTATACTGTGTATTGACTTGGCTAGTATTTTCTCTCCTTAGGCCAGAAAATAAGAGAGCAGAGGGCTTGGAAATGGAGTTGTTCCTTTCCTGCTGTAGCAAGAGGAAGTAGTGTGTGCATGGCTGTGCAAGCACCAGGAACCACCTCGGAGCCACAGTGGTCTCTGTATGCTTCCTAACTTGAGATAGAGTCAGTTGACAGTTCAGCACAGCATACGGTGTGGTTGGTGATGGGAATGCATTCTCTCTTTTACTTTGATAGCTTTTGGAGGGGGTTCACATCAGAAGCGCCTTTTCTATGACAGAAGGCAAGAAATGAGGTCCTTCCATCAAAGTTGACAGGAATAAGTATTTAATTTTTCTTCAGGTCTTAGAATATCAAGACAGGCCAGAGCTTTTCTTAAAATATTCCTCAGCAGAGAAACATACTTTAAAAGTGAACTTGGTGTTGCCTCTTCCTCGCAGGATCCCCGTGATTGCTGCTTCTGAAAGAGAATTCCCATTTTCTATATATTTCTGTGTGGACCAGTGCAGCCTTTATTTTTTTTTTTTGTCTAGCTCATGGCAACAACTGTGGTCTGGTCAGGATTATGGTCTAGTAAGATCCTCTAGTTCTGAGACTGGTGCTTAGATAGAAAATACTATGCAGTTAGTCTAACTGGGTCTCTGTTACTTAAAGTTTCATTACGGTCAATGGTAAGTGCTAGTAACTAGTGCATCTTGCAGGTCTTTGCAAACATGGGGTATATAATTAGCTAGGACAGGGAGCAGGACTTTATTCTTTTTGCATGTGGAAATCCAACTGGTTGCTGTCTAAAATGACATTCTTCTTGCAGAAAGGCAGCAAAGGATGAGAACAGTGACTTTGTCTTAGATACAGATGTCTGAAACATAAGGTCAAGTCCTCTGAAACATCTAGGACATTCACGGCCTTTTGATTGTCCAGAATCACTCAGGAGGGTTGTCTTCTGACAGCAGCAGAGCCTTGGTTGAGTGAAAGATAAAGCCCTACGTGAAAGTCAGTTAAGCTTCTCTGATTTTAGTGCAACTTTTTTTTTTTTTTTTTTTTTTTTTAAATACTAATGAAAGTTGAATTTGGGGAAATTCAGGTTCTTCCTTCTGAAATTTTGATATGAATAAGGGCACTTTTTGCCTCTAAAGTTTGAATATTTATAAAGTAATGATGAGGGCAAGTCTGTTGGATGTTTATTGGGTGTAGTTGGCAGATTTTGATTAAAGCTAGGATAATCACCAGTATATACTAAAATGTAAAACATGTCTGTTAGGTAGACACTGGGGTAGTAGAAAAGATAGATATTATAAGATTAGAAGATTTTTTAAAATAATGTTAATGGTAATACATAACTTTCATGATTGAAACCTGCTCTACTAGTGGAAAACGTGCACTGTTCAGTGCCCCTTCCACATCATGCTTTTGAGAGGGCCTCTGGATATGTGACCAGTCTTTGCCTAACTCCAGTCTTTTGAAGATGAACACTTCTTTCTCTTCCAAAACAATGCTGTCTTTTCGTTTATTTATAAGACCTATTTGTATATTTCTTTGTCTTCCTTTGTATAATGTTTGCTTAGGAATACCAATCCTTGAAATGAACTTTTTTTTTAGATTAGGGTTTGTTTTTAGCTAATTATAGATTGACTTGGCAGATTAATAATTTCAGCTAACAACTTAATGAGTTTTAAGAAAGGTGGGTAAGAGAATTCACTTGTTTATTGAGTACGCTTTGCTAGCACAACTGGAAACGTATATGTTAGTTTATATGTTTGCGCTGGTACTCTGGCCACTCCCAGCAATCTTCTTTTCTTGGTAAGACATGGGAGCATACAGATAGTACAATTTCTCTCTCCTGTGGTGTTCTGCCAATGACGCAGGTCTACTCCTGGCCATCAATATTCTTCCTATTTAACACAGAAGACTGTAAGATGAGACATGAATCCTCCCAGGATCCATAGGCTCAGGTTCAGTATTGTTGGCTTGGGGCAGTACAGACACTGAGCAATCAGCACTGCTCCTGAGGAACATCTGACTCTTGCAAACTCTTTTCTCCTTTCAAGCAGTAATAAACGTCGTGAGATTCTTTAGACAACAGCACTTGAGGGAAATGCATTGCAGCGATGCTTTGCAGACATAATTTTTTTCCTCTGCTCTTTTTCCTTGTGCTGATGCCATGCTACTGCCATAGCAGTAAGATCTGGACTCATTGTACATGTACAGCAGTCATGCCATCATGAGGCAGTGTCCTGCAGCCTTTTCCTCACTCTGTCATTGTGAGAAATCCTTGACTGAGTAGCTTTGTGGTTAGAGTATAAAAAAGCAATCACACTTTTAAGGTGTTCACAGAGATTTCTGCACAGTGTTCTTTATCACAGCTCCTTGTCCAGAAAGTCAAGAAAATAACTTTCTTGAGACTGCCTCAGGAAAAGAATTGAAACTGCAAGTGTTTTGTTCAGCCGATGGAAGTGAACATTTAACTTCAGAAGGATTCTTGAAAGTCAGGTGGTATTGCAGTGCGTGGTCTTTCCCTGAAAGTTCAGCTATAGATTTACTGCGTCTTGCAGGGCTTGCCACCCTGTCAAGTCAATTTGTGTTCTGTATATGTCTAGCTTTTCAGGCTTCTTTGAGTCTAAAAGGACTAGATTTCTTGTCGAAGGAAAGTTGCAAAGAGCAAAGAAAGCATTATGATAGCTTTAAAAACCTGTTTTTTGTGTTGATATGCCTTCAATTACTCTTTGATTCTTTGCCTTCCTCTCCTCCTTCTAAAATCAGAGCAAAAATCCAACTAAGTGTGTTGAATAAGACTTATGGTAGGGAGACTTTGGGAGGGGGTGGGATTTGATCTCTTTAGGAAAGTTGGGTGTTGAGATACCAACACTTAAATACTGTTTTTGGAAACTAGAATAATTGTTGCCATTCCATCACCGTCTGGTGACGGCTTGTTATACAATACATATCTGCTGTTGTAGTGTGGGTTCTTGGACTAAACTTGCTGTACAGACAGAAACACTAAAACAAACAAAACATTGAGATTTGGGATGATTTTCCTCTTAAATGCTTCTGTTGCTTTCCATTTTTAAGTCTAGGTATTTGCTTTACGAGGAAGTGCTGAAATTTGAATTCCTTAGTGCTTGAGAAGCTGAACATACTTGAACAATTTTCTTAACTACTGATCAAAGGGGTTTTTTTTGCTTTGCTTTTTTTGTTTTGTTTGTTTGTTTTTAAAGTAAAAGCAAAAACAACCTTCCTCTGGAGATACCAGATTACATCAGTGAAAAAAAGGTTTACAGCAGTCTTGTGCTGCTTCTTTTTATTGTCATGAAAGAAAGTATGAACACGTTCTTTACAGAACAGTTCTGGGAAGTCCACTCTCTAATGCTTTCTCCTCCTTTTTTGGTAGTGCTGTGGGGGGTCTCTTTCATTTAATGTGTATCTGTTTCTTCAAAATACAACTGCTTTGGCTGCTTACTAGAGTTGCAGTGTGTCTACAAGGTCAAGTACTAACTGCTGATGAGGGACTTCGCACTGAGCCAGACCCTGACGTGGAAACTTAAACATCTGCTTCTCTGAATGCTTTTTTTGATCTTTATTAAACAGATTTTAATTAAGAGTTGTCTTGCTCCCAGTCTCAAATCTTCTTTCCTCATTTGATTTGCAGTTGAAAGTTTGTCAGTTTGTGATAGCCTACTCATTGCTATGACAACAGCCTGCCAAAGAGACTTTAATATGAGGAGTTGGAGAGAATAAGAAGCTGCTTTGCGAGCAAGGAAGTGTTCTTGTTCAGCTCCATCTTATTAATTAATAATATCCCGCTTAATGCTCAAAATTGTAGTCACTAGGGTAATTTGAAGGCAGTGGCTATCTGCCTCCCTTTTGCCTGCTGCTTCGGTGCTCTAAAGTAGGTGTGGTAGGGTGTGAAGGCTCAGCCCGGCACAGTGAAGCATGCCTGTGCCAGGGAGGTGCAATGTTTCCCTGGTCAGTGCACCGTCGGCAGCAGAGCAGAGCCCTTCAGCTGCTCCTCGTGCACACTGGGGCTGGGCTGGTTTCTGTGTCTGGACACTGCCTGTAGATAGTGGGAGCCAAATGAGGGGAAATAAAATAGCTTTATTTTGAAAGCTCTCTTTATATCAAGCTGCCAGTTGTGCTTCTAAGAAGACTGGATTGTGTCTCAAATGATTATAACATGTCCATGTTGGCTTGATGGGGAACGTCAAGCTGAAAGTGTGTTTCCACACTTGTCTGAAGCAAGTGCAAGTCCCTACTGCTGCCAGGAAGAGGCTCTCACCTTCGCTGGTTTTCTGCTTCGGACCTGTTGCCAAATTGTGGTGCTCATGGGCTGCCTGGTCAGCAAGATGAGGATCTTCTTTAAAGATCCCATTTTACTGTTCAGGTTGTTTGGCTCCGTTCACACCAGCAGGCTGATCTTGCTGTGCCGCTTCATCCCTCAGGTGTGTTTCAAACATCTGTGTGCCTGCCTTTTTCCTTAAAATGTCCTTTCATCCTGAAAAACAAACATGGCTTAAAAAGCTGTGGCACAGAGACACTGTAAAATACATGTTAGGAGAGGGGGAAAAGACACAATCCTCTTCAGGTACCGTAGGTTGCTTGGCTATCAGAAGTGTAGGCTATAGTTCAGCATGTGCTTTACAAACAGAAAACTCTTTGTTTTAACATGTGTGTACTGCTGTCATGTCCAAATCATGGATCACAATATTTTGAGTAGCTTTGGTGAGATTAGAGAAAATAGCATTGAAATGTATGTTGGCATTCCTAGGTACCAGAATCTGTGTAAACATGATGTTAATTCAGAAATGATAAGCAAGTTGAGACCCCACAGAGTTATAGTTTCTCAATGTATCTTAAATCACAGTGGGCTAATTCCAGACAATCATATTTGAAACTATTAGCTTGTCTTTCAGAGAGGTTAGTGCTCTGTCATGTTCTCTGTTCAGGGCTTTTTTTCATTGCTCATTGTGCTAGGTTCAAATCATGATGAGATGACCGATATTTAAAAAACAACCAATCAAACAAACAAAAACACCAACCCCGAGGTCATTATTAGTCTATATAAATTTAAGTTTTTGGATGTTGGCAGTCCAGTCAGCAAGGCTTACAAAGCAGATTTTAACACAAAGAGCAAAAGTAATTTCTGCTGCCAACTCAACTGAAGACTGTCCATAGCGTGTTTAAAATATCAGTGGACAGCCATGACCAGATAGTCAGCGATAAGCATTGAACTTGCTGTTCAGCCTGTCTCCACATCTACTTAATATTTTGCTTTCCATAGAACATGTTGTCACGAGCTTGAATAACCTCTGTTTTGACTGTGTCTGGCTTTTAGGGTGTCAAGCCCAGTGCTCTGAAGGCCTGTGTGTTCTGGGGCTTAGAAGACAACAAAGTTAGACTGCCTTAAGAGACTGGGAGACAGATTGGCTTTGGTGAATATATTCATAAAGCTGGAGAAACAGTGTGTTCTAGTTCAGCTCATACTACAGTCAGTTCCTGGTAAAGGTAGGCCTTTGCTTGTTAAATATGCAAGAGTTCATGGAAATATACTTTCTCCTCAGACTTTATTGAATGCTTTAACTAGTACATAAAGAAATTCAATGTCAGGGTTCAATTTTGGCCAATGAAAGTGTATTTCTGAAGTGAGAAAGAGATTTAGATGATAATGGGGTTAATTGTCTTTTAGGTTCTAGATGAGGCTCCTGAGCATTGTGAATTGGTGTTTAAACTGAAGCATCTCATTGCCACTTTAGTTGTTGAGTACCAATTACTTGTGAATGCTAGTGAGCAGCTGGGTATTGAACACATCCTGGTCCGTGCAATCACAGCAGTTTGCTTGGTTTTCATCTGAGTGTTATTGTGCATTGAACTCGGTGCTAGCCAGCTTGCACCAAAGCTGCTGTCCTGACAAGTTGCATTCAGAGGCATGTTCATACATTGGGGCAGCAGTAAAAGCTCTTTGGTGCTTGTTTGCACATCTCCTTCTGCCCAGGTGCACCACTTGCAGGTTGTCCTTAGTTCCCTAAATTTGCAGTTTTACTTCCCAGTGTCATGGGGACAGAAACCAGGCAGTTGACTGTGACCGTTCTGACCAGCTGAGAGATCTGTTTCCAGTTATCATAGCTACTACAAACCATACTCATCAATTAGCCTTCTGTTAAATGCTGTACGAACGCGGGGGGAATAACAAATTTGTTGTTTCAAAGTAATTTTAATGCTAGAGGATGAATGAGAATGAAAGCTGACTGTCACAAACGGGATAGCACTGATGTGTGTGTGGGGCTTGGGTTTTCTTTTGGCTTTCTTTGTTGCCATATGACAAAGGTATGTTTAAAGCAGGGTAACAGGTAGTTTTGTAAATAATTTCAGTAAATATGAGGGAGAACAAAACAAAAATACTGGCTACAGAGGCTGGGTTTAAAGGCAAGAATCATCATTTCTCTTATAAATGAGAGGTGAGAAGTAGAGAGGGCATTGGCCATAACCTCTGTTTATGTGCGGGAAGGCAGTTTGATGGTGAGGAAGAGAGGAACTGCCTAGTTAGTGAATGTGATTTTTGCGTTAGTGTTCTCAGCGGGTATGGGAGTGTTTAAATTCCAGGCATCAAAACAAGACAGCAGGTATTACAGAAATTTAAGGAGTGATACAGTTCGAGGTGAAATTTCAGCAGAGTAGCAGAGAGAAAAGTCTGTATGTTAAATGACTGGAACAAGCTGTGAGGTTTAGATGTTGTCTGGAAGTACAGATCTAGACAGATCCCAATCAGCTGGCAAAAATGCTTTTTATCCCCTGCCTTTCCCCCTTTACTGTAAAGACTGCAATAAATCCAATAATAGTGTATTAAAGCTGCTTTCTCAGGAGTCTGTATAGAGTTAATGGTAAAGGCAGGAAGAGTTCAAGCCACTGCATTTATATATTATCTGGGTATTGAATGAGTACCGTGCCTTAACTCATGCTCTTTTTTTTCTTTTCCTTTCAGATTTTCTATTTTGTACATACATTGTTTTGTATATACTGTATATGATGACTTCGGTGGGCAGTGAACGTACCCGGGGCACTCGGGACAAAACGCAAATTTCAACCACACAGCCAACACAACCACAGAAACAAGTAGTACAGGTATGTGCTACTATATCATCTTCTTCGAGTTAAAAGTTGAGCATGTAATGATATGCATTTCTTCCCTAAGTAAAAAGTGAGAAAAGATGGGGGGAAGAATCATGGTCTATTTTGGAAGAGTATGTTTGATATCTCACTTTAATTGCTCAGTAATCCAGCACAGCATTAAGTTGTTCCTGTATTCTTGGCTCTAAATGAGCTTTGTGTTCTTCAGCAACATTTCCCATCAGTGAGGAATTCTATGTCTATGCCTGTGTCAGGATTTCTGTCCTGTGACCTCTGTGTCCTCAGATCTCAGCTCTTCCATATGCCAGCCTCAAGATGCTACAAGATTTCTGGTCGATAGAGGAATTGGGGTGGGTGGGAAAAGCTTTGTTAGACACATGCTGTGTTCTACAGCATGATTCAGCATATCTGCAAGTTACAAAATCTTAAAACTCTTGTGTAATGTCCTCACAAAGTGAAATGAAGATGGTCATTTGCTAGCGGACTAAAATTATTTTGAGTGAGACTGAAATTAAGCTCTTACCCCATTGTCTTGATTCTCAGCAGCAGAGTAGTTGTGTGCTTGTCTGGGTTACACAGAGTGCAAAATGTCTCTGCTCCTGGCAACTCATTATTCTCTTGCCATGTACTTCTCAAAATTAGACTCAATTCAAGAACTGAACTGATGCCTCAGTTCTCTGCTGGCAGAGAATGCATCAATCTAGAGATGCGCCCGTGGGAAATTGTGTCTTTTATTGTTTTCTAGACTGATCTTTAACATGGAGGGGCTCTTGTTCTGTTTTGTACAGTATTAATTATGTGAGCTCGAGCCCTTATCATCTTGCGCTGCAGCCCTTTGTGTAGTTGTGATTCACACTAACGTGTGGATTTAGAAAGTGACTTTCAACAAAGTTGAATTTGTTTTTGTTTTATAACAAGTAAGGCTGCAGAGTGTAGCGAGCAGGTTGAGAAGTGGTGGTTTCCCCTTTTTTGACATTTGCAAGACAGCAGTGGAGTACTCTGCCCAGTTTTCGGTTCCCTGGCACAAGACAGACATTGGCAGATGAGAGCAAGTCCAGCAAAGAGCTGCGAAGATGGCCAAGAGGCTGGAGCACAGGATGAATAAGGGGTGGCTCAGGGAACTGGATTTGTTTAGCCCTAAGAAGGCAAGGCCTTCTTCTATTCGGGTACCTCATGAAAAGGTATAGAAAAGGTGAAGCCAGGCTCTTCTGAGCAAGACAATGGTACAAGTTGGAACACTGGAAATTCCAGCTGTTAAAAGGAAAACAATTGCTTACCATGAACATGGTCATGGATTAGAGAGGTTGTGGGACCTCTGTCTGTCCCCAGGCAGCTCCTCTGATGGGGCATGCTCTCAGTGGGAGGTTGCACTGAGTATCACTGGAGGACCTTTTCAACCTATGTGATTCATTGATTTTAAGCGTTAAGTCTTACAGACCTTTTTCTGCATTTTTTCCGCTTATTCTGCTTCTTCCATAATAGATACTGGTTTGGTCAATTCAGTGGAAAAGATGGTTATTTAATATACAGCAATTGTGTTTTAGAGCACCATATTTTTTTATTGTTTAGCTGTCAGATGGACCTTCCTGGTTGGTTAGCCTTTACAGATCAACAGAAATGTGTGGGATTTTACTGTTTAGTCACCACTGATTTGATTTTTCTGAATGTACAATAATATTACTTTCCCAAATGGAGATTTCATTGTCATAATATCACATTGATCATCATTTAAGTTATTTAAGAAATTACATCACAGTTCTTTTGCATTGCTTCTGGGTAACAAATATACTGTTTTATTATAAGATCTCCATACTTCTGTTTTCTGGTAGTTCAAAGTTAGTTAAAAATTTCTTTTACTCTCTTATGCCACAAAGATAGTATATCTTGTAAGGTTGAGTAAAGTTTTAGTTGTCTTAAGATGCTACTATTTTCTTAGTGACAATTAAAACTTAATTATACTCTTTTATAGGATACTACAGTGTTACTTGTAACAATGGTGCCTTAAAAATAAAGAAGAACCACTTTCTGGGAAAGAACCAAAACTTTTTGTGACAATGATTTGGTATTTGTGTAGTAAACACATCTTGTGGGTTTTTGGTGTTTTTTTTCTTCCAAGTCTTCAATTCCATCTGGGTGTAATCCACTGGCATAAATATTAGTGATATTGCCCTACTCGTGTTTCTAAGCTCTCTGCTTACACAGGAAAACTGAAGATACTGTCACACATTTGATACTGTTATAAAATTGGTATATTTTTGTCTTCTAACGTGGACTTGAAAGAAAGTTGGTTTACGGAGAAAATGAATCTTAATGGCTTTCTGTTTCTGGTCAAATGCCTCTACAGAAATTACATTGTCTCAATGTTTTTACTCTGGATATCTTTAAAGGAAATCTCTTCACTAGCTTAAGAGTTGCAGTGGGCCTGAGGAGGCTGAGTGAGAAGATGGATCAACAAGGCTTAATTCCTGAAACCAGCAGACGTTTCGTTTTTGCTCTCTGCTGAGCTCTCAGCAGACACTAAGAAAGAACACCGCACTGACCGTGAGGCTTTCATGGAGGGTGGCACCAGGGCTGGCACAGGGAATTCCAGAGCAGGCTCTCCTTTCTGTTACTGACTGACGTATGAAGCTGTCAGCATGACACTTTGAAAATGTGAAGTAGCACAGAGTACTTAACTCCGTTACAAACGCTAATTGTCTTGGAACTTCGCCTCTGAGCACAGCAAATGTCACTTCCCTCAAGGAACTGGGAGAGCTGCAGTAACTTCCCAGAAAATAAGCAGCTGGTGGTGTACAGTGGAGTAATTTTTAGACGCTTCTCAACATTTACACTTGGCAACCTCCTCTAGAGCTTGTATTCGTGGTAAACTCCAAAAGCAAAGCAGCTGATTAAGTCTGAACTCATGAGGCACAGAATTTCATGTGGGTACCCTGTGAAGTGAGACTTTGAAAGGTGAGATTCAACCAGCTGCCCAGGATGAATCCTTTCTGTCAAGAATTTCAGTGGATGAGGTGGTCCCCTTCTCGAGGAAGAAGTCTTCCACAGAACATCAACTCACATTTTGGGTCCCGTCTCTCTTCAGCATCAGCCTTCTCTAGCATGAGACAGTAGCCTCTTCTGTTTGAGCAGAAATCAAATTAGGTCCAGGATCATGTAGCATACAGTTATCTTTGGTATTTTCATGGGAGTGCCGTTCAAGTAGACTGCAAATGCCACACTATGAAGAGTGGCCTGTACGATGAGACATTAGTGTTCTTGAGTTGCTTTCTTCTGGGGCAGCCATAGCCTGTTTGGATTTATGGCACTTTACTGCATCCATTCATTTTAGTCTTTCAGCTTTTGGAGGAGTTGCCAGCATGGATTTGTGGTCCAGAAATGTTACAGAAGCACCAAATACTTCATCAATAGCAAGATCCTTTAGCAGTTTTCAGAGACAAGTATTCACTTATAAAGAAAATAAGTGCAGCTGTTCAGAGGCAAAATCTTGAGGCATGACTCAGTCTCTTTTTAAGTGCTCGTAAAACTACAGAGTCAGGTTGTTGTTGGGAGAGGTGTGGAACATGATGTGAGCAGGAATCATCAGAGATGTGGTTAATTTGGAAATACCATTGCCAGTTTGTTACAATAAAACTAACTCTGGAGTGGTGGATACTAAATAGAAGTAAAAGTAGTAATATCAAAGCATAGGCTTCTGTGGTAAATTCTATTTTATTATATGGTTGTCCTGTCTCTGTGGTGACCTTTAACTGTGGTTCAAACCCATTAGAATGTGTTGAAATTGCTTCTGTCCTAGCGAACTTTTTAATTATAGAATGGGCATAGGAGATGTTAATCCCTTCCCCATAGCACCTCTGTGCTTGTTGTGTATGTTCTTTTTGGGAATCTGGAGAAAAAAAATATAGTGACACTAGGAGATACTTTTTAAAAAGTATATTGTTACCTTTTGTGTACTTTATTGGATGTTTGCGTTTTTCAGGCAACAGCAGAACAGATTCGCCTTGCTCAGATGATCTACGATAAGAACGACGCAGATTTTGAAGATAAAGTGAAACAAGTATGTTTCTTATGGTACAGAGTTTTTATCCCTTGCAATAAGGTGCTTCAAAGCTGGCTTACATTTTGGAGCTAGAAAGTCTGTTTCTGATTTAGATGAAACCTTTTTCAGAACAACATAAGTTTAACTAGGAAAAGGTTCTCTTATTGCACTGTAAAGTCTGTTTACAAGAAATTGTGTGGTAATACAGCTCTGGCTGTATAGTTGCACTGGTGTGTTTTCCTCTGTAGACAAACCTTTAAGCCAAAACTCATCTGTCCTGATGTCTCTTCCAGACTGTATCTCTCTAGTATGGCCGTGATGCTTAATGATCGTCAGAATAAAGAGTGCATTCAGCTTGTCCACATGTACATGCACATGGGAAAAATATGTCACCTGTGTAAACTGAGTTTGCTAATGTCTTGGCTATTTTTCAGGAAAAGTAAAAATGTAATCATAGCTTAAAGGTGAATTGAAGTGTTATTTTAAAAAAAATAAAAATCATCTGACCTCCCAGATCTGCGTATGCATTAAAATGATAGAATTACACTATGAAAATGAAATCTCACACCGTGTCCTCTACCATGCCACGTTTCAGGTGTAGATGCTCAAACTTCCATTACCCAGTTACAGCCAAGACCATTAGTTCGAGCAGTACTGAGAATCCGGGTCCCTGTTCTGCTGTGGGTATTGGTGATTTTGTCCTAGTGAACACGTCACAACTCGTGAAGAACCTGAAGAACCTCCCAGAAGGAGAGGACAAATAACATGAATGCATTAATGCAGCAGATGAACAGATTTCTTGATTTCTTTTCCTTTGTAAAACCTCCTCTGAAGCACTGTTAAGTGCTTTTTGTTGTTCTTGTTATAAATTTGTTCTGTTGCTGTGCCAGAAGTGAAGTCTTGTACTTCCTGAAGCCAAAGGACCCTCATCAATAGTGCTTGTAGCTCTGCCGGTGGGAAGGATAAGAATTAAGTTCTGCATAGGAAATCTCCATTATTTTACATTGCGCATATATATTTCTAGCTCATGTAGGTTTTTTTTTCTTTGAGTGAAGTTGCTGGATGTGTCCCATGACAGACTGTGATTATTTCCATCCCACACTCCTCAGGATGTGCACTGCGGGTCTGTGGAGCATAATTCAGTACTAGGTCTCCCTAAGCAGCCATCGCTTATGCCTTTTGTGTGGCCTTATGCCGAAATAGATCGAGGGAGCTGATCTGGCTGAAAAATAACCTTTTTCTTAGTCTGAATGTTTTTCCAGATGGATGTGTTCTCTGCCATGGCTTACCTTATGTCTGTTCTCACACAGTGGGATAAAGAGGGGGATGTTTGATGGAGAGGGAGAAGGGACAATACTGGAGCTACCCTGGTCTTTTACATCTTTACCCTGATATACTGCTGTCTCTGGGGTGACAGCATTTGCTGCAAGCATAAAGGAAAAAAAAAGTGTGAGAGAGAGTGCTTTCTTGATTATCTTGTAATTTGTGTTTCATCCTGTCTCTTCTCTGAATCCCAAGCAGATCTGTAAAATGCAGATACCTTTATTTAGGATTTTGGTTTGCTCTAACACAGTAGCTATGCAGTTTCTTGGAATCCGTGGTGGTACTAACTCTTATTTTCTTATGATGATAATTTAGATATTTTAACATGTCTGACTTTTACTGCCAGCTTATGGAAGTGACGGGGAAAAACCAGGATGAGTGCATAGTGGCACTACATGATTGTAATGGGGACGTGAACAGAGCAATCAACATACTGCTGGAAGGAAGTTCAGACACGGTAAGGTTTTACTTTCATATTAAACCGCTCTTTCTGTTTGCTGCGTCTGTCTACTTCTAAGGAGTGATTGGGAAAGTTGTATTGCAGAAGCTTTCTATTTCCATGTCTCTATTCAAATTCTTTTGAAGGAAATGGAGACCAGGGCAGCATCTCTACTGCATATATACCTTAGAGTAGGCTGAACCTTGAAAATGTTGTGGGTATTCATTCAGCTGGTCTCTTGCAGAGTCCTCCGGCTTTCATTTATATGCAGCAATTTTAACTCTGCAGCAGAACTCAGTGCTCTGTCAGACATGGGCCTGTTTTTTGCTGCAATGTTTGTAGTTAGTCTGTAGCACCTCCACAACCCTGAGACCTGAGTCTGAGTGTTTGCCATGAAGGGGAATCTTTATAAACTTAAAGGGCAGGCAGATATTTTAAGTCGTGCAACTTCTGTAGGTGTGCATTGCCAGTATTGAAGTTGGTGGAGGTTTCCACATCTGAAAGTTACGTTGACAATGCTACTAATGGCAGAATAGGATACAGCTAGTAGTTATTCCTTTCACTGTGTTGCTTATTTGCATGACTTTATTGAAAAACAGAAAGAGGAGACTAAACAATGTCGTGGTTTAACCCCAGCTGACAGCTAAGGACCACACAGCTGCTTGCTCACTCCCCCCTGTGCCCCCCCCCCCCCCGTGGGATGGGGGAGAGAACCAGAAAAGTGAGAAAACTCGTGGGTTGAGATAAAGACAGTTTAATGGGTAAAGCAAAAGCCGCGCAGGCAAGCAAAGCAAAACAAGGAATTCTTTCACTGCTTCCCATCGGCAGGCAGGTGTTCGGCCATCTTCAGGACAGCAGGGCACCATCATATATAACAGTTGCTTGGGAAGACAAACGCCATCATTCCGAACACCCCCCCCCTTCCTTCTTTCCCCAGTTTTGTATTCTGAGCATGACGTCATGACGTCATATGGTATGGAATATCCCTTTGGTCAGTTGGGGTCAGCTGTCCCGGCTGTGCCCCCTCCCAGTTTCTTGTGCACCCCCAGCCTCCTCGTTGGTGGGGTGGTGTGAGGAGCAGAAAAGGCCTTGACTCTGTGTAAGCGCTGCTCAGCAGTAACAAAAACATCCCTGTGTTATCAACACTGTTTTCAGCACAAATCCAAACTGTAGCCCCATACTAGCTACTATGAAGAAAATTAACTCTACCCCAGCCAAAACCAGCACAGTACATAACAAGAAATGATGTTGCTTATAATTTTCCATGGAGTGATTTTTTATCCTAAGAGATAGCAGGAGAATATGTCTTGCTGCAGTTGAAGTTTTTGCTGGAAGGACTTCTTACAGTTTATCCAAGGCAGTAAACTAGATTCCATCTCATCTAAATTCCGAAAGAAACCTGGACTTCCTTTCTTAATGCTGAACATACAGCATTTCCTGTGATTTGTCGGGATGTGTATTCTGGCTTATTGTTAATGAGGAAACTTACCACCCCCCCCATGAATCTAGGATACGTACCGTTCTGACTGAGGGTACTTTCTGTTCTGTCCCCTTTTCATTTATAAGAGTTGAGGTCACCTAAAACACAGAACTATATAATACTGAGCGAGCTGGCAAGTTGGGAGTAGAAGAGGGCATCTCACCTTGATTAAATGTGTCTTGGTAATGTGCTAGTTTTGTGTTCTCTTGTACTTCTCATATTTGCCATTTTCTAGTTGAAAACAGTTTTCTGGTTGATGGAGAATGTTAAATGCTTTCTTACTTTAGCAAATTGTTATAAGTGATCATGACATGGAAGAAACTTTCTGAACTCATCAGTTAGAATCAACATATCCATATGTTCTGCTCTTTTGACAAGTCCCTCTGAACCCACTGCTCTCTGTGACAAAATGCAACTCAGAAACAAATACAGAGAACTCAAAGGGCTCTAGGAGGAAGGAGTAATGATTGAAGGGCATGAAGAAATTTATTCTTCTGTATGGAAGTTTGTGGGCCTCCAACTTTAAGGGTTTGTTTTAAGGCCATTATACTCCAGAACAGTTTAACCATGGATTTGATGTAAAGTTGGAAGCCGAGGTACTACTAGTTCTGAATGCAGATTCCCCAATCTCTTTTTCTAGTTTTTGCTCTGCTTTGATGCAGTAGAAGGTTTTCTTTTTACCTCATTTGGAAGAAGATGTGTCTATCCAGTTTGAGGAATTAGAAGAGCAAGGAGTGATAGCTAGAATGTCTTATTTATAATTTCTTTGGTATTCTGCCAGTTTTCTTTTTTTTTTTTTTTTTTTTTAAATGCTGTGATCTTTAAGGTTTTATGCTGTGCGACTTAGTCTTTATGGAGACTTTTCGCTTGCAACAGTTGTGACAGTCTGGCTTTGGATAGATAAGAGTCTTGTGGATGAAAGTACAGAAAGGCATGTTTCTTTGCCCAAGACTTCTGTTCATTTAACTTCCTATAACTATAAGATCCATTTTTTGCCCGACCATGTTTTACTTCCTAAACCTTTGAAGATAGAACACAGGGGACCTTTCAGATTATTCTTCTTTCCATCTAAGATCAGGCCAGCAAGAAGGCTTCTGTTACACATTTCTGAAGGTCAGGCGCACAACTGTTATTTGGGTTGCCTCAGGTATTGTCAGCTGAAATTGTAATCGGTTAGCTTCCTTACGAAAATAGGCAGCTTTGATAGTCTGATGGATTCCCATGCCCAGAGGTAGCACCATCCTCTGTCTTAAAGGATGTGCCCAACTTCTCAAGGCTTTCCTCAGAATTATGTTGTGGGAAAGCATGAATCTGATGCTTTCATAGTCGTCCCTTTAGTGATCCTTCCCAAGTCATCTAAAACCTTACGAAGGAGAGGCTGCTTCCTCTTAAGCTTTGCAGGATCATCCAGTTTTGAGTATTTCTTAAAACAAAGATCTTTTGGCACCATGGCAATCAGTGAAATAGTAGTGTATTCTGAACTATATGGACTTGGTTCTTCAGTTGTCAGTGCAGTTATTTTTTCTCCTGTGAAGTGTCTCTCAGGCTCTAGGAGGGTTAGTGTGTAATGGAGTTGCATGGGCTACGGCAGGTGAAGCCATATGATAGTTCTTTGCTTTGCAACTATGGCTCAGTAAACTAACCATGCAATTGCGTAATACATGAGGTGCTGTGCTATTCTTAGCAAGTGTTTTAGTAATTTTATTTTCAACTCCTACAGATAGTCCTATGGAGCTGATATGATCCCTGAATTTATTTTAAAGATGGAGTTTAATATTAAAGCTGAAGCCTGATGTTTGAACTGTGGTCCCTTATCTTTAGGCATAGTTTTTCCTGTATTTTGCTGTGTGTGATCAGCTGCAGCTGTTAAGAGTGGATGGTCTGGCTTATCATGGCCCCAGTTTTCCCAAGTTGTTGTTCTGCCATTCTGTCTCTTGGTGCTTGAATTCTAGTATGTCTGGATAAATGTTTTTTCTTCCCCTCCCCGCCCCACCTCTTAGGCCACATACTTATTCTCATCAGTCTCTTGTTCAATGATGCTTATAAGCATTTTTTCATTTCCTTGGGAGAAAAAGATGTCTCTGTGCACGGTCCCTTGCTAGATTTATGGAGGTAGTTGAAAGGGAAACCGTTGCTTGCTTTGCAGATTTTCTGCATTGTGGTTTTATTTAGGCTTCCTTGAACTAGTAAAAGTCCATTATAGCCATAAATATTTGAGATTCTCACATTCCGTAAGACAGTCCAACTTCTAAAACTTGTTTCTTTATCATCTCTTCCCAAAAATACAGCCTGTGTTTATATCTGTATCAGTGTAGTTTGCAAGGTGTTACATATGTGACGTTATGCAAATACCTGTTTTTTTCCATGAACTAGAGGGGTGTGAGGTGGAAGTATGCATGGGGACCTGTCTCTTCCTTTTTGACTTTTGTGTGTAATTCTGTTCTACCCAAATAGACTTCTTGGGAGACTGTAGGGGGAAAGAAGAAAAGCCTTGGAAAGGAAAGCTCAGAAAACAAAGAGAACAGAGAAAAACGAGGGGACAGAGAAGTGAGCCGCGGACGGGGAAGTTCCAACAGACGGGGAAGAGGAGGCAGCCGTGTCCGAGAGTGTATGTATAGGGGTTCATCTTTAAAGGTTCAGACACTTTTCTTGCAGCTGAAACTGGCTGAGTCAAGAGCGAATGCTTAATGGAGTAAAGTCCGTCCGAGCTATGGCTCAGCACTGAAGGGATCATAACTTGTTTGTGCGACAAGTATGCTTGATCTGTCTATGTGACTTGGTTTTGGCATGGTCTGTGCTTGTTCAGGGACATTCAATTTAATTTAAATTTCTGTCGTTTTTTGGTTAATTGATCTTGTACAAATTGCTGTTCTTTATGTAAGTTTTAGAATTTACTCTTTCTAAGGCTGCTTGAGAGCAAGTATGCTGCTGCACAGCTGATACACTTTTTTGTTTCTTTTAATGAAAATATTATCCAGCTTTGACTCCATCTCCTTTTATGAGTGGGAGAACCTGAAGATGTTCTCATCTTCTCATAGGGGGAATGAAAAGACTGGGATCATTGTTAATCTCTAGCGTATGTTACTCACATAAGCCAACCAAAGGTGAGTTTCTGCAACAGAGAAAATTCTTTGAGTTGAAACATTTAAAAATTTGCTACAGTTTATACAGGTGGAATAATACATTGTACAAAAGCAAACTGATGTTTCCAGGTTAGGTAGAATCACATTAGATCACCCTTGGATACACGTTACTTTTTTCTAAGTCTTACCAGCAGTATCAAAGCTGTATACATTGCCTGTGAGGGCCATACACAACACTGATAGATGGGCAGACAAACCTGAATGAAAACAAGATGTTTAGCTTTTCACTTTAAAGCAGTAAAATAATTTACAATATTAGCCAACTCTTCTAATTCATTATTGGAATATATTCAAATATTGTGCCAATAAAGACATTGTGAATCTTTGTAGAATAGAGTAATGTCAAGATAGGAAAAATTATTAATAAAACTTGCAGCTATGCTTAGAACAAATTGAAATCGGATCCATCAAAATGAAAGTGAGGGGCAAAATTTTTGCCAGAGCCAGATGCTGCTTGTCACTTTTTGTAAATTGGAATTAAAGATTTTTCAGATGGTTACGAAATCTTGATATTTTCTTCCCAGCTTTATGTCCCAGCATTAATGATTTTGTTGCTGCCATTAGGAGCAGTTGTGCAGTACAAAATCTTGGCAGTGTTTTAAGTGGCCAGTCTTTTTTTTTTTTTTTTTTTTTCTTTCAAGGAGCCAGCCATCTTTCAGAGTACCTTCTCAGGAGTTTTCCACAAAATAGTTAAGTTGCAGTGCTTTTCTAATGCCTCACCTTCACCCAGTCATCATCCCTCTGATTTAAATACAGAGGAGAGTTTTTTTTTGAAGTTTCCCTGGTGTTACACTGATGTGGTATGGGCAGATGGGAGAAGAGTCGGTGTTCTTGTTTATCCCTTATTCTTTCGCTGCTGCCACCCAGCATGTTATCAGGGAAGCATAGTATGAGGCAGCTGTATTTCCTACCTCGTTAAAGAGGTGAGGCCATAATTAGTTTAATAGTGTAGGCTGCAAAACATGGCACCTTTTTTTTTTTCTTTATTCCAGGAAAAAAAAAAAAGTGTTTCTGCTGAGGGACATTTCCCTCGTATTAGATATTTTGCTTCCTAATTGTCCACTGCAAAGTAAACACAACTTGCTTGTAGCTAGGCCCCCGAAGAAGAGGGGTGACTGAGATCTGTTGATGAGCCCACTTCAAAGTCTTCCCTTTTCTTTTGGGGTTCAGGTTAAGCAGATGGCTATATTATCTCATATATGAGTCTCTAAAGCTTCTCTTAAGCTGTCCTCTCTCCACAGTTAGAGCTGAAGAGAATGGAGTGGACAACAATCAAGGAGACAGGCCTTCAGACCGTGGGAAACGTGGCCGTGGGAGAGGTGAGATAGTGGCATTGGTGTGGGACTGGCACTGATTTCATGTCCTGAAATGGAACTCTCCCATTTATTTCTTTAAACACTTCTTTTTAAGCATTTGTTGGTTATCCTTCGATTCCATAAGCACTTCAGCCACCTTTAATTTAGGTACATCCCCCTGCCTTACCCCTTGTCATGTCTTGGTCTCAGAACAACTTAAAAGAATTGACACAAATCACCTTTATGGTAAATTCCTGTGTAGCAGGCTGGTGTGCTCTGGCTATGGAGAGCTGTTTTCCCAGATTGACTTATGCCACCCTCCTGTGAGTGGGAGTGCACTGGGCTCCTCAAGATATACCTTGGCAGCAGGAGAGTACAAGATTCCATCTGTAGGGCTCTTGGGAAGGGATTTGATGTGTACTTGTGTTGTTTCTTTGGGGTGGATCCGGTTGTCAGGCTTGCCTTCTGTTTTCGGTAGCCAATCAAAGAAAGTACAAGCCACCTTACAAACTTTCTGGTACGAGAAGGAATTTGGCATGGGAGAGTTGATGAGGAGAACTGTGGAAAAAGAATACTGCAGAGTCTTAGGTACAACTCCGATCCTATCCTGTAGAAGAGATAGGAAAGATATTGATAATGGATTTGGTGTGGAATCAAGGGATGTGTAGTTGGTTTGGATTTTCACACAGAGTGGAAAGAGGCTTGTTTTTTCTTAGAGCAGGAGGAATGAAAATGAGTAACCTAGGTAGAGTGCAGATTGTGTGGGGAAGTGGGTATTAAATGAGTTAAATTGATAAAGTGCACAGCAAAGCTGATGTACTTAATAAGTAATGTCTGACTCGCAAAAAAATCTGCCTTCAAAGGACTCCCTTGTCTTTGGAATATCCAGTAACGAGGCATTCGAAGACAGGCACATCCAACTTCATTGTCTCCAGATCTGCATCTTGAAGGAGTGGAAAGATGCAGAGATACGTAGCTTCCAGAGGGTTGCAAGAATGACTCGGTTGTGCTCTCTAGATGAATATCGCATGTCTCAAGCTAAAGCACTTAATCATCAGATCAAACTAACATATCTGACTGAAGAAACGGGAACAACTTAACTAATTTCTGTTCACTGGCTTAGTGTACACAGTATTACTGTATCTCTCTACCAAATAATTTAGACTGTACATTCATGTGAGCAAAGTATCTTAATGAAGTGTTCTCAACTGTCTGTAATAAACCTGTTGAATGACTTCAGGATCATTATATTATGAGTGTGTGTATTCTGTGGCCGGAAATACCTAATTTAATTTTATAATGCAAGCCCTTGAAATCTGCAGGGAGTTGTATAAAGCTGTGTAATTCACTTCGCAGTATTTCAGGGATGCATGACCTTCTTTCTTTGGATATTAGTAGAAATAATTAAAAAAAGCTTCCTGCCGTTTCATTCAGTAGTCTGTCTTTTCTGTTACACAGAATAGTCAAATGTGGGATAAAGTGCTTAAGCTGAAAGTAAATAGATTGCTGGTAATCGCCACAGAATCCTTCTTTAGGAATGTTTCGTGCGGAGTGCGTCTGTAGGAATCTAGGCATTGGTTACAAAATTAGGGGTCAGCTAACATCTGAGCAACGCACTGTCTCTCTCTATTTTAAGGTACCTTCTCAGGCAGGAGTTATCTTACTGGCTGCTTTCTAGGGGAAGATTTGCTGGGCCGTAGCATTACTTCTTCACTGTAGAACAACCTAATTTTCAGAAAGGATAGGCACTGAAAATAGCAGAAATGGGCTTGACACTGGGGTGATAATGTGCTGTTTGCTGAGGGGGATACTCCGACACTGAGTATTTCAGCCTTGGTGCTGTAGGCACTAGCTTCCTTGTGCAGTAGATCTTCCATTAATGACTGTGTGACATTCCTTGCAACTTTATAGGGTAGCAGGTATACAGGGTACAAACACCACTGGTTGCTGGTATGCAGGAGATCAGGGATTTGAAGTAGATAACACACTATTGACTGATTAACAGAAAGCAAAAATGCATCACAGGATATGTTTCAGGACACATCCCAGCTGGGATTGCTCTGCCCTTAATTTTTGCTTGCTAAACTGAGGGTGTAAACTTTGGCTTGGAAAGGAGTCAAGGAATTTCTTTTTTTAAGATGGCCTTCCTATCTGTCTGTCTTTTCAGAACTGAATTTCTTGAATGAGCTTAATTTAGATGTAAAAAATACTATAATGGTGATAAATAGTAATTGCATTAAAGCAATTATGTTTGTGTGTCGGTATTGCGAGGATTTGTAACTGTCTGGAATGGAATCTCGTGAAGGAATAATGAAGGAGGATGGTTATGTCTTTAGGATTGTCAGCTCTAGAGATGTTTCATTTGTGTTCTAATCAGCTGCAGTGTTACATACAAATTGACAAACTTCACAGGCATAATTTTTTTTTTTATGCTGCTGTTTTTTACTATTCTCGCACCTTTGATTTTAAGTGCAGGTCTGGTTCTCCCACTGTTCTCCACCCCATGTTGAAAAGGATGCAGTAGAGCTAGAAAAGGCTTTTGAAGGTACTGGGAAGATTGCATTTATGGGGTGTGAGGAGCAGGCACACTAGGACTTCTCTGCCTGGAAAAGAGAGGGCTGAGTGGCTGAATGGTAGACATCTATAAAATTTCTGTGGGGAAATAAATTGATCACTCTAAGCAAGTATGCAGATGAAGGAGTATTAAATGAAATCAGTAGGTTACAGGTTCAAAATGAACTTACGGAGGTGGTTCTTCATAGATGTAGTTAACCTGAGGAATTCCTTTCAATAAGATGTTGTGGGTGCTGAAAATTTACACGCAGGAGACTTCACGACTTCATCCTAAAAAAGAACCACAGCAAGAAAAAGAAAAACCACTGAGGGTTTTGATGTATGTAAATTATCATTGGCTGATGAAGTCTGAGCCACAAATGGTTGAAGACGAGGAGAGTGTCCTGAGAAACTGCACTGTGGTTTCGGTTCGTGTACTCTTCCCTAGATATCTAATTAACCATAGCTGATAATGGGATAGCAGGTAGGTGAACTTTTGGACTTGATTCAGCATAGAAGTTGTTACCGATTCAGGTCTAGCAACTCTCCTGGTTTGCAAAGTGAAAATGGATTTGTTGCTTTTACCTCTGTTCCTCTATTCTCCTCCTCTTCGTTCTTACAGAGCAACGTGAGCATGCCATAAATGTGGATGCTGACAGGGATTTTTTTTCTAGCAAAACAGGAATAAAAATGAAAGGGAAAAACATTATGTCTTAATTTTGAACTTAAACAGCATGACAAGGAGCCTTTCAAACTCTTGTTTTTTCTGACGGCTGTATAAGAAAGCAAAGCAGCTTACCCTTTTTATAGATATCTGACTATAGTCCAGCTTGTATTCTGGATCTCTTCTTTTTTTTTTTTTTTTGGTTAATGTTTTTTAGATAAGAAGTATGCTATCCTTGAAAAAATTGAGCTTCTGTAACCAGAATTGCATGTCTAAACATTTTCTTGTTTTAAAAGCTTAGCAAGCTTGGCACAGGATATATTTTGGATTTCCTTTGCCAGAACTAGTAAGGATGTGGGTTTTTCTAAAACATGAATGTAGAGCAGACCTTCTGGAGGTCACAATCTGAAGTCTGTTTAGTTTTGCTGTAGTTGGTTCTGCATTGGTTAAGAAACTGTGTGTGTCATGTAACTTTTTTTTTCTGAGATTAACCAGAATTTAGCTTTAACATAAGTTATTTATTTTCTTTTAAGCATAACTTTAGAGTTGAAAGTTTTCTGCACGTGCTTCTAAAAATGGTTAGTAGAGTACGTGCAGTGTATAAAACTGATCCAATGCTTCTAGCTTTATGATGACTAATAAGAAAAAAGTGATTTGAATTATTAAATATAACTTCAGCGTTTGTTTTGGTAGTTAGGAATACCTAGAATACAAACTTTCTATACTTAGCCTCCTTATCTCTTCATAAGGCTTAAGCCTCCATCACCTCGGTGTCTGCTGGGAGGATGGCTGGTTCTGTGTTTCCAGAGCAGAGACCAGGGCTGTTCAGTTACTGTGTAATCAGCGATAAGCACGAATCTAGGGTGTTGCCTGCCCTTCCAGTCTGCATTTCCTTTATGTTCAGCTGTTCTTAGGCCTCTTTCTTAACCTTAAAGTGTCTTAATCTAATTTAAACCTGTCAGTGTGAAAGTCTGAGTTTTGAAATAAAGGACCAGTGTTGCCGTGGAAGGATTTAAGTCTGCAAGCTCAGCAAACTGATTTCCTACAGAATAGGCTATTAAGTTAATGGGCTAGGCCCATCCGAGTTGTGGTACTACACACTTTTCTCATGCTCCCATGTAGTGCGCATTTGTTTTGGGGAAAGAAATGTTGTGAATGAGACAAACGATTCTTTCCGTGCATAGACGGTACCAAAGTGAAGATGTGATTATGTGATTATGAGCGTTTTGAACTCCCAATGGGTTTTAGTGGAAACAGAAGATATCACCACCTGCCTGGGTGTAAGTGTTGTTCTCTAAAATTCATTCCAGAAAAGAATAATGTAAATTGAGTAAGTGATGGTTAATGTGAACCTAGTCAACTGAGGGAGACGTGTTGGAGAGCAGGAGGAAAACCCTAGCAATACAGAGCTGAACAGTTACAATGTTACAGGAAACAAAAACACCTTTCAAATAGTTCATAGTTTTAAATGATGTTGGATGAGTGTAGTGGCAGGAATGTTGATCAGAATAAACTTGAAACATAATTTCCCAGCCCTGTTTTCTTGGAACAGAAATGAGTTAGCAATGCTGCCTTGATACTTTAGGCTGTTGTTTGTAGATCCAAGTGTAAAGGAATGTGAAGAAATGTTATGAGGGTTTATATGAAGCAGGGCAGTAATTTTGTTCTTTGCCTGATGTCCGTCATTTGCTTTTGTGCTCCACATGCTGATTCATTGTAAGAAAATCTATTCCTTTAGACTCACTAGAAGATTTAATGAGCTGCTGCCAAGTCACTTGTTCTCTTTTTGTCGGTAGATAAAAATGTTGATAGAAGAATTACCACAGAAAAAAGATATTTTTTTTTTTTTTGGTAAACGTTGACTGCTGCTATCTAGACCATATATACGCATCTTTTTAGAGTAGAGTTAAAAGTGATACTTTTTACATTACAAACATAAACTGGCGTGACTGCTGGGAGGAGTTGGTCCTGTCTGTCTCCTGGTGCATTTGAACTGTATTGGAGGATTGATCTAAGTTTAAAACTAATCAAGCCAAAAAAGAAAAAAGAGGGCAGGCAGCATGGTAGCTGGGGACAACAGGTTTTTTTGGTGGCTTATCCTGGTGTAAACATGACTAGTTTTCTGGCATTTAACAAGCAGGGAACTGGTTCAGAGAGCTGATCCAAAAGTGAACTAATAATTTTGTTTTCTGGTAGTGGTTTTGTGCTCACTCACTGGTACGTGCAAAACCGTCAGTGCAGGAAAGAGAGCAGAGCTTGTGATTGCTGGTGAGGAAGACCTCAGTTGTAGTAATCCTGATTTAAATGGGTTTAAGTTAATGTGGGATTGCATGCTCAGAATTTGGGCCCCTGCTCTGAATTGCAGTGTGAAGCCCTATTTGCTCACTGACCTTTTAGTCACTGTTAAAAAATATCAAAAGTTTGCAAATACCTGATGAGCATTCATAATTGCTTCATGGCTAACCTCTCAGTGTTAGAAGACTGTGCCTTCTAATTGTTTTAAGGCCATGTTTTAATTTTGGTGGCTGAGAGAAGTAACTTTCTTAGCATGAGAATTTAAGGATATATTAGTGATCTGGTTGTGTCAAAGAGAATATCAGCCCTTCCCAGTGGCATCTTGCATTCATTAATGACCAAGATGTATAAAATTCCGTGTCCGAATTAGGGTGATATTTCAGTGGTGAGTATTCACTGTCCCATATTTTGAATTTGTTCTTCGTGTCTTTTCTAGCTTTGAATGTACTGCTTTCTGTAACCCCACTGGTTTGGTACTTCCCTTTTGTCTTCATTAGAATGCTTTTTGTGGCATTTGTTGATTAAACCTAGTTTAATTCCAGTTTTGACAGAAAGCATAGACACAGCTTCATGAAGGTAAAGGGATCTATTTGAAATTCAAGTTCAGGATTAACTTTCAAAGTGATCTGGTATAAAATAACCCATGCTGGCTAGTAGTCTAAGACTGTGCATGGAACTTCAGGAACAACACGATTTCTTTCTAGCAATTTCTAAAATTGTTAGAAGTTCTTATTGCTGTTCCTAGTGAGTAGTTTATTGTGCCTGTGCTGGTATGGCACCTTACTTATGCCTTGCTTGATAAAACTTCATCTGCTGTTTAATGTGCTAAGGTTATTCTTTCAGGCTTTTGCACTTGGGAAGCTGGGGAGACTTTCCTCCTCTTCTAAAATCTGTTTGTACCTTCATGCTAGCTATTCCAGCTAATCTCTCTGCACCTAACGTCTGCCTCACTCAAAAATATTTCTGCTTGGCTGTTTGTGATGCGCAGCTCCCAATCGGTCTTGTAACTGAGCTAGTCAAAAAACTGTTGATCTCTTTTCTGTGCATCAGTAGTAAACGGTGTTTAATGCTGTTTTGATAGCTGTAAGAAGTAAATCTTTTACATAGGTGACCCCTACAGTGTCCCCAAGTAAACTTGTTTAGTGGTTCTACTCAAAAAAAATTATTTACCGGGCAGAAAGATAATCTGGAGTGCCCTGACTTCTGTGTGTCTGAGAGCTGCGACCTGGTTATGCCGTGGATCAGCTTCACAGATTGGGGGTTTTATGTGGGCGAAGGAGAGAAGAGCAGTAGAATAGGTAGGCTGAGCAAGGAGGTTCAGAGGCTGAGTTACAACCAGTTGGGTAGAGCAGGGTCTGGGGCAGTGTTGTTTATGGCAGAGCAAAGAGCACAGCTCCATGCGTGGGCTCGGTGAAGAGGGATGGTGATTGCTGGGCTGCAGCTGTTGTTACCTCTTTCCTAACCTCTGTCTGACTTCTCTCCAGGTGATTGTGGAAAAAGAGCAAAGAGGGGAAAATGTAGAGGTAGCAGGCCTTGCCTAGTGTCAGGCTTTAGTTCTTCTGTGTTCCTGTCCCACCAAGATACTGTGTGTTGCTGGATGGGAATCCTTCCTTTGCAGGTTTCCATGGTTCCTCTATAGCTAGCAGTTGTCATCTTGTATAGGATATACATAAACTCTGTCATCAAAATGTAGGTAAAGCTATCTATCCTGCTATTTTGATGCTTCTAAGAAGTCCTTGAATATGTATGAAATAGACATTTTAGCGGTCCAGAAATGTCTTTTAACACTTGGACAATGAACTAGGGCAAGGGGAAGAATGAGTGGAGAGGGGAGGGAAAGGAAAGTCATTAAAATAGGAGCTTCCTAAACTGGTTTTACTAGGTCCTGGAGCTACTGCTCTGATTCAGTTTAGGTGGTCCCCTGAAAACAAGGCGTAATTTTGATCCAAATTTGAACAGCCTATCACAGGTAATTCTGATGTTTGGGCAGCCAGTGTATTGGTGACTTATGATTATAACTTTTGTGCTCTTGTAAACTTGTAGTTGCTTGGCGACTTATAATTAACACATAATTTTGTCATTAAAATAAACAACGCTTTGTTCTCAGTTTGCACCTCTTGAACTCCTCCTGTTCTTCTAATACAAAATAATATTCATAGCCTTCGTCAAAAAGCCCAACAAACTGGAAAAGCCTCAGATATTGAGGTCCTAAAAAAGGAAAAAAAAAATGTAGAAATATGCCGCATGTAAGAAATATTTTCTAGCAGTTTATGTAGATGTGCTTTATGGATGGTTAAGCAATACAAAAAATTTTATGCCTTGTTAGCACTATGCAACATGCAAAAATAAAGCCATCCAGTGCATCAAGAAACTTGTAAACTGAGGCTGGTAACCAAAATTGGAGGCAACAAGTATTTGTTGTTTTTAAAATAGGAATGAATATTCTTGTGGGTGATAATAAGGAAGTTGCTGAGTAATTTGAATTGGGTGACTTTCATGTCAGTAACTGATTAAGGGAAGCAGAAGGAATGTGTGGTCGCAGGTTGGTGAATGCACAGGAGGGCAGGTGGTGGACAGGTGGGCTGAGTCACAGAAGGAAACAAATGGAGTATTTAAATTTTCTCACAGACAAGAAGTGACAGGGAATTTCTTGAGAGATCAGGGTAAGCAGGGAGGCTGAGATTCTAGAGCATCTTAGGCAAGAGTGAGAAATAGACAAAATTTTTATAATGTCTAATGATTTGGCAATTGCAGTCTCATGTGGACTGGGTCTTTAGGTAAGTCCTTTTCTTGGCGTTTGGAGCTACTTCACTAGATACAGAAAAGATAACAAAGAATTGCAAGTCCTATTCAAACATATAGTCTTAGATGAACTGTGGTTTACTTGCCTGTGTTAGGGAAACAAATTCTCCTGTGAGGAAATTTGGGAAGTAAATGATGTTTAACTTTAACTACAGTGGTTTTCTTCTTCAACCGTAGTGTTTTCTAATGTGACAGACTAGTGATTGGCGGCTCCTCTGCTGCTGCTGTTAAATGGTGTTTTCTCTCCTAGGGTTTGGACGTGGCAGAGGGAGAGGAGCGGGGAGGTTTTCAGCCCAAGGCATGGGGTAAGAAACATGCAGAGCACAGATTGTGGCAAGGATCAAACTCAGTGGCAATATTAATTGACAATATTGCCACTGTATGTATTAATATTGCTGTATGTTTGATAAACCAATATGGATGCAAAAATTCACAAATCTGTTAGATGATGAATGGATTATTTTTGTCTTAAACCAGTATTTCTAATTAGGCACACCTATATAAACCTTATGTATGTTCACTCAATGTTAATATCTCAAACTTGGAGGACCCGTTTGTACCTATCAGTAGTGGCCACATAGTGCCTTGGAGGCTGAAAGTTCTGTGTGGTGTGTATAGTCCTAGGTCAATTTAAAAATAGATTTGTTTCAGTGTAATGTAGAACGTGCAAGTTCTATATAAAACCAGAAAGTCTAGCGATTATAAACTTTCTCCTGTTTTTGAGGTTTCATGCTTTAGCTGTTTGGACATACATGTACCCTAAAACAGAATCAGAAGAAGTTACTCAGCAGCTCTAAAGTTTGTTCTCAGTTTTGTTGGAATAACTTGCTTCATAGCAGTGTAGCCTCCACTACTTTCACTCAGCTTTTGCCTTTAATGACATTTCATGTAATATCAGTGATGTCATGATGAACAGAAGGCTCATTCTACTTCTCTAATAATCCTTCTTGTTCATACTTGTAGATGATAAACTGAAAAGAGGTTTTTCTTCAATAATCCTTTTTCACCTTTTAGCTGCATCTGTGTGTTTTGGCATTGGTGTCAGGAGTGCATTCTGAAATAATCTTCCTGATGTTATGGCTCCTGTCCTGCGCAAGTCTGGTGCTCTGCAAGGACATGATACTGGTTTCTCATCAGTCAGCCACATGCTGAGAAACTATCAGCTGAGAGTGCATATAAACTAATGCTTTATAAGACTGGGAGGAGTAGGTATGCTGTTAACTGCTTTTTCAGGAATTGTTGTTTTAGTTCAGTTCCTCTATAGTAATTTTTTCCCGGTCTACTCACTTTCTTTCTCCTCTTCTCTCTTCTCCCTTTTTTATCTGTGTCTGCTCATAGAGGAAAAATTGCTTTTGAAACCAAAACTATCAAGATACATTATGTGGAAAACAAGATGTTAAATCTAATACAACGTCAGTTAAAATGATGACACTTGTGTTCATTGAATGACCTATGTGTTCTCTTCCATTTCTTAACTTTTAAAACTCTAGGACATTTAACCCTGCAGACTATACGGAATCTTCTGCCACTGATGGCTTTGGGACAAAATCAGAGATTTGGGAGACTGGTCAGAATGATGCAGATGATGGAACTGGTAAGATGCTTCAAGAACTGGAAGGATTGGAATGAAGACCTGTAGCAAATTGCAGTTAAAATAACCATTCTGTTAGTGTTCAGTTAACTTCTGAAAATGTGAATACATCTCGCATGACACAGATATTAGTTCATTTTTATAGCTTACCTGCTACTAATGTGCAGAGCACATGCTGTAGCCTGAGTGACTCTGTGGTTAGAATGAAGGGAAGGCAATTCGCAATTTTTTTGTTTTAGTACTAGCAATCCCTTGAGAGACAAAGGGATTTGAAGAGTTATTGGAAGAACCTTGTATGTGAAGAGCTGTTTAGATATCTTAAGTACTGCTTAAGAGCTCACCTAATGTAGTTAAGGAGTATAAGTCCTACTAAAAGTGATTGGTCCACAGGCATTGAGCAGTAGAGTGTGAATATCTAAGTAGAAGAAGAAAAAGAAAAGAAAAACTGTTTAAAAATGTGAATCCACTCAGTGACACTGGGATGGCTTTGGAAGCCGCACCTGTACAGCACAAGAATGTAAGAATGTGAGTCTCTGGGGTGGAGGAGAGTTCCAAGATCTGCCACCTTTGGAGAGAAGAATTATTAGCTAAAGCACAAGTAGGCACTTGAATGGAAGCCAAAAGAGCAGTCTGCCTGTCTGAAGATGGAGGCAGCTGTGTGTTTCTGTATGAAGTTTCAAGTGTGAATTACGCACTCCCGGCTAAAGGCAAGAGACAGACATAGTTTGGAAAGGAACAACATAACAGTGGTCTCCTGGTGCTTCAGAAATGAAGAACGTGACCTGCTTGTCTGTGATTGGGAAACACGATAAAGGTATCCCATATTCTTCCCATATTCTGTGACAGGAAATGAAGACAAAGGAAACCCTGTGTCAGGATGGAGAAATTTGTTTATGTTGTTGTCCACATTTGGGAACCACCGAGTGATAGGAGAGAGATCTTTTTTAACCCCAGCAAAGGGTAACTCTTCTGATCTCTTCGTTGCTGAAGCCTACTCTGATGATTTTTCATCAACCCCTGTGTCACGTGTGGAAGGAAAAGACTGATACTGGAGGCCAGGGTGTGCTCTGTGGAGCTCTGCTGTGAGCTTCTTGAGATGCAGCTTTCTAAACTTCATACAAGCCATTTTCCACTCAGCCACAGAAGACAATAACAGGCTCAGAGTTTAGGAGGGCTTATTAGGCAGCTGTCTTGTCACTCTGAGTGCCTTCCAGTCCAGTGTGGGAGCATGGCACTGAGTATATTAATGGTTATTGAAAGGCAGCTCTTTTGCCAAATACGGCATCTTTCCAAGGAATTACTTTTGAAATTACTTGGTGCTATAGCTCGAACAGAAATGCACCTTTTACTCATATTAGTTTTTCAAATAAGTTTATCAGATAATGAGTTAGAAGGACGCCTAATGGCTTGAAAATTCCCCTAGGAATACTGATACTGTTGTTTGCTCTATGGTAGCGGAGGGCAGGGTGTGTGTCACAAGTATTGCAGAAGCAATAAGGTTAACTAACTAAAGAAAGACAACGTACAAGAAAGGCACGAGGAGACTGAATTGGAGGTAGAAAATTCACTGGTTAGTTATTAATGAATGCAACCATAAGGCTGTGGCTTACAAATGACTTTGGCTTGTGCTCCACTTCCCAAGGGAGCTTGAACATTTCGTGACCTTCCCTGTTAACTCTGGGTTGCCTTAATGTGCCTCCCCTATGGCAACATCTGTTCCTTCTTGTAGGCATCTCCTCAGTCTTCAGTAATGGAAGAATTCTGCCTAGGAATAAGAGTAGCTTGGTGTGGCTAAACAGATCCTTGTAAGAGTATGAATGTGTCTTCATGAAGGGTTTGCTGCTGAGGAAGCAGACTGGTGGAAATTCAAAGTGTACTAGTGGACTTGTGGAACTTCTTTTTGGATGCCAAGTGTGTTTTTGCTGTTAGGCTGTGCACATGTCACCGAGAACTGCACTGAACTTCAGTAACAGCAACTTAAGGCATGTATGGAGAGTTGGGGAGCATGGTATGGAGAAGAAGGTGTGAGAAGGCATTTGGGAATTTTCCCTGGCCTCATCAGATTAATGGTTCTTAGGGGTATGAATAAGTGAGTGTCAGTGTGGGGAGTTCCTGCAAAATCATTTGGCTGGTGGAAATTTAAAGAAAACTAGTTAAATGTGAATGTTCTTTTTGGGTGCTAAGTACCTTTTTGCTGCTAATCTTAATTTACTTTCAGTGCAAATGGAAAAGGCACCATAACTGACAAAAGAAAAATGTTTCTATATAATGACCATAGGAAGAGTGTTTTATTTTGTAGTCTTTCTTCTTTAGACAAGCCGTAAGAATGTCTGAAATAAGTCCCTGGGCCAAAAAGAAGAGATCTCTTTAAAAAGAGTAGGCTTTAAAATTGAATGATTTAGTTTTGTCCGAGTGGGAAGCACTTTCAACTTCGTGATGGAAAGCCTCTTGAGGGTTATTAGAGGAGGCTGCAGCTGGGGTCATAGTTTTAAAGCAGAAGAGAGAGTGCTGGGAAGGAAGATGGAAGCAGGGGTAGGGGGAAGAAGTGGCAGGCAAGGTGTGGGGCTGGAAGCAGGTTGTACAAAGTTGAGCTGTTGATTTGGCTTGTTAATCATAAATATTAGTTTTTAATTGTTTTTTTCCCCTTAATTTACAGTGCTGTTATGTTAGTTACAAATCAACAGTCCCAGTAATAAATAAGTTACCAATGTGGAGTTACTAAAGATGAGAATGAGGGGGATGTATATGTATGGAAATCCATAAAGCCTGCAGTGAGCTAGTGAAGGATGTCAGATAAGAGTATACACAGAGGAAGAGCAGGATGGAAATTCCTCTCTTTATTCCTCATTACCCAGTCCTATTTCTTCTTTCATCTAAAAACGAAGAAAACAAAATTAGCTCATACTAGCTACTTGGAATATTAGTGTCTTTCATCTGTATTTACATTAAAAAGGGGATAACTGGGCAACTACCTGGAGAAACAAAACCAATTTTGTGTATCAAAATGTTTTCTGAAGACATCAGGCAAATAGAAACTCTCTGTGGAGTTCTGAGTATTTACTAAGTGTTTCCTCTTTAAGCCAGTGCTGGGAAAGGATCAACATCAACATTTTCAATTAAAAAGAAATACACTATTTGTTTCCAAAATGTAATTGCCCCATACATGCTCTGAAAGCGTTCTAAAACCTCTTGTCCTGAATTGTTGCAGATGCCAGAGGAATCGCAGTAGCCTGAAAGAAAGGTATTTCTAGGTGCACCATTGTGTATTCCTATAGAAAAGCTGGCTGGTTCTGTGGAGGTAAAATTTAGTGTTGTTGGTTGAAATAAAAAGAGAGTAAAAGGCGAATCTTTAATGGTTCATAACATTTAAGTATAATTGTTTTCCAAGTAATTCAGCATTGGTTTTCCTGCATCCTAATTTTTATAGAAGTACAACTGAAAGGCAAAGAGAAGGGACAGGTGGGAGGAAACAAAATGACCGATCCTCATCCAAAAGGGACTAAACTTGAACAGCGTGACTGATTTTCTTACAGGCATGTTGAGTGTTCAGTCTCTTACATTTTTGTAATGTACAAGTCAGTGGGAGATCCCGAATAACAAATCACAGCAGTTCTTATAAATAAATTATGTTGGAGGTGGTCACTTCTCAAAGTAGGTTATAAAAATGGTATTGGATTCTGGTAATTTACTGATACCTCTACTTTGATAGAGTTTCATAAATTTCACAGAAAAACTTCCTTCGTTATCTTGATTATGAGCAGCCTTAAATGACTCTGAAACTGAAGAACAAGAAAGAAAAATAAATTATAGTGTAACTGTCAAGGGAGAAGGGAATCGTGTAGCTTGGAAGTTACAATGAAGTTGGATTTTTTTTTTAGGACTGCTGTAAAAGTTGGAAGGAACATTTTAAGGAAGCCTTCAGGTCATTCTAGAATGTGAATCTAATCTGGAAGGAAAGGATTAGTACGTTAGTTTGGGATACACCAAAATAAAATTATTTTGGGGCTAATATCTATGGCTGATTATTCAAAAAAGGGAAAAAAAAATCAAATAGTGTGACAGGAAGTGAGGAATTGGAGGAAAATAGCTGAAGACTTACCAAAAACATATAGTGTACTTTTTACTGGCTTTATAACTTTATAAAACTAAACTTGTTACAGAGGGAAACAGGAAAAAGTCACAGATAGCTAAATAGGTCGAAGTTGCTATGACAAGGATCCTTGAAAACAGAAAGCATGATTTCAGTGGAAAACAGAGAACTCTTCAATTGTGATGCTTTGCAAGGCATGGGGGTGAAGGCTGGGAAGAGGATATATGGAGCTGCAATAATGCCAAGATGGATTTTGGATGAAAAGGAAATTGATATGCTTGTGGCAAGATCAGACTTAGAATCCCATCAATAGGAGGAGGGCGTTAGGAAACTGGGTTTAATGCAGAGAAGAGCAGTGAAATAACAGAGGCTGGAAGGATTGAGTTGGGAAGGTAGAGTCTTAATAAGCAACGTTAATAAACTTAGCAGCTTGGGTAAACTAATAAAAGGGTGAAGTGTTGTGTCAGTAAATGCACAGAACCATGTTCATAAGTAGGAGCAACAGATAAATGTTTAAACTGAATATCACGAAAATGTCCCAAATATTATTCCAAACAGGCTTGGTCTCCCAAAGGTGGCGGGGGATGCTCAAGAGTTGGGCTTGATTTGTCTGAGCTCTTTTTGTGTTTGCTTTAGCAGACTCTGAGCTTCGTTGTTAGAGTTCTGGCACCAGCACCAGGTTTGTCTTCTACAGAGGAAGACCTTGCTCTGACTGATGGGAGATAAATATAAGCAGGGCAAATACTAGGATGTATTTCTTTGAAGAAGAGATATCAGAGGTAGGGATCCTGTGCTGGTTAGAAGGGAAAGATGATCGGCTGTTTCTCTAAAAACTGCTGCTCATCAGACTTTTCCTCCTTTCCCAAATTTGCGTGGATTAGTCTAGAAATTTGAGGCATTGTAGTAATTCTGCTGTGCTCGGATATGATTATTGGTTATTTTTCAAATGCCTCAATATTTTGCAGCATGTAGAAACCTCCTGGTCAGGGGCTGTTTGGTAACATGTGAGCGTGAGATGTTTCAGGCAACTCTATATTGCTCCACAGAGCCAACACAGAGTGGATGTTACCTTGCTCAGGACCTGCCCAATAATTTTGGATTCCAAGGTATATACTCCCTCTCTTCTCCCCACTGTGTGTATATCTTCATGGTAGGCCTGTTTGCCTCACTGGATTAGTGCTATTCGACCCTCCTCTGCCCACGGCGCTGCTTTGTAAAGGTGGACAAAAGAATGCACTAATGTAGTGATGGCATTAGTACGAACTGGATTTCATGCTGTCTTCAGGGAACTTGTTTCTGGATTAATGTGTCTCAGAGGGTTCCTGGTTATGTAAAAGAAGATGATTAAAGTAGTAGTTCTTTTGCTTTGTACTTGATCAAAGGTGATGGTAGCAGGAACTTTACTGCTGGTGTTTTCTTTGCTCGTGGTTATGTAGTTTAATTGAAGGCTCTGGTTGTTGCTGGGATAACCTTCCCTATGCTTATGCTGGTGGGCAGGGCCTTCGGTCCATTTATTGCTCTTGCATGTCTGTGCCTGCTGTTTCCTATGGAAGGGATCAGGTTTTTGCATCCGTAGGATCGTTTCCTGTAGTTTTCCCATTGCCACATGCTGTGGACTGCGTGCTGTGCTCCAGTGTTCAACAAATAAACTCTGCCACAAATCAGGGGAAAGGATTGGGGTTGTTCTGCCCTGAGGAGAGAGTTGGAAAGGAGCCTTCAGAGGCATAGCTTGGGTCTGGAATTCGAATGTGTTGAAATTAGGGTTATATCAGAGCAGGTGTTGTGGTTGTGTTTTGTGCAGGCTATGTAGGAATTTGTGCATGAAGCTGGGAGATCCTATGGGAGGGTTGAGTAATGTCGCACTGTCATTGGGGACATAGGAGGAAGTTCTTCCAATATTTGGGATTAATCACTGGTTGCAGACATGCATTCGTGCAAATTATGTCTGATACCATAGTGGCTAAGAAATTCCTGAAATCAGAAATCAGAGGGAGAAAACCAACAACCCACTCAAAATTTTAAATCTGCAGACCAATTTTCTAGAGCTTCCCATGTTTCCAACCACCATCTCCTTGCTTTGTGTTCCACTAATAATGAAAACAGGATTGCTTATAATGCAGAAGCGTTGAAATATGACATTGTTCTTTTACCTTGTAACTGTTTTCTTTCCTTCCTCAAATTACAATAGGAGCATGGAAAACTCAATAGAAGAATGGACGGCAGAAGACTGGAATGAAGATGTAAGTGTACCTTGTTGGATAGACCGATTCATTATTTACCCTTTTCAGAGTTACTGTGTTTTCTTCAAAAACTAAATATTCAAAGTAATACTTTGCTGTATGCATGCAATGATATTTCTTACTGTGTTTCTTGCTGTAATTCCTGTTTAAAATATATATATATTTAGATAAGCTTATTTTTTAAATAAAATTGAATCAAGAGATATTAATTTATTTTTCTGTGTGGACAATTCATAGATAATAAAATTTGAAGTTTTGTGAATGATAGTTCCCCACTGCTCAATGCTGATGGGTGTTAACTGCAACTTCCCCTACTATTGTGTAGGGATTTAAAGCCATATTATCGCAAGACTTTTATGTAATTAAGTGCTGAAGCTTACTATCAACTTTAGACTCCTCATTTGATGCCTTTTGTTTGAAATCTGCATAATTGTTCCACTTAGTCCACTTCATGGTCATAATATTAAAAAAAAGAGCTAGTAGTATGCTGAAGTTAGCACTTAATTGCTTTATTCCTGTTGTTTCATCATGACATGTTGTCTAAAGTGGCATCTGTGATTTTTCGGTTTTCAGTTACTGTATTTTAATAACTACTTAAGCAGTTCAGAAAACAAACGAAGCAGCAAGAAATATGGAAAGGAAAACTTAGCTTTTAAGAAGTTTTTCATCTTTTATAGGAATATCCATTATTTCAAGTTCATTTTCAGAAGAGTAAGGAATTGTCTCCTCCTGGAGGATCCTGGCATGTCAGTGTTATCCCTAGAAATGTGTGAATATTTTGTGTAACAGATGTGAAACTCTGTCCTTACCTAATGAGAGGGCTGTGTCTTTTGAGAAAATGAAAAGAACCTCTAAAATTCATAGGTTTTCTGTGTCGGTTACTGCCATTGAAAGCTGGTATCTTTTTTTAAACCTGTCCTCTATTTCTGCAGTATATGCTAGAGGTAGACTAAAAGCTAAGGATAGTAAAAATTTCTGGCCTTGTTTCTCACCCCTGTTTGATGCTGGTACAATACAGCATTTGTAGTACAGGAGGGATGTTGAGTGATGCTGACTAGGGATAGAATTTTTTAAAATTAATTATTAAACCTGAGTAATTTGCACATGTATCTTGAAAGAATAGGAGATGAAACCTCTAGCCTGTTTGTAATTTTTATTAATTTTAGAGTCCTGGAAAAATCTCTGTAACCTAGGAGAAAGTTGTTCATGTGCTGTTGTTCAGAAAGAGTGAATGAAATGGTGAGCTGCAGACCCATTAGCCCAAAACATGCCTGGGGAAAAAATAAAGGAAAAATTGATTCACCTGATTTAAAAAAAAAAAAAAAAAAAAGTGTAAGAATGCAGCTTGTGCTGTTCAGTGTTGTTTTGTGGAATATAGGTCCACTTCCAATAAACCTGATGTTGGTCTTTAGGTAAGTTATGAGTTAACTGTGAAGATAGAGTATGTCCTTGTAGGAGATTTGATCTACATCTTTTGTTCTAAAAATAATTACACGCTATCACAAAACACATTAAGTGGATTAAAATCTGCCTTGCAAATTTTGGCAAATAGATCTTTTGCAGGAGGACCCTTATGGGATGCGAGCATTTCAAGGAGGACTATAAAGGAATCCAGTCCCAGGCCAGATGCCATCTCGTGCCTTTATCAATGATTTGGAAGTAAAAATAAAATCACTGCTAAATAAAATCTGTGGGAAATACAAAAATTATTGTAATGGCAATTAAAAGTAAGCCAGTCATGCAGAGAAATCTGGACCTCTGCTAGACTTGCCCTGTTCAAATGAAAAATGCTTTAATATAGTCAAGTGCCCATTTGTTTTATAGGAATAAAGGCACACCTCCAGAACAAGGGGCTGTGTTCTGGAAAGCAGCAACTGAAAAATTTTCAGGATTGTAGTGGATGATGAAAAAGAACAGCTCAGCATGATCTCCTAAAGGGCTGATTCTGTGGCAAAAAAAAATGCTATTGTAGTCTTTTTGCCTGTAGGCACTCTTCCCTGTCTCTTAATCATTCTTGATTTATATTTCTGTATGTGGATTCTCCTGAACTTGATTCTGAAGTACTGCATCCAATTATCCATTGCTTTTACAAAACAAAAATTGTGGAAAATAGCTGAAAATTATTTATTGATAGAAGAGGTCCGTGAGAGTGAGATTTTTAGTTTACTGAATCTCAAAAGGTTACTTTATTAGCATGTAATGGGCTCTGGTTTTAGTCTGGCAGACAAGGACATAATATGAACCTGTGGCTGGAAAATGGAGCCACACGTTTAAATGTATAATTAACAAATAATTCTAGCAGCATGACTAATGATTAGAACAACGAAGGAAGCTGATGTATTTGCTGTCTGCAGATAAAGACCAGGTGTTTTTCTGAAGAATATTTTTGTTTAAATGGGGTGTTCTCTAGTCAGATACAAGTTACAAGCAGGTGAGTGAAATATAATGTTGTTTGACCTGAGAAGGATTAGATTTTTGTGATCTAATAGTCCTGTCTGGTATCTGTCTTTAATAGCGAGTGTTGAGCAAGTGTAGTATTGTCAGCATGCTCTTAAATAGGGTGGAAACTAGTTGCAGTGAAAATAAGAGGCTGTATTTTGTTAAAGGGATATTCAGGGCATGGACAATGAAGGACCAGACAGACAGGTGTTGAGGTACTGTAGAAGGCTCTGGGTTTTCCTGTTAAAATTGTGATCTTATTCTCCTAGGTAAAGAAAATAAAGCTTAACTACAGAAACTATTAGAAGGGGAGAAATAGAATATACACAAATTGCTGGAAAGTGGATGAAGGCAAACATTTTCTCTACAATATTGGCAGTCGTAGTTTTTATTTGAAACAACAGCAACACTTTAAAAAAAAAAAAAAAGGAAAGGAAAAAGTGTATTTTAGTGGGAGTGTTTCCTTTACCAGGAAGCAGCATGAAGACTTGTTTTATTTTCTTTAACTTCAGTGCATCATATCAGAACAGTCATAAGGTTTTGTTATTTCTGATTTGTTGATGTTGAGTTTTTATGAGGATGCTGGAGTATATTTTCCTGTTCTCCTTACCTGTCAACTGGCCAATAGGAGCTGATAGCTAGTTGTTAAATATGTTGTCTGTTTGGTGATTGGAGAATGATTTTTATCTTAGGAACAGGAGATGAAAAGCACAGGCATTTCACTGCAGATGGAGGAAATACTCTTATGACGCCGATGTTTACAAATGGTTCGTGACCTTTCATTCAGTTCTGGGAAAATGCCAGAGCTTCAGTGAAAGATTTTCGGGAGTAGTGTACGGTGAGCGTGAATAACTTTGTTAGGAGCTGATAACGCTGCTTCTAAGAAATACTAAATACATCTGCGTAATAAAACTTCTCAGCTGCTGCTTCACGAAGTATATGTTTTGACAAATGCCATAATCTCAGCAGAGATTCTGAATTAGGTGCTTGATTGGAGCTTGTGGCAGTGAGTTTGCCACAGGGTGTAGGGTAGACTTCAATATAGCTGAGCTGGTAGCTGGAGACTCTTGTTTTGCGTGCTGGTTCACCTGAAGAGAACATTTCCTCTCTCATACGTCAAGCATGCTTTTGCATTGTCACAAATGTCCTCAAGCTCCTCGATTTGCTTAGTTTTCAGGATTCATCAGTGTTTTGGCCACAGTTAGTCTTATCCTCAGTTATGTGAGTGTAAGAAACTGTTGACATTAAAAAGAATTTAGTATTTAACGAAGGACTTGCAGACTGTAGGCTGCTGCTCATGCCATTAGCTGACCTCCTTGTGCCATGTAATGCAGGAGTCTCATAACACTACAAAACACTACAAAAAGTACAGTACATGTTGTTCTAGAAGAACACGTACAGTGGGGAAAGGGGTGAACAATAGAGAAACATCCTTTTTAATTGGAAATATGTTTGAGCTGAATCTTCTTTCTTTGTTTTGGTCAGTACATAGAGTTGCAGACTGGCAGCATTATGCACAGGACAGAGTTGTGTTCCAGAAAGATCAGATTAAAGTATGTTGTATTGGCAGCAAGGGAAGGGAAGGAAATGGAGGGAGGAACTGTGGTGGTACTCATTTTTTCATGACACAGTGTGTTGCACATAAGTGAGTGCTAGGAGAGTACATGAAACTTTTGAACTTTGCCTGTGAGTGGTAAGTGATGGCTCCAGTCAGCCCTTCTGAGTCCTGCTTAACTCAACAGTGTTTTCTAGGAAAATCCCAATCAGACGACTGTGTTCAGGGATATACATGCTTTCAGTAGAGCTGCCTGTGGTATGGCAGATGAAATTGGCCCATGTCCGTGATGTCCTTTAAACTGGGCTGCTAGTGATGTATGCAATTAAAAATGCATAATTTCCTGAAAGAGCTGTATTCAGACGTCACATTCTAAAGGGATTCTTTGCAAGTGTTTGAATAGGTTGGTTATTCTTTAGTCTAAATACAAAGCTACACGAAAACAGTTAAGGGTGATTTTGTGCAAATTTAATTTAAAATATAACCATTATACGTGCATGTCTTTTTATCTTGTTAAACCTAACCTGTACTGGCTTAAGACCTATTCTGATTTGCAAGTATTCCTGTCAATAGAAATGAATTAGCCCTAGGAAGTATAGAATCATAGAATCATTAAGGTTGGAAAAGACCCTTAAGATCATCGAGTCCAACCGTTAACCTGTCGCTGCCAAGTCCACCACTATACCATGTCCCTAAGCACCACATCTACCCATCTTTTAAATACCTCCAGGGATGGGGACTCAACCACTTCCCTGGGCAGCCTGTTCCAATGCTTGACCACCCTCTCAGTGAAGAAGTTTTTCCTAATATCCAACCTAAACCTCCCCGGTGCAGCTTGAGGCCGTTTCCTCTCATCCTATCACTGCCATTACTAGGGAGAAGAGACCGACTCCCACCTCACTACAACCTCCTCTTCAGGTAGTTGTAGAGAGCGATAAGGGGCTCCCCTCAGCTTCCTCTTCTCCAGGCTGAACAACCCCAGCTCCCTCAGCCGCTCCTCACCAGACTTGTGCTCCAGACCCTTTCCACCAGCTTCGTTGCCCTTTCTCTGGACACGCTCCAGCACCCTCGATGTCCTTCTTGGAGTGAGGGGCCCAACACTGAACACAGGACTCGAGGTGCGGCCTCACCAGTGCCGAGTACAGGGGCACCATCACCTCCTCTGGTCCTGCTGGCCACACTATGCCTGATACAAGCCAGGATGCCATTGGGCACCCCTCTTGGCCACCTGGGCACACTGCTGGCTCATGTTCAGCCGACTGTCAACCAGCACCCCCAGGCCCTTTTCCCTCCAGGCAGCTCTCCAGCCACTCCTCCCCAAGCCTGCAGCGTTGCATGGGGTTGTTGTGACCCAAGTGCAGGACCCGGCACTGAGCCTTGTTGAACCTCATACAGTTGGCCTTGGCTCCAACGAGATCCAGCCTGTCCAGGTCCCTCTGCAGGGGCCTTCCTACCCTCTGGCAGATCGACACTTCCACTCAACTTGGTGTCATCTGCAAACTTTACTGGAGGGTGCAGTCGATCCCCTCATCCAGATCATCAATAGAAGATATTGAAACAGGACTGGCCCCCAGTACTGAGCCCTGGGGAACACCACTCGTGACCGGCCGCCAACTGGATTTGACTCCATTCACCACCACTCTCTGGGCTCGGCCGTCCAGCCAGTTTTGTAACCCAGCGCAGAGTGCACCCATCCAAGCCGTGAGCAGCCTGTTTCTCCAGGAGAATGCTGTGGGAGACAGTGTCAAAGGCCTTACTAAAGTCCGGGTAGACAACATCCACAGCCTTCCCTCATCCACTAAGCAGGTCACCTTGTCATAGAAGGGAGACCAGGTTGGTGAAACAGGATCTCCCTTTCATAAACCCATGCTGGCCTGGGCCCGATCCCCCGGTTATCACACACGTGCCGCATGATGGCACTCAAGATGATTTGCTCCATGACCTTCCCCAGCACCGAGGTCAGAGCTGGACAGGCCAGTAGTTCCCCAGATCCTCCTTCCGACCCTTCTTGTAGAGGGCATCGGATTCGCTAAATTGCAGTCATCTGGGACCCCCCAGTTGACCAGGACTGCTGATACATGATGGAGAGTGGCTTGGCAAGCTCCTCTGCCAGCTCCCTCAGTATCCTCGGGTGGATCCCATCTGGCCCCATGGACTTGTGGGCATCCAGGTGGAGGAGGAGGTCGGTGACTGCCACCTCTTCAACAACTGGGACTTCACTCTGTGTCCTATCTCCATCTCCCAGCTCAGGGGCCTGAAAAACCCGAGGATGACTAGCTTGACTATTAAAGACTGAGACAAAGAAGGCATTAAGTACCTCTGCCTTCTCCTCGTCCTTCGTGACATCCAACAAAGGAGGGAGATTCTCCCTGGCCCTCCTTTTGTCACCGATATATTTATAAAAACTTTTTTTGTTCTTTTTATGCAGTGGTGGCCAGTTTAAGTTCTAGCTGGGCCTTCGCCTTTCTGATCTTCTCCCTGCATAACCTCACAACATCCTTGTAATCCCCCTGAGTCACCTGCCCCTTCTTCCAAAGGTGGTAGGCTCTCCTTTTTTTCTTGAGCTCCAGCTAAAGCTCTCTGTCCAGCCAGGCCGGTCTTCTCCCCCGCCTGCTTGACTTATGGCACATGGGGACGGCCTGCTCCTGCGCCTTTGAGACTTCCTCCTTGAAGAACATCCAGCCTTCCTAGACTCCTTTTCCCTTCAGGACTGCCTTCCAAGGGAAGCTACAGTTGTAGCTGTTTAACTACTATTTTTTGAAAGAAAAGGTGAAAAAAAAAAAAAACCCAAGCAGCAACCAACCAACCTCCCCCTACAAACCAAAATCACCCCTATCCTGCTTTCAGCTGGGATAGAGTTAATTTTCTTCCTAGTAGCTACAAGGTTATAGTGCTGCTGTGTTTTGGATTTACTTGCAGGATGAGTAATAATGTTGATAACACACTGATGTTTTAGTTGTTGCTAAATGAGTAGGTGTTTACACCAGTCAAGGACTTTTCAGCTTCCCATGCTCTGCCAGGTGCACAAGGAGCTGGGAGGGGGTGCACAGCCAGGGACAGCTGACCCAGACTGGCCAAGGGGCTATCTCCATACTGCATGGCGTCATGCCCAGTATATAAACTGGGGGAGCTGGCCAGTGAGCAGCAATCGCTGCTCAGGGACAGGCTGGGATTGAGTAGATGGTGAGCGGTTGCATCACTTGTTTTTTCCTCAGTTTTGTTCCTCTTCTTTTTGTTTTCCTTTAATAATAATAATAATAATAATACATATTAACAACAACAACAACAACAACAATATTGTTATTATTATTAATTGTTATTATTATTACTAATTTATTATTTATTTCAGCTATTAAACTCTTCTTATTTCAACCCATGAGGTTTCTTACTTTTTGCCCTTCTGATTCTCTCCCCCATCTCACTGGTGGGGGGAGGGTGAGCGAGCGGCTGTGTGATGCTCTGGTTGCTGCCTAGGGTTAAACCACAACACCCCCTTCCCCCTCAAAACCCCAACCAACCAGCTCCCCTTCCCCACCTACCTGTGCAAGTATCTATCTTTATTGTAGCAGCATGGTCAAAGCTGTGCAGTTTTTTGCTGTGGGATGGTCTGACTGGTTGTACTAATACTAAGCAGTTACATGGTTCTCCCTTTATTATTGTTTTCCAAACTCATGCTCGCAGAGCAGTCAGTTTAAGATGTTATTTACCCCCTAGCAGAAATGCCAAGAAGGAACCACGAATGGTAGTTCACGGTACATACCTGAGTGCAAATCTGCCTCTACTGGTGATGTGAGCTGAAATGTAAAACACAGGGATACATGAAATGAGTGGGAACAGTGCAATGTGTTAGACTCCTGCAGCAGGATTTATCAGAGCTGCTCTATGGAGTCCCAAATTATGTCTGCACAAGGTATCTTTACACTGATGATACACCAGCTGTCATGTTAATTACTTTCTACTGGTATATTTTTCAGTTTCAACTATTGCCCAAACTGATGGAGTTACATTGGGTGTGGTGTGTGTTTGGTAGACCAAATTTCCTAACACTTGAATTAAATTGGTAGTTGACTCTGTGGAGAAGACTTTGCTGAAGTTTGACTACGTGTTTTTGTCTTTTTAAGTGGACCTGCAGCATAACTGGTTGTAATGGTAGTTTGACTTTACTTTTGTCTTGAAGGTGCATGACTAAGATGGAATTTCTGCAGATGTTGCCCAGTGAAGTATGAGCATGTGTATGATTAAAATGCCTCCTCTTCTGCCTCTCTTTTTCAGCTTTCTGAAAC